>NC_139512.1:217237104-217584604 GCF_947247035.1 Vipera ursinii | reverse complement strand
GCAAAATCTTTCCTTCTCCTTAGGATCTTCGGAGGGATCTCTTTTAAAACCAAAACTTCTTGCTCAGCCACTACCAAATTAGTATCATAAGCAGCTTGAATAACTTCATCTCTCATTGCTCTCTTTGTAAAATAGACCACCACATCTCTGGGTAACTTCCTCTGTCTTGCAATCCATGAATTTACACGAAAAACTTTGTCCATATTTCCCTCAATTTCAGATGCTGACTGGCCCAGTACCCCTTCCAGAGCCTCAGAAATCAGCTGCTTTAAATCTTCTTTACCATTCTCCTTTAAACCCCTAATTCTAATAGCATGCTGCATCTGATTATACTGAACAAGGCTCAATTCTTCGTCCATTTTATCCCTTATATTTTCATTTTCTAATACCTTTGCTTCTAATATAGAGTTCTTTTGACTGAGATCCTCCACTTTTATATCCAGCTGTAGCACACATTCAGCTACGGATTCAACCTTAGACAAAATGTCCACCCTCATTGCTCTCAGCTTCTCTTCTACTCCAATTTCTCCATTTTCTCCTCCATTTTCTCCTCCAGCTTTTTCAACTTTTCATCCATCATATCAGACATCAATTGTACATGCTTTCCAAGAGCATCTTGTAAATCCTTAAGCGTTAATGCCGGGGGAGATGCAGGAGGAAGCAAAGCTTGCAATGAGGTCTGTTGCACCAGGGAGGACCCCACATTCCGAAGAGCTTTAGAAGTTTTAGCCGCCATCTTCCCCCACTTTCACTTATTACTCACTTTCACTTTGAAGCTATAAAATCCATTGAGCTAGAGAGTAAAAATAAAGAGTCCACTTCACCTTGACCTCCTGTACCGCTCTGCCTGCTTCTTGATAATCAAAAGTATTTCCATTTGGCAGGGGTGGTTGCTAACGCCTGGCTCTGCTCCAATAATCCCAGAGCAGAGGCGCTGCGCAGCTCGGAGCAACCCAGGCTTCGGGGGGGCTCATCCTTCAGCCACCCAAGCTCTCAGCTCAGGCGGCCCCGGAGAGCTCAACCCCTACCTGGGGCCTCACCCCCTCCTCTTCTCCCGAGGAGGGGGCTTCAAATCCATCTAAACAGCTGATCGGCGCTGTTTACGATGGAAAAACACAGCTGCGGAGCGGGCAGCCCGAAAACGGCTGTCTTCGGCGTTGCGTCGCCACCGGAAGTCCAAGTGTTCCCTTTATTTTTTGAGCAGTATATATGTGTGTGTGTGTGTGTGTGTGTGTGTGTGTATAATATATATTAGCATCTGCCAGCTTTGGATCTCTGTCTCCATGCCGTCATTGTAGTATTAACAATGGTGGACCTAGAGTGGCATGGTGTACATCCTTAATAGCTCTTGCTTCATCATGCTAAAAGTAGAACCCATGTTCTGTTTTCTTTCCAGAGTAATTAAGGGATAGATCATGAATCTAGGCTTAGAATATTAAAAGTGGAATAGAAACAATGTTGTGCATTATGGAGCACCATGGTGAACACGCATTTGGAAAAAAAAACCCAATTTTTATTTACCTTTAAGAGAACACTAGTAGGGAGAATTATGTGCAGAAGGTGGCAGGTGTGAAACACATTGCCAAGGGAGAGCTCTAAACAAAAAAGGGATGTTGTGGAATAGGTGATAATAGGCCTTTGAGATTGAAGTACTTTTAACAAAAATGGCTTATATTTTGATTTAGTAATAATAACCATATGCCTGAATTATCAATTTCTTTCAGATATTCAAGGCTGAGAATCCATTTGACTTTATGGAGAATATCTCTCTGGAAGGCAAAACCAACTTCTTTGAAAAGCGTGTAGGAGAATATCAAAGGATGGGTGTGATGTCAAGTCCTGCAGATAATTCATTCACTTTGGATGCAGATTTCTAAAAGACTTTAGCTGGTTTGAAGTGACTGGCTAGTGGTTTGGGCTCATTATCTTCAAAGTCCTTTTGTGCTGGTAATGTGTAGTGGTACTTAAGGTAATCGTTATAGCATATTAAACAGAAAAATGCCAGAAAATTATAAAATGTGTTTTGTAACAAGCTATTCACATTTTAAGAAATACTAACAATTGTAAAGTGGTATGTTCTGTTCACTAAAAACGAGATTTGCAGACTTGTTGCAGACTGATAAAAATTGCAGCAATGCTAATGAGCGGGTAACCGTAATGCCTCGTACAAGTTTTAAATATTTACTATTTTAATAGTTTGTACATAAGCATAGCACTTTAAAGGTCCAGCCTATTGTTTCTCAAAAGGGCTGGTATTGTGAGTTTAGAATAAACTCTTTTGGTCTGCATTATCTTAATTTCTTTTATTTGCATATAAATTAAATCAATGTACTGAGATGGAAACTGATATGTGTGTATTATTTTGGTGCTTTGTATAGAAGTAAAACTTCATTAAATTCTACTTTTCAAGCTGCTGGAGCAAAATATTACTGAGTTGCTTTCTAAGTAAAAACTCCCCATCCCATATTGGTGGTTCTGTTCACTTTTTATCATTGAAGGAGAATATTTGTAGCTCAGGGTTGAAATGAGGAGTCCTTGGTGCGCTCTGAGCTTGCTTGTTTTCTTGCAGATGTTTCATTATCCAACTAGTTAGCATTACCAGTGCTAGTAAAGAGTGCTGTTTGCTGTCAGTTTATATTCTGGTGTCTTGCCTGCCTGTGGGTGGGGGCGGTTTTAGGATTGACACCAGAATATAAGCTGACAGCAAACAGCACTCCTTACTAGCACTGATAATGCTACCTAGTTAGGGCAATGAAACATCTGCAAGAAAACGAGAGAGCACCAAGGACCCCTTTTTATCATCTTTAGAACTTTTCTTTTTTCACTCGTACCGAAACCACATTAATTTAGGATATAGTTCAAAAGCAGATTTGAACAGGGTGAGCTGCGTGCTCCAAAACACCGGCCCCAGCTGTTTACATTGATCAGGCATACATACTGCTATGTTAGCAGGTAGACAAAAGCCTGCTAGTTTGCAGTAGCTTATGAAACGTTTTATATGATATCTGTGCTTGTATAACTTCTCCAACATCAAGCAGGTGCTAATGAAACATGTATTTTTCAACATCTGAAAGAAACCTGATTTGGGAGAGCACCTCTTAATTATTTTTTTCTGCACTAAAGAAATTGGAACATTTGGAGTACTTAACAGATTACCTTTAATTCTTGTCACTACAAACATTTTTCTTTTTTTAATGCAATTTTTAATTTTATGAAATTTTATGCTGCCAAACTCTTACAAATTGTTAAAACATGGTAAAACGAAATACAAAAGAAAAAGGAACCTGGATGGCAGAGGTAACACATCCAGATAGTGGGGGAGGGGGGGTCTTTGAACATACTTACCCAAAGGCCTGGGTCAGGGCTAGGCAACCTTGGCTCTTTTATGACTCGTGGACTTCAACTCCCAGAATTCCTGAGCCAGCCCTGCTGAGGGAAAAGAAGTTTCCATGCTGAGCTATGCTGGCTCAGGAATTCTGGGAGTTGAAGTCCATAAGTCATGAAAGAGCCAAGGTTGCCTACCCCTGGGCTGGGTGAAAAGCCAGGTCTTCAGGACCTTTCAGGATGCCAGTAGGAGGGGGACCAGTGGGCCCATGCCAGAGGGCAGCTGGTGCTGCTACTACAGACAGGATGCTTTCAGTATTCCAATAGATGGCAGAGAAGCATAAAGGGAGAAAACCTAAGGGAAAAAGATTTGTACTATAAAAGATGTCTCCCCTGCCTTCAGACAAATATAAAAAACACTTAACACCTCTAATATTTCAATTAAAAAACGATCTCTTCTTCCCATGACTCATCTCTTATTAATCAAATTGTAAAAACTGGTCATTGAGTCCTAATCAGCAAAAGTCTTGTTAAGAGCTATCAGAAAGTGTGTGTGTCACCCAATCAGATCATTTTTATATTCCAACTTACCATTTTCCCTAAGAAAAAGAGCAAAAGAAATCTCTCCATTTATAAACAGATCTTTAAATTTCTTCAATCCTGATCAAAAAGAAACTCCATTAAATAACTACCAGAATTCACACCACATATATTTAATCTGAGTTAAAGTTCCTTATGTTTACTTTCAGAAAGCCTTGATCTTAGTCTTGCCAATGTCCCAAGATTAATTATAATTTTCTCTAACTCCTTTCAGCTTCAATGGTTTAACATGTCTAGTAAATGCAAAATCTTTCCAAAATGTACTTCTGATTTATTACTTGTCCCCTTTAGTTATTAAGACATCAGTTGGTATCAAATTTAAATCTGTTTTGGTATCCTTGTCCATATCCCTCTTGTAACCTAGCATTTTTAAATCCATTTTCAGATCTACAGCATCTTTTTCCATCTCTTGGAATCTGGTATCTTTAAAAATCCATATTCAAATCCACATTCAAATCAACTTGAGTGTTTTATATAGTAAAATTGTTTGATACCTTGTCGTGCATTTGTATAGTATCGGACAATCTTGTAAGTAATTTATGAATAATTAAGAGCCAGTTTGGTGTAGTGGTTAAGGTACCAGGTTAGAGACTGGGGGAACAGTCTTAGCCATGAAAACCAGCTGGATTGCTTCAGGCCACTTCATGGGATTGTGGGGAAAATAAGAGGAAGAAGGTATACTGGATATGTTCACCACCTTAAAGAGTTATTTATAAAAAATAAAGGTGTGATACAAATTTCTGAATACCGGTAAACCATGATTTACGTCCTGTTGCTTGGCCATCCTGCAAAATTACAACAGGCAGCCCCCACTAGTTAACTCAGTTTCAAAGTTATGGCTGCTGAAGTACCTCTACATTCATTTGTTCTTATGGCTGCAGAGATGTTGCAGTGGCCCCCACCTATTTGTTGTCATCCCACCCTGCTGGATTCCTGCAGGCCAATTGGCCTGCTTCTCACCCGATGGAGCCCCACAGCCCGCTGCCCCATCTCCGATTGCACGCTTATCTTTGGAATATCTCCAGAGTTCACACTGGGGAAGGAGGGCAACCCTCTGTATCCCTACTGTGGCCACTCCAAAAATAGTGTCTGCTTTGGGGATGAAGCAATGCAGCCTAAGGAAGCAATCTTTGCAGGCTTGTTTTCCATTGTTTTCCCCAGAAGTCTGCAGGTCCACTTTTGATCTATAGCAGTGATGGTGAACCTTTTAGAGACCGAGTGCCCAAACTGCAACCCAAAACCCACTTATGTATCATTGGTTGCCGGATGGGCGTGGCCCATTGGGCGGGCATGGCTGCAGTGGTAACAGCAGACTGGGTGGGACTAAAAAGTTAATTCCAACTTTGCGAGAACTGTTTTTTTTCCCTGCAAGAAATTGAAATTGGTTGATTGAACCTTTTTTGCATATGGCAGCAGAGGCCTAAAGCGAAAAGGTTTTATAAAACCCAGCTGAAGGCCTAGGACTGGGGTGACAGTGCGCGTGCCCACAGAGAGGGCTCTGTATGTCACCTGTGGCACTTGTGCCATAGGTTCGCCACCACGGATCTATAGGCTCTTACTAGCCTAGGAGGGTAACACAAATGCCAGCTGTTAAATTTATGTGTATCGTTTCCCTACAATGTATTTTAATACATGTGTTTAGAAATGAGAAAGGGCAAAGTAATGTTTATGTAATGAATGTATATCTTTGCTAGATATCTCTGCAACTTGGATATTTAAACTTGTCTATACGATACACACACACACACACACACACACACACACACACACACACACACACACATATAAGAAATTGCTGACCAACAGAATTTTCAGACAGAATGATAACCAGCCAATTTCACAAGTCAAATGATTGTATGAAAATCAGAAGAGTCTCAATGTGCCAGAAACAGAAGAATAATCCATTAGAGGGTCATTGCATTATATTCCCTCACTTTGGGGAATCTAACTTAGGCCTTGTTAGGTATTTCCATCAGACCAGAACTGATTAAAGCTGTTGACCTAGATGTGCTGGACAAATGATGTCTGGACACGGAATCTGTGGTTGTCAAGAAGTTGCTATTCTAATAACCTTCCATTCTGACTGATGATAGTTATGATATACCAGATTTGGAAAGCTGCAAGTTTACAAACCTGTCTTAAACCTATTGCAGGTTACAAGCAGAGCATGCTATGCTAGCAACTCTGCATGCTATCCAATTATACTAGTTATTTTTCTCTCTCATAATAACAATATGGTTGAGAGGCTTTGTTTAAAGTTTTTGATTCCCACCCTCTTTTTTCACATTTTAGTCATTAAGGAGTGTGTAGAGAGGCTTGAGTAAAGGGACGCGGTGGCTCAGTGGGTTAGGACGCTGAGCTTGTCGATCAGAAGGTCGGCAGTTTGGTGGGTCGAATCTCGAGTGCCGCGTAACAGCGCCTGTTACTCGTCCCAGTTTCTGCCAACCTAGCAGTTCTAAAGCACGTAAAAATGCAAGTAGAAAAATAGGAACCACTACGGTGGGAAGGTAACAGCGTTCCGTGCCCCTTTGGCGTCTAGTCATGCCGGCCACATGACCACGGAGACATCCTCGGACAAGCGCTGGCTTTGAAACGGAGATGAGCACCGGCCCCTAGAGTCGGAAACGACTAGCACGCATGTGCGGGGGAACCTTTACCTTTACTTTTTAGAGAGGCTTGAAATGAAAGAACTTCAAGCAGCCCAAAGAAACAACCACATTGTTTTTAACAGTTATACACAGAGGCATTTAGAATCCAGAGAAACTGATTACTGCAGGACACATTTTATTAAAACCCCTAGCACCTCTGGAGCAGCAGATAAGAGGCTGAGAACTAATGAATGCTTATGTGCCCTTCATCTTTTACATAATTCATCTAGCCTCAGAGTAATCGGTTGCCCTCTGGATATAATAGAATGTCAAATGCAAAGGGGAATAAGCAGACCAGGACACTTATTTGCAAAACCTCACCTGCTGAATTGCCTTCTAAATAACAATCCTCTTATATAGCCAATTCCTCCATTCAGGCTTGCTGAGGCCAATAACCCGGGATTATTTTTTACACTGCCTTTCCTTGTTCACAGTATCAGTATTGCCTTCGCTCCTCTGAATCTAGCTATGCCACACTTCCCTCTCACCTACTGTTTGTTGAACAGTGATGTGGGACTGCTATTGGTGATGAATGGGGCTGGTAATTTGGGGTCGATTGGGACATTAGTTGATTCCAGGTTGCTGGTTTATGGTTGGGCTCTATTCATCTATAGTAACTGGACTTCTAGATCAAGATTCCCTAATCCAAGCAATTTCCAGAGGTGTGAATTCAAATCTTAGCATTTTCAGCAATGCCCAGGCCTGCCAGAGAATTTTGGGAGTTAATCCTGTTTGAGAAACTATCTGGATCACAGTATAGGTAGCCCTCGAGTTAACAACCACAACTGAGCCCAAAATTTATGCTGCTGAGTGAGATATTGGCTAAGAGAGATTTGCCCCATTTACGACATTTCTTGCCACAGTTGTTAAGTGAATCATTGCAGTTATTAAGTTAGTCACACGGTTGTTTAGTGAATATGGCTTTTCCATAGACTTTGCTTGTCAGAAGATCACATGACCCCGGGAACACCGCGACCGTCATAAATATGAACCAGTTGCCAAGTGTCTGAATTTTGATCATGTGACGATGGGGATGCTGCAATGGTTGTAAGTGAAAAAAGGTCATAAGTCACTTTTTTCAGTGCTGTTGTAACTTTGAATGGTCACTAAATGAACTGTTGTAAGTCAAGGACTGCCTGTAGTACTGAATGAAAACTATTTCCTTGTTATCCAGGCATTCAGTTCAAACTGAACACTCACAGCACTTTAAACCTGATCAAGGGATTATTCCAGTGTAGAAGAAAGTTACAGAGCAACTTTTTGCACGCATGGGCATTCCCTGCAATGCATCAAACATATTCTTCATTATTGAAAATATTTGAACATTTCATCAATGTGATGTACAAAATGAGATCTCCAAATTATGAGGTATAAAATACAATACAAACAAACCATTAAAATAGAACAAAGGAGGAAAGCAAACAATGTAACCAATGAGTTCAAAAAAGTGCCTTATTTGATCCTATTGCAGTACAGTGATGAGTTTATTTGCAGGACTTCCTGCCTTTGTCTTTGTACTATCTCTCTGGATAAACCGCTGGGAATATCCAGCTCCATCTTCAACAGGTAACTTTGCACAGGATGGAAAGTTCATCATTTTTTCACTGTACTGTTTCACGTAGAGATGTGAATGCTGATCCCTCTTGAAACAGCCAGAATAAACTCAAATGAAATAGGATTAAACAAGCTACTTTATTTCTCATGCTTCCAATGTCAATAACGGTTACAGCACTGGTCCATCAGAATGCAAGATTGTAATTTGAATCCATCTCATTAGGTGAAAAAATGATGAACTTTCCATCCTGTGCAAAGTTACATGTTGAAGATGGAGCTGGTTATTCCCAGCCACGCCAGTGTTCATCCAGAGAGTAGTACAAAGACAAAGGCAGGAAGTCCTGCCATAAACTGAAAGCTCCACCCACTTAACTAGAAAGCATGGTATTCACTATACAGCTAGACTACAATTCCCATAAGGCATCTCTTGAGAAAATAACATTTAACCCTGTAAATGCTCCATGTTCTTACATACAATGCTGCTAGGGTGTTGTATTAACCCTGTAAATGCTGAATACACTAACACAGTTCTTAATTCCTAAACTAGACATAAAATGGAGCAGCTGAATGTATACTGGTCCAGCACAGTGATGCTGAAATTAAGTTACCTCCTACCCAAACAGACAAATAGAAAAAATGGCAAAATATGGATTTTTTCACTTTATCAACCTAAATTTGCCAATTTACTATTCCTGCTCAGATTAATAGCCTGTACAATAACACCGGTTTACAGAATTAATTCCCATCTGCATATTCCACCCTCACAAACCATTTTCAGCTATGGAAATAAACATACACACATCTCCTAGCAGAGACAATAAACAAAGCAAAGGAAACTAGGTGAAGAAATAAAGACAAAAACTAGCTGCAATTGCATTGGAAAAATAAGAGAAAAGAAAGGCTTAAATTTACGGTACCAGGCAAAGAGTTCATCCCAATAAGCAGCTAATTTTAAAAGCTTTGTATTTGTATTTTCTACCAGAAATATCTGGAACAATTACATCTTTATCTAGCCCCTTGTTTTCAATTAGAGAAATTTTTTATTATTAGAGTAGTATAAGAACTCCCAATTTACAGTGAAATATTGAGTGGAGGGAACTCGCTATCGCAATACAATACTATATACTTGCAGTTATGTTGCAGATGTAGCTATGTCTGATTATTATAATGGTCACAGTTGAAAATTCCATTGATTTCTACTTATTGCAAATCGAGAGAACTAAACCTGACTCGGACTCATTACCCATTCTTCCAATTCCAGAAACAGTGTATGAATGTGTTCATAGTACAAAGCTGATAATCTTTCATAAGAATCAACTGAGTGCAACGTGCTTCAGAAGCCTGTCTCAATCTCAGTGATGGTTTTCTATTTAATTCATGTAACGGGGTCAGTCAATCAGTTTGTGGAGAAGTTCATTCTAATAAGGTGGAAAATAGTGGTGTCTTTCAAGTGCATAGAGAAATCACATCCTAGGAATGCTGCTTGAGTCAATTTACTGGAGTTGTACCAGATTTCCATTTACAGAGATACTGCTATGGCTGCCTTTTGTATTTTTTAATGCTGGATGTAGCAAGAGCAGGATATTTTGATTCTTATATCCATGCACTAGCACAGGCAAGCATTCAAGGATTTTCCTAACAGGATTACTTTTAGCATAATCTTTACAAAAACACCTTTCCTTGTCAAAATGAAACCCTTCCTTGGGTGAAGGGTAGACAGGCCGGTTCATTAACTGAGAACAGACTTATTCTTACACCTTCTTTATATGTTTGATAAAAGGGCTTTTATAGTCAGTCTCAGAAAATTCAATTTATAAAAAGGTAGGTAAGGATCATCTGGCTTTTATTGCTAGATGAGTTGCTAGATTCAATAAGCTAGTTTAGAAGTTCAAAATGCTTCTTTTAGATCCAGAAAAATAAATTCTTATGCAGCAGTGTACTTCAACATTTCCTGTTATGCTTTGCTCTAGTTGCGTTGGATCCCATTTCCCATATGCCCATCTACCTCTGCTGGATAGTGATAAGATTTGAATTCCAGCCCATTTGACAAGCATGTATGGGAAAATCTAGGGTGGATCTATACAGTAGTCTTCGACTTATAACCACAACTGAGCCCAGAGTTTATGTTGCTAAATGGAAAAAAATTGTTAAGTGAGTTTGGCTCCATTTTACAATTTTTCTTGCCATGGTTGTTAAATGAACCTGGCTTCCCCATTGACTGGTCGTCGGAAGGTCGCAAAAGTTGATCCCATGACCCTGAGACACTGCAACCATCATAAATATGAGCCAGTTGTCAAGCATCCAAATGCAAATCACGTGACCATGGGGATGCTGCAAAAGACAAGTGTGAAAAATGGTCAGAAGTCATTTTTTTCAGTGCCACTGTAACTCCAAATGGTCACTAAATGAGCTGTTGTAAGTTGAGGATTACTTGTACAGGTAGTCCTCAACTTAGGACCACAAGTGAGCCAACAATTTGGGTTGTAAATCATTATGTTCCTTACATGAGGCATCCATTGTCTTGGTGAGTGATCACAATCCCATTAAGCGACTGCATGGAGGCCTCATTTGGCTAGGCCCACTGGTGTGCAGGCCTTCTCCCTGCCCCACCACTCTCCTGGAATCCTGCACAGAAAGGGAAGGTAAGTAGGTGGACAGAAGATCCTGGCCTTCTGGGAAAGTGATGAGACAGGGAGAAGGCCCAAGCCTTTCATGAGTGGTAAAGTGAGGGGAAGGCCTGCATGCCAGTGGGCCTAACCAGCTGAGGCCTCCCAGCCTGTGGCAGATTTCCATGTACTGATGAGCTCAGGCAGTCAAAATCTCCTGACCCATGGTGGGAGTGGGGGGGACTTGCAGTGCTGCCACAGTCCTAGGGGCTTCTTATGACAGTAATGGAGGCAGGAATTTTCATTGTAGGTCATGACGGTCATGTTGAGGCACCCGTGTGATCAGACTTGATTTGATGACTTCTTTTGCAATGGTCATTAAGTGAATGCTGCAGTCATTAAGAGAATGTCACAGTTAAGTGAATGACTATCGGCATTTTTTTCTGGAAATCAGCAAAAAATAATAATCAAAAATTGTGGTCATGTGACTGCGGAACACTCCAACTATCTGTGAAGATGAGCCTGTTGCCAGGCTATGTGACCATAGGGGTGTGCACAAACATTCAAACTCCAGAACAGGATTGTTTAGAATAGAATAGAATAGAATAGAATAGAATAGAATAGAATAGAATAGAATAGAATAGAATAGAATAGAATAGAATAGAATAGAATAGAATAGAACTGGAAGGCACCTTGGAGATCTTCTAGTCCAGCCCATGCTCAAGCAGGAGGACCTATACCAGTGATGGCAAACCTTTTAGAGATCAAGTGCCCAAACTGCAACCCAAAACCCGCTTATGTATCGTTGGGTGCCGGGTGGGCGTGACCAATTGGGCGGGTGTGGCCCATTGGATAGGCGTGGCTGCGGTGGTAACGGCAGACTGGGTGGGACTAAAAAGTTCAATCAATCAATTCCAACTTGGCGAGAAGTTGAAATTGATTGATTGAACCTTCTTTTTTTTTGCACACGGTGGTAGAGGCCTAAATTGAAAAGGTTGTATAAAACCCATCTGAAGGCCTAGGACTGGGGCAACGGCACGCGTGCCCACAGAGAGGGCTCTGCGTGCCACCTGTGGCACGCATGCCATAGGTTCGCCACCACGGACCTATACCATCTCAGACAGGTAATTGTCCAGTCTCTTTTTAAAAACTTCCAGTGATGGAGCGCCCACAACTTCTGAGGGTAAGCTGTTCCACTGGTTAATTGTCCTCACTGTCAGGAAGTTTCTCCTTAATTCCAGGTTGCTTCTCTCTTTGATCAGTTTCTCGTCCTTCCCTCTGGTCTTCTGGTGAACAACCTGACCCCCTCTTGTTTGTGGCAGCCCCTCAGATACTGGACTACTGCTATCATGTTAAATAAATAAAGTAAGTCTTGCTGTACTGGGGGGCCCTCTTGTTCATTTTGCTAATTTCTATCCTAAAGTCTTGCCCAGGTAGCACTGCAAATGATATATGACTTTGGACATGCATTTCCTCTCTTTTTGTTTGGCTTGGTTCAGAAACCAAAGAAGGTATACTTCTTTAACTCTGAACAAGGACTGGCACATAACTATTTTTCTGAACAACCAAGAATTTCATGGGATCATCTTTAATACTGACAAGTTATCTCATTCAAGGAAATGTAAAACCTGTCCATCTGCTTAGTGTTCCATCACCTTCATTACAGTATGCTGTAATGAAATATGAATGATTATGTGGTTGTTTTTTAAGCAAGTCACCAATAGCAGATGGAAAATATGTCAGCCCATGAGCATTTATACAATACAATTGCATTTTTCGGCATGATGTGATATACTGGATCTCAGTAACATAGTTTTTCTGTTCACTTCCAGTAAACCAAATGGTTGTTAATTCAAAAAATTGATTTGTTAGTGTTGCATTCGGTATCACCTGCTCCAGCTTATACATATTTAAAGAGAGGAACATATCCTAGCAACAGGCAGGCTCATCTGCATTATATAATTTGTATATGACAGTGTTCTTTGTTCTAAATAAAAATAAATGTTTGGATGAAATTGCCCATGCTGCTTTTCTAAGCTATAATTTCAGTGTATAAAAACACTTAATCATTAATCTCTTTTATCCTCCAATCAACCTTGTTCAACACTCTCTGTGAAGGATGCCTGTCTCTGAACAGGGATTCCAGCTTGGGATTCTTAGAACTGAAACCCAGTCTGCTGTTGTCCTACAATGGGTGCTGAGGACACAAGCTGGGAGAACGGACAGTTTAGGCTGGGAGTGTCCAATCCCACGGCCTGCAGACTTCATGACGCCCTCGACAACTAGTATTGAGGCCCCACAAGATCATAAACTTTTAACATTATTTTTACATACTATATATAAATTATGTTATATATTTTATATGTGGCCCATGACAATTCCTCTACACTCAATGCAGCCCAAGAAAGTCAAAAGGTTGGACATGCTTGGTTTAGACAAATGTTATCAGATTTGTACTTAAAAATCTGGATGAGACAAGATGATAGCAACAGAGCTTTCTGTTTGACTTGATTATTATTGTGTGGTTAAATGGATAGTTGCAACCCCTGATATGATAGCCCTATGCTGTGCGAGAATCAATTGCCCATAGAGTGAATGTAGATATATATGAAGGAAAAATTAATTTTCTGATATTTGCTGATGTTTGTCTTTTGAAATATATACATAGCTATCATCTACATTTCTGGTTCTTAGAGTGAATGTCAAAGGAAAAGTTCTTGTATATCACTTTTGAAGAAAAACAAATTGAACCTTGAAAATTAAAGCTACTGTACTTTTTAAGCATAGGAATTAATTTTAAAGGAGTTGAAAGGAATAAAAGTATTATTCAGAAATTTCTAATGAGTCTAAAGGTTGAAGCAGAAGCCAACTGAAGATCAGAAATAATATTTTATCTAAGTATTGACAGGTACAAATGTGAAAAGCAGAAGTTACAAATTGTAAGAGGAAATATCGAAACAACTATAGGAGATGGACTGTGGTAACAGAAAATTAGATGGTGAAAGATAGGATATGGACAAAGGGGCTTCCTGGAACATGGGAAGGACAGTGGTTTTAGGCGGTCTGGAAAGTTTATCGGATGATTAGGGAAGGGGCGTTGAGTGCAATAGGGGAGTGGGAATCTGCGTCGGGGATAGGATATAAAAATGTGTCAAACAGCTCTGTAAGGTGTGGCTGAACTCCTGTGTGTGTTTCAGTCCAACAAGCCTTTGCAAACGCTTCTTTTGAAATAAAATTTTGTTGCTGGAATTCCAAGTGAGTTTGTTTTGTTTTGGATCTTGAGCCACGTTCCAAACAGAGTGATGAAACGAACATACATACCTATATAAAACAAGATACACCAAGAAACTAATAAATCAAATTCTTCTAGAAACTTACTGACTGATTTGAGCCAATCCTAGTTCAGGAAACCCCACAGAAAACAAAGTGGAGGGAAGAAGGAAATTCATGACCAAAATTCAATTATCAATAGATCATTTACAGAAGTTCAAAGTGTACTGAGCATACTAACAGATGATATTTAGTGTCCAGTTCATACTACATCATAAGAACATCCCTATTTTTCTCCATGTCAAACAACAAAGCCACTGGTAAGAAAATACAGTAGTTTTAGAATATACCCTCTCCCAAATTTTCTCAGAGTTAGTGGGACAGAAAATGGTGGAACTGCTTCTTGTCTTTGGAGGGTTGTAGGGGTCATTGAAAACATAATATTTTTCCATTTCCAGGGAAGATATAAAAGGCAAAATAAGTGACATAAGTTTTTGCAAACCACATTTACGCTAAGCCTCACCTTGTGCCCCATCCAAAACAAACAAAAAAGTCAGCCTTCGCTTTTGGCCCCACCAACTCCGGCGGTTGATATTTCCAAATCACCAGTTATCTCCCTTTTACTACACAAAAGCTGGACTCAAAAGAGTCCTCAAGTTAAAAAAAAAAGGTTCTGTAGAGAGTAAAAGAAATGGCCTTGACAGAAATATGCAGGAAGGGCCAATGCTTCAAGAACAGGGGCAGAAGCCCTCTGAAATAGGATTCAGAAGTGGCTCAGTCAGAGACCTCCTAATTCACTTAACTATAAGAAAGAGGAGATGCAGCACAATCAGGCTTCCAAAATGCAGTTTATTATAGTCAGTGTCAATAAAAGTAGTTTTAATCTTCCTGTGAAGTTGAAGTTGATTTCCTGGTCTACTAGTGGGGCTGACAGGTACCCATTCTATAATAGTTGGATGTGGTATATTAATCAACAGCAAATCCCTAGTGTGAATAATATTAGGACATGTCCAGCAATCTCTATAAACTCATACAGCATTATGGTTTCAACTTGGTTCTAGCCCAGAAATAAATAATTTAAAGGATATGTTTCCATTGGAGTAAAAGCCTATGGAACCTCTTCCTCTACATTTCCTCTGCCTCTCCTAAATTTTAAATTACTTTTTAAAAACTAGATATTCAAGACTTTCACTATTTTCAAAGATATCTTTTAACTGGCAATAGCTCTGCACATAGTTCTAAGTTTATTTCTAGGGCACAGTAGGTATATTTATTGTATATCTTCCTCCCAAATCCCCTGACAGGGATTAGCATTTTTTTTTAGTTTTAATAACACATGAGAAAGAGTTGCTTTGTGCTTAAATTCAAATTCTCTGGGTAGGGTAGCTAGAGGGTCTTTTGTGAAATATGTTTTTAATTTATTCACTGTGGGCAACAGGTAAAGTAGAAGACATTAAATATATATGTCTGATACCAGGACTTGTCACCAGATGGGGCAGATGATTGTGATTACCATGTTAAAATCTCATTTCTTAGAAGGCGGCCAACATCTCTGAGAGGCCAAGAAACTATCTGTACGCTATCAGCCAAATGTTTTTTTTTCTTCAAGGGCAATTTTGAATACTGACAATTTGTATGAATGATGCATTATAAAAATCTGCTTGGAGAGGTTCATATATCTTATTTCTTATCTTGGAAATCAAATCATTTCTTTTAAACATTAGAATTGGATATTTTTAGGCAACCTTTGGGATATCGTCAGATGAAAAATGCACATGGCTCCCTTTTTTGTTTATAAATTTAGTTTGAAAGAATTAAAAGCACAAGAAATATACAAAATACATTTTTTCTTCCTAACGTGCCCAATGAACAGTTACAGGAATTCCCTCATTAAATTGGAGAAGCAAGAGAAGGGAATGGAGGAAAGGAATATGTAACAAGGAATAGAAAGGAGAAAATCTAAAATATCTTTAAAGAATGACAAATAAATAAACTAGAGTTGTTTGAGGATGTAACCAACTGGCTGATGTAGGGAGATACCTTAATTTTTATGGCTGTTTTCCACTACCCACTATGTTAGTGTAGCTAATTGGCAATAATATGACAATAAAAACAAAGAAATACATAGGAAAAAAGAAGTTAGAAAAAAAAATCTCACAACCATTTCAAAGAACAAAACACCACACAAGGAGTTTATCAATCCTCTCTAGTGCAAGACGTAGAGGTAGTACCAGGTTTTACATAAGGCCAGGATGGGAGCTATAGAAATCTCAAGGAGAATTCTGTTCCACAGAACATGGACCATGAGAGACAAGATCTATTTCCTAGGATCTATCAAGGGATATGGTTTGATCCATCAGACCTGGATGAAGTGGATAATCCTGATCCCCTCCAGCTGGGCTTTAGACTAAGGTGTGGATCCAAACTACACTAGTTATATGGACTTTTCCTTTGAAGCAGAGAATGTGGGGAGGTAGTAAACTCCTCTTTTCCTCAACCACGGTACAGCAATGTCTTCCCCTTGTTTTAAAAGAATCAAAACATTTCTTTCTGCAGCAGAGGGAAGGGCTGGGATAATCCAGTTCTGTACATAACCAAGATTCATGTTTGGCCACATGACTCCTCAATAGGATGAGTTTGAAGTATGCTGTCTGGCCTACAATCTACCATACAACACCAGGGAAATCCTAAGCAGAGCTGTCCTTGGTCATTCTTAGTCATTCAAAACTGATGGGGTTTAAGCTAGCTACTAGCCTTTGAAGAATACATGGGTGAGCCTATGTGTTTTGAATGGTTTGAAACGGAGAGTTAACATGATCTCCTAGGGTGTCTAGAAGAATTTTGTGTGGCTGAATGGAAAGGTTGCATTAGGAATGCAGTTGTTTTTAACTATTGTACATTTAAGTATTGTGCACATACTTGTATGCATTGCTCTATTTCTATATTATTATAAAAGTGATACTTAAAACTTTGAACTGTTTCTGAAGTACTTCTTGACTTTTCCTAGTTCCTAGCAAATGCCGGAGAGACTAATGTTGCTACTGCTATACAGGATTGGTATAAAGTTTATCTTTTCACTTATTCTCCTCTTTCTGACCAACCTCTAGAGACAAACAAATTGAAATAGCAGCTTAGTTTCAAGACTTTCTATCTACCTGGAACTGGCAACTCACCTGAGGAGCAATTAACACTGATGTTGGCTTGTAAATAGGAAATGTAAAACAGTCCTGTGAGATAGCAAACCCAAATCCCCAAGCCAAATGGCGGCACCTGGAATGGCTGCGGCTGCATTGGCTCTTGAAGGCAAATAGTTTTGGGAGGGATAGTAAGGACTATAGGCCACATGATCAGGAAGATTTTAATGTGTTTGAGCAACATGGTGGAACTAAGGTAACATACGACATACGACCAACAATCTTTGCTGGCCTGGCGAGTTTCTAGTTGTTTTGGAACTGTTGGTGAGACCGTTAAAAGTTGTTAGCGCTGTTTGAATTTGTTCTACCAGCAGCAAGATCTGACTGCTGGCCCAGTGATGGATTGTATTGCAAATCAGGGCTGTTTCCAGAGGAGGAGAGGACCTGGAGCTTATGGAGCGAAGGAACTGGATGAGGCTGCTGGCAGGCCCAGAGGAAGAGAGAGAGGCTTTTGGAGGAGTTGGTGGCAGTGGCAGCGTGCTCCAGGGGCGAAAAGAAGCAAGGCCTCTTTAAGGAAAAGGTGAAAGAGTCAGGATCAGAAAAAGGAAAGAAGGCGACGTTGTCAGAATACAAGCGAATTTGAGGGCTAATCCACATAGAGCCCCATTTCCATCTGTCCTGATTGCCATCGTTCACTCCCTAGAGACTAAAATGGACAATGTGAAATTTGAGCAGGCCACGAACACGGAGTATACTGTTTATTGGAGGTGGTGACCCTTTGAGAGCTGTATGCAACGAAATTTCATTTTGATGTATGCCGATTGGTGTACATTCAAAGTGAGAATAAAGTTATCATCAAATACTCTTTACAGCCAATGTTATAATATCATAAAGATAGTGAAGGTGAAAGCCTACTTAAAGTTCATGGTTCAACTAGACAATTTTTTTCTTCATAATTTGGGTGATGTATTGCTAATGTAAAAAGGCTATTCTGTTGTGCTCCAATTTATTGGAACTAGTACAAAGAGAAAAGGGAAGCTAAGACTGAACTCTAACATTCTAAGTAGTTTCCAGATGATTTCCATTATTAGGTAATAATAATTTGGCAACTTTCCTGTTTTAACTAAATTTTTAATTTCCAAAGTAGTTAGTGGTGACCATAAAACTTTGTGTATTTTCTTTCATGAAACATGGAATACAAAAAGCCTCTACTTAAATACATAGTTTACAAGAGTAACATCTATTGTCTTTGGTATTGCCTTTTGCTTCCTCAGAAAGCCAATACAAAGACATGAGGGCTTAAAACATAATTTTTAAAAAAGCAAGATTGTATTAAAAGCTCTTAATTGCTCTAGGGAATTATGTGCTCATCCGGTTTTGACAAGAACACACTAAATGTAGCAGCTATTTCCAATGGAACAAAAGCTTGGTTACAAAGTAATCTATGAGTAATTATCAGGTTCATGTCAAAAATTGTCCCTAATGCAATTCTTTGGCAGGGACAATGAAAGTTATCTTTATACATGTATTAAAAATG
Organism: Vipera ursinii; assembly: GCF_947247035.1. NCBI lineage: Eukaryota > Metazoa > Chordata > Lepidosauria > Squamata > Viperidae > Vipera > Vipera ursinii. Next base: position 217,565,931 of record NC_139512.1, on the reverse strand, counting down.
GAGTTGCTTTTGTCTCACAAGTGAACTACAGACTCCTATGGCATTGTAAGGTGAACGTGGCTCTTTTGTAACCCATTAGAAAATGACCTCTGAAGCTTAGATGGAACTGAATATTCACATTCATTAAGGTATCTTTTTTGATTATTTATTCCTCCTAAGGAAGTGCAGAAAAAATAATGATAGTTGCCATTTTGGTGCCTTTGTGAATGTGTTTACACACACACACACACACACAGAGAGAGAGAGAGAGAGAGAGAGAGAGAGAGAGAGAGAGAGAGAGAGAGAGAGAGAGAGAGAGAGAGAGAGAGAGAGAGACTAACCCTTGATTCAGTTTATGGATAGTTTATTGGCAATCTGCAACTTTCCAGAGGTGTTGAGATTCAAACTTCCACAGTTCCCAGTCAACATGATATACAGGGTAGTAATCCTGGCAATTACAGTTCCAATATAGTGAGTGCCACTAGGTTTGGGAAATATTCTCCCCATGGGTTGCAAACTGAATCTCAACCAAAACTGGCCCTTTTTAGCTTATGTCTAAATGTGCCAAACTTTATTTCAGATCTTTTGTATGGTGCCAGATTTCAGCTCTCACCATTCTTGGCTACTCTGTTGTGTCCTGGGATAGGGATTGAAAAGGCCAGTCCTACACTTTCTCAAGGCAAAGGGATCTTTTCTTCCAAACAGCTGAATTATTGATTTCTTTATAAATAATCTTCAACTTGCAACCATTTGTTTAGCAACCTTTCAAACTTACAATGGCATTGAAAAACATTGACTTATGCCCGTTGCAGCATTGCTATGATCATGTGATCAAAATTTGGACACTTGGCAACTGGCATGTATTTATGTCGGTTTCAGTACCCTCTGACCTTCTGACAAGCAAAGTCAATGGGGAAGCCAGATTGTTACTAACTTAACAACTGCACTGATTCACTTAACCACTAGGGCAAGAAAGGTTGTAAAAAGGGGCAAAACTCATTTAATAAGAGTCTTGCTTAGCAACAGAAATTTTGGGCTCAATTATGTCATAACTTGAGGACTACCTGTATTTGTAAAAAAAGATAGTCCCAATCTATCATAACTGCTGGTTTACAAAAAAGAACAAATGAAAATTCAAAGGCCTAAGAAAAGGTGTAATAGATCTCTCAGTTCCTACAAACTACTGCAGCCATCAACATTCAGCTACCTCTCTGTGACGACCATGCCATGTTTTCTGTAGCTGTTTCTTTACCTGAATGCTAAATTGTTTTGTTCCATTTGTGAAATCAAAATGGGGAGTAGGGGAAGAAAGAGGGTTGGCAGCCTATCGGGGCAAAGCAATAGGCTTTATATAAGCAGGAAACCCATATTGTGAAAATCACACTATTTGATGCATACAATAATAGTTTCATTCACAATAGTTTGCATATTCAGATGTATTTGAATGAACCAGATGCCAAGACACTTTTAGGCATCTGGGACTTCCTTCATTGATTGTACAATTTGTGTGATGCTACAACTGGCAGCTAATGAGATCCCTAAGGCCGCTTAAGATTTTTTTTAAAATATCTACAAACATCTGCATAACATTATAGTGAGAAATTAGTATTCAGGTATACTGGACCTTGAATTTCTGCTTCTGAGAGGAATTTTCAGAAGCTAGCCCTTCTCCCTCCCATTTTTTCACAGGGGGGTGGGGAGCAATTTGTACCTCCACCTGGAAAATGGTATCTCCCTATAATAGTTATTTTTTCTGCAGGATGAAGTGACTGGAAAATGTCTCACTTCTATATTTATATTACCTTTGTGTTTTGAGATTCAGTTTCCTTGTTATTACTATGAAATATATGTGTTTTTTCCACAAAAACCATTAAATGGAAATGCTAAGGATTCTGGGAGTTACTGTTCTAATACAGCTGGAGGGCATAAAATTGGGGGAAATTGATCTTACACGGTAGTAGCTGAATCAAAATGTTTTTGCATAGCAAATATTCACGGCCCTGACTGATTCTAGATTTTCCTTTACGTACTTTGGGTCCTGGAAGGCAGCTGCATTGGAGATATGCTATTTGGATGTGATAAAATAAGTACAGGTAGTCCTCAACTTACAACAGTTCATTTAGTGACTGTTCAAGGTTACAATGGCACTGAATAAAATGACTTACAATCATTTTTCACAGTTACAACCTTTGCAGCATCTCCATGGTCATGTGATCAAAATTCAGATGCTTGGCAACTGGTCCATAGTTATGACGGTTGCAGTGTCCCAGGGTCATGCGATCACTTTTTGCAACCGTCTCACAACTAAAATCAACGGGGAAGCCAGATTCACTTAACAACCAGGTTACTAACTTAACAACTTCAGTGATCACTTAACTGTGGTAAGAAATGTTGTAAAATGGGACAGAACTCACTTAACAAATGTCTCACTTAACAAGAGAAATGTTGGGCTCAATTATGGTCGTAAGTTGAGGACTACCTATTCATACAGCTAAAAAAAATAAGAATAATATGTTGGCAAAAAAGGGTTGATAGATTTTTTTTCTGGGGCCATTTCAAACATTTATTTTTATTTTATTTTTATCAGATTTTGAAATTGTCCATCTCCCTCACAGAGGGACTCTGGGTGGTGGGTGGTGTATGAATAAAATTTTAAAACCTAGAAACAGTACATAAAATTTAAAGAGGCAAGGATGATTAAAATGTTAAAAGTTAATTAAAAGGTGGGGAGAGAATATGCTCATGGTAGGAGGAAAGGTTCCTTTGAATGTCCAAAGAAGTCAGATTTTGGAGAGGAACAGCTATTTCTTCTCTTCCCTTGGTTCTCTAGCAAAATCCTAAAACTTTACAGAAATGTTGCTTTCCCCAGTCCAGCTACTGAAGCCAATATGGGGAGGATGCCTGTGTTTAGTGTCAGTCCCTTGTGAACCAGAGTGTTTTACGTTGCCAAGGCAACATGAGACTCAGTGATGAGGGACAAATTTTTCAGGAATTTTTGTGCTACCGCCATCATGTGATAATGGGACCTGAGGGAGAAGGCTAACCAAATATTGTGGCACTGAGCTGCCATAATGGCTTGGAGTCGGCCATCATCAGAGGAGGTATTCACAGAGCCTATTTGCATGGGCTGTGTCTGCAAGAAAACAATTAAGGTTTCTATCACATTATGGGCAGAATTCATCTTCAGTGATGCAGTTTTTGCCTTGGTTGCAAAATTGAGCGTTCTTTAGCAAGGGACTAATTCTGCAGAGGCGGGAAACCAGTGGTACCCATTGCAACAAGTTGCCCTGACCTCAGTTCTCTGAAACCCAAGGAGTGTGGCTGCTGAACATCACCCCTGCTTTTTTCATTGTTTTCTTTAAAAAGGAAATACCAAATAACACAGCCTCTAAGCTGCATAAACCTCTAGACTTCTAAATTTTTTTTAAAGAGACATTTATTCATTTATTTAAATAATTTATATGGCTGCCCATCTCCCAGAAGTGATTCTGAATGGCATATTTTGGCCCTCCTCCTCTGATGCCAGCCCCACCTCAGTGCCACGCTCTGAATGTTTCATCCTTAAATAAATGAGAAAAACAAATAAAATCTCCACAATCCTATAGGAAGTCTGCATGAAGGTATAACTATCTGTATGTGAGGAAAACTGTAATTCACCCGGTGCAGTAGACATTTCTGCAGCCCTTCTCTGCAGAGGCTTATTTGGTATTATTGGGTCAGTGTTATTTACTACCATCTCCTTTGGGGACAGTAAAATGGAGGCAGAAAGAGCTAACTACACCACCCTCCAATACCTCGGAGGAAAAACAGACGCTAAAAGGGTGATGAACCAAGGATCAAAGTAGCAGAGATCAGTGTTACAGCTCTCTAATTTATTTTTTCAATCGCTATGAAGGGTCATTTCTCTTCAGCTTTTTCTACCTGAGGATAGGCTCTGGGGAGGGGTCTCCAAGGGACCCAATGCTTTTATCAAAATGACAGAATATTAGGACTCTAAGTATATTATATAAATATCACTGTACTTTCCCTTCATTCCACCTGTTTAGGCAGTTGAGGTGACAGGGAAGTGTCTCAAATTTATGGCATTTGAACTGATTTCCATTTACAATCAACACTTTTGAAACAAAACTATAGTAACAACAAAAAATAAATTGAGCCTGTGCACACTTACCTGGAAATTTAGTTCATAAAACAAAATAAATTCAGGGGGCTTACTTCTGAGGAGTCAACATGCTACAACTGTCAGAATTCTCAGCCAATTTTTGAGCTGTTGTCATGCAGTTTCTATAATGTGATAAGAGTCTGGCTATTGTATATTTGAAGTGGCTGGAACAGACCACTCAAGACAGCGGGTAACTTCAACAGGTTTATTAAGACAGAGCAACACTAACAGAAGCCTTTCGGCTTTTTATAGTCTGGCGCCGGTTGTCTAGTCCAATCGCCGGCCGGTCTTTTTCCCGCTTTGCTTCTGCTCCAATCAGCTTCGCGGAACGCCTGACAGCTCGGCTCCTCGTGCTGGCGGCATGTGTTGCTTTGACAGCTGGAAGCTGTCAACTAGTGCGCCTGCGCAAGTCGGGGGTTTTGACAGCTGTCAAAACTCCCTCGTGGCCGGCTGTCAAATACTTTTACCTCATGTTCGGCTGTCAACGTTTCTCTTATTATTGCGAACTGCTTGTGTTAACATATTACATAAACTATATACATATAATACACCCCTTACCCTTCCCCTGGATGGTTTCCACCCCCGTGAGTTTGTTTGTTGCTTCCTGCCCATTCATAGTCTTGCAAGTAAGTCGGTGGCTTTCTCGATTGGCTGGACCGTCGTGGGGGAGCCTCGTCTCCGAGTTCTCCTTCCTCCTGCGGTTGTGGCTGTGCTTCTTCGGGTGGCGGAGTATTTGGTATAAAGGGGGTTAAAAGGGGTTGATGTGATGGTGGGGGTGTGTTTTGTGGTTTGCGGACTCGTATTTGGTCTAGATGTCGTCGTAGTTGGCCGTGTGTGTCAGAGTGGATTAAGTATGAGACAGGTCCGGTTTGTTTTATTATGACCCCTTGGATCCATTTTTGGTTGCTGGTATAATTTCTAGCCCAGATAGCTTGCCCTGGGAGAAAGGTTCGTGGCGCGGATGTAGGAAGTTCGTGGTCATTAGGAGTTCTGTCTGGGTGTAGTCTGTCTAATCTTGTTATTAGCCTCCTGCCCCATCGAAGTTCAGCTGGTGATTTGCCAGTGGTGGTACCGGGTGTCGTGTGTTGGGCTAGGAGGAATTGGCTAAGGCGTCGGTGCCAGTTTCCTTTTATGAATTTATTAAGTGCTTCTTTTGTTGACCTCACCATTATTTCTGCCATGCCATTAGTCGACGGGTGGAAGGGTGCGGACGTCACCAGTCTAATACAGTTCCTCGAAGCGAACATCTGAAATTCACGAGAAGTGAATTGTGGGCCGTTATCGGAAACTATGACGTCTGGGAGGCCATGTGTTGCAAAAACTTTCCTAAGTGCTTGTATAGTGGAGTATGTTGTTATTTTATTAAGGGGTATCACCTCGAGCCATTTAGAAAAGCTATCCACAATTATTAAGAAATTCTGCCCTCGTATTGGTCCCGCAAAATCTAAGTGGATACGGGACCATGGGTTTTTTGTTGTTTCCCATTTATGGATTGGGGCATGGGGTGGTTCGCTTCTTGTTAGTTGGCACGTATAACATCCCCCTACATGTTGTTCTATGTCCTTATCAATTCCTGGCCACCATACATAGCTTCTTGCAAGTAACTTCATTTTGACCATTCCCGGGTGCCCTTCGTGTAAGGTTTTTAATGTTTGTTGTATATTTGTGTGTGGTATCACTACTCTATTTCCCCATAGTAGACAGCCTAAATGAGAAGTTAGTTCAGCTTGTCTGGTGAAGTAGGGGCGAAATGTTTCTGCTGGGCTTTTGTGTGGCCATCCAGTTGTGACCCATTGCAGAACCCTGCTGAGAGTTGTGTCCCTCGCGGTGCTATCAGCAATGATTTTTGCTGTGAGGGGAAATTCTGGTAATTCCTCGATGGCCATAATGTTACTTGCAGGGGCTGGGTCTGGGTCGTGGCAACGTATAGGGAGTCTGCTGAGGCAGTCTGCATGCCCTAATTCCCTGCCTGGTTTGTATACCAATTTGTAGGAGTAAGCTGATAGAAAGGTTGACCAGCGTAGGATTCTAGGGGACAATATTTGCGGGGTCGTTTTGTCCCAGGTAAATATGCCTAATAGGGGTTTGTGGTCTGTGAAGATAGTGAACTGTCTGCCATACAGATAGTCATGAAATTTTTTAACCCCGGCGACGATGGCCAGGGCCTCCCTGTCAATTTGCGCGTAATTCCTTTCTGTTTTAGTTAGAGTTCGAGAATAAAATGCAATGGGTCTTTGGGTGTCGTCCTGGTCCAGGTGGCTCAAGACTGCCCCTATTCCATATGGAGACGCATCGCAAGCGATGCAGACGGGTGTGTCCTCCTGGAATAGTGTGATAGTGGAGCTTTTACAAATGATGCTCTTGAGTGACTGGAAACTATTTTCATGCACTCTTGTCCAGGTCCAGGTTTTACCCTTGTCTAATAGCCTATGAAGTGGCTCTGCAATAGTAGCCTTGTGGGGGAGGAAGGCATGGTAAAAATTTAATAGTCCCAAAAACGCCTGAAGTTCCTGTTTGTTTTTGGGGCTGGGGGCTGCTTGGATGGCTTTTAGTTTGTCGTTAGTGGGGTGGATGCCCTGAGCGTCAATCTTATACCCGAGGAATTCTGTAGAGGGAACTCCTATAGAGCACTTTTCTCTTTTTAGTTTAAATCCGGCCGTTCGGAATCGCTCTAGCACAGCTGACAGCCTGTAAGCCAGAATGGCTTCTGTTTCTCCGGCGATAAGTACATCGTCGAAGTAAGGGGAGACCCCGGGGATTCCCTTTAATGTTTTTTCCATAATGCTTTGAAAAATGCCTGGGGCGGTCGAAATGCCAAATTGTAGTCTTGTCACTTTAAATGCTCCGCGGTGCGTGACAATTGTCTGGGCAACCGCGGTGTCATCTGTCACAGGCAACTGCAAATACGCCTGCGTGAGATCTAATTTCGCAAAAATGGCGCCGGAGCGAATGGAAGCCAGGACATCCCTAACTGCTGGAATGGGGTAAGAGTGGGCATTAAGTGCTAAGTTTAGCGTCCCCTTATAGTCAGCGCATATTCTAATCTGGCCATTTGGTTTCACAGGTGTTACGATGGGGGTTTCCCAACTGCCCCCGTCAGTAGGTTCTAAAACTCCAAGTTTGACAAGGCGTTCCAGTTCGTCCTCGATTTTTTGTTTGAGGGCGAAGGGGACCCGCCTGGCCCTGATTTTAATAGGCTGTATGGCGGGGTTTAAATTAAGGGCGATGGGAGGTCCTGTGTATTTGCCTAAGGAACCATCAAAAACGTCTGCAAACTTCCTGCAGACGGTCTCCAGGGTTGAGGTTTGAATGGCGTTGACGCCTGTAAGAGCAATTCCTAAGGGGTTAAACCAGTTTAACCCTATCAGATTAGTGCGATCTCCCTGGGTGACTATTACTTCTAGCGGTCCCTTGAACTTTTTGTACTCTACCCAGACCTTAGCCCTGCCCTTGAGTTGAATCGGTGTTTTCTGGTAGTCAGCTAATTGAACTTGAGGGCTTTCTAACGGTATTGTTTTTTTACTGCGCTTACAAATTTCCCTATACGTCCTTGACGAAATTAGGGTTACAGCAGAACCTGAATCCACCTCCATGTCGCAAAAGACTCCCTGTAATTTAGCTTTAATTTTTACCTTAGGGCTCAAACTGTGTACCCCCTCCACTGTTTTCACTAACCCCTCTGAGGGCTTTCCCTGACTGGCTCGGTAGGTGATCGTACCTGGGGGAGTAGCCTCTACTTCATGCAGGTTGTCGCGGGGGCGGCCTCGGCAGACGGGTTTAATGTGGCCGGTCTTGCCACAGTTATGACATTTAGCGCTCCGGAAACGGCAATTTGCCCGGGCATGGTTGCCTCCGCAGCTGGCACAGGCGTTTCGTTGTTCTCTCTGGGCTGAGGTGAAGTTTCTTGGACTGGGACGGTCGTTGTTGTCGCTCCGTCTACCTTGCCTTCTCTCCATTCGGCGTTGAATTGCATCGGTGTCTGTCAGATCGATGGACTCTTCGTCGCTGAGACACGCTTCGTCCTGATGGACGCTGCTTTGGGGTTCCAATGCCGTTCGGTTGAGGGGCTTCTTGTGGTTATCTTCATACGCCAAAATCTCTCGGGAGACCTGGGCGAGTGTCATCTCCGGTTTGGACGTGATTTTCTTCTTGAGACGTTCGTCCCTCAGCCCGATGACCACCTGGTCCCGAATCCGGTCCTCTAAGTCGGGGAAGTTGCAGCTCCGCGCAGCGTGCCGGACTCCCGCAATGAAATCATTTGCAGGTTCATCCGGCCGTTGTTTTCGCTGGGCGAACTGTACCCGCCAGTACAGTTCTGAGCGGGCCGGCATGTAGTGCTTGCTGAGCCGGTCGACGAGTTCTGAATATGGAACTTCTGTGATCGGCACCGGGCTGAATAAACCGACAGCAGCATCGTAGATGGGCGGACCGCTGATGTATAGAAGTGCAGCCGCCTTGGCTCTGTCATCTGTTATTTTGCTGACGAGGAGGAATCCCTCTACCTGCCCCAGATGCGACTCCCATCGCTCGGGGTGGTGAGTGTCGAACTCCCTCACTCGTCCGAAATTTGCCATGCTGTCAGGGCTCGGTGGTCCGCTTCGCTGCGGGAGTTAAAACTCCCAGTGACTCGCTCTATAGGCCGAGGACTCTTCCTGGCCGTGACCTCAGCTCTGGAAGCGGATCCCACCTTCGTCGCCAGTGAAGTGGCTGGAACAGACCACTCAAGACAGCGGGTAACTTCAACAGGTTTATTAAGACAGAGCAACACTAACAGGAGCCTTTCGGCTTTTTATAGTCTGGCGCCGGTTGTCTAGTCCAATCGCCGGCCGGTCTTTTTCCCGCTTTGCTTCTGCTCCAATCAGCTTCGCGGAACGCCTGACAGCTCGGCTCCTCGTGCTGGCGGCATGTGTTGCTTTGACAGCTGGAAGCTGTCAACTAGTGCGCCTGCGCAAGTCGGGGGTTTTGACAGCTGTCAAAACTCCCTCGTGGCCGGCTGTCAAATACTTTTACCTCATGTTCGGCTGTCAACGTTTCTCTTATTATTGCGAACTGCTTGTGTTAACATATTACATAAACTATATACATATAATACAATATTAGCTTCCCAGCTATCATGATCAAAATCACAATGCAGCATAATACCACATTTGAAGAGGCTACGTTAAATTAACCATCAATTTGCTTTACTTATCTCAATAAATTTTCCTTCTAAAGTAGATTCTGTTTACATATCGCACAGACTTTTATTATAAATTAAAAATAAAGCTCAGGAAATAAATAGAAAAGTGAAATTTTGGTACTAGCTAGCCAGGATTTTATTAGCTCAGGGTAAATAACAAAAGACATTGCTATTTTGGAGGACTAGACCATGTCCAATGTTTGATGCTTCCCATAAATTTAACAGGAAAACTTAGCCCGTGTTATGATATTCTCACAGTTTAGGCTATGGTAACTTGTATCAAAACTTGCATTTTCCATTATTATGTTCTACTTTTGCTGAAGGGAAGACAGTAAATCCTTGAATCTTGATTCCATTAAATCCTCCATATCTAAAGCAGCGCCTACGTATTCTCAAGGATTGGCAATGCAATCATCACATTTTCCTTCTCTTTTTATTATCAGATTTGCTGCTGAGTGGAGCAACCAAGTATTAACGGCAGCTGCCCAAGAGAATAGCTACACAAGGTGTTATAGGCAGTTCTTCACCTTGTCACACCAGGCTCATCAGGTATTTGTGCTAAAGACTGACAACCAAAACAGACAAGGATGGAAGATATAGTTGCAAATACAGTTCCTCTCTCTCTCAGTCCAACCCACCTCATAGGGTTCTTGTGGGGAAAATAAGAGGAGAGAGGAGTATTAAGCTGAACATTGGCTGCAGATTTTGAGAGTTGTAGTCCCAAGAGCTCTGAAAGTATTAGGCTGGAGAAGGCTGATTTAAAATGTTGTAGTAGATTTTTTTGCCATCTAGTGGGACTTTGGAAGTGTTTCTTTTCTGTGGCTGTTCCTACCTCGTGGAGTATCCTCCCACTGATGATTTAAAAAGCCCCCAGCCTTCTATTCTTTTGGAAGAGTGTTAAATCCCAGTTAGGAGAGGGCTGTAAGGGTTAGATAATATGGAAGGAGGGCAACTGATCCTGTTGCGGGGCATCCCAATGGGACAATTACGGCACAGGGTTTTTGTTTTACTATTGTTTTGCTTTCACTGTTTTATGATTATGTTTTATTATTGTTATGAACTGTTCAAAGTTGTTTAAGATGGGCAGTGATATGAACCTTTCTTGAAAAAAGAAAATTAAAATAATTATCTAAATAAAAGCTTCTAACTTCAGATTTTTCTCTGCACTTAAATCTTCCCATCAGTCTATTGGCAGAGTTTTCATATAACTCTCAATTCCAGAATATTTTCTAATGATGGGAAAACATTCTTTTAATACTGGTTTTGGCAAGTTGACAAAAACTGACTAAAGATAATTCACCGATACTACTGTGCTCTTATAAAATTGCATTGTATTAATTAAAGTATGTCTAGATTATGTTAGAAGAATTATAATCACATTAGTATACATTAGCATCTCTGGTGGCAATGCCCATTTTGTTGTTTGTTCTGGGAAATTGGAAAGATTAAACAACAGGTTTTTTTTTAATAACTGATGCCAGTGTAGCTTTAGAATCAATTTTCCCTAAGACATATAAGAAATTAATTTTGCCTGTTTAAATATAACAAATGCTGAAAAACCAAAGTACATCTTTGTTTGGCTCAATTGTATTTAAATGTGTGATAAAATATTTTTCAGTGAGTGTTAACAGCAGCAGAGATTATTGCTGAATCTTCTAAATAAAGAAATAATAATAATACCATGAGTAGAATTACCAGAACATTGTGCATGTCACTGGCAGAAGACTTTTCATACAGTAGATCAGGGGTCTTCAAACTTGGCCCTTTTAGGACTTGTGGACTTCAACTCCCAGAATTCCTCAACCAGCGTGCCTAGCTGACGAATTCTGGAAGTTGAAGTCCACAAGTCATAAAAGGGCCAAGTTTGAAGACCCCTGCAGTAGATGATGTTAGGCTGGAATTTCAGATGAGGGAAACACCAATTGTGGCTTATAAAATGTTGCACGTGTTAAAGCTGCATGGATTATAAGGCAGCATGGTTTTGTTCCAAGGGTATGCCAAGGATTTAGGTAGAGGCAGCAAGATTTATGTTGGCAGTTTTTCTACCATTGCAATCCTCACTGAAAGGCTACCAAAAATGGTGGTGATGATAGCTTTTTTGTGCCTGTATCAAAGAGGCATTTTCTATACTCTGATCTCAATTTTATTATATCACTTTTACCTCTTAATGAGCATGACAATGAACCAGGAGAGAACATTATTTTTATAACATGCTTGCAATTGGAAAACTGAGCGGAACTGTAGAGAATGTCTAGGGAAGGCAGAAGAAGGCGGTGGAGTGGGCAATAAAGGAGCAGAGAGTGAGGAAGAGGGAGGAGAATAGACTGCTGAATAGATGCATGCAGGTGTTCATTTATAATAGAAAGGGTTACAGATGCATACAGTGATAAAGCAAGTTCATATCCCCAGGATGACTAAATACAGTTTCACACAAATTAGCTTTAAGCTATCCAATTCAGTGATACTGGAAAGAAAGAGAATAGATATTGTCAGTATTGTCTCATGGAAAATAATACCGCGACCTGGCCATCGAAACTGCGCGATTATGGATGAAACGTGTAACAGTGATGCCCATTGTCATCAGGGCACTGGGAACTATGTCCAAAAACTATGCAAAATACATCAAGAAATTGCAGCTTCCTGCAATAGCTCCAGCAAAGATACAAAAAACTGCGCTACTCGGAACATCTTACATTTTAAGGAGATACCTGGTTGATACCTAGGATGCTGGGAGCAACCCATGTCAATCATTAGTGCCAGTCAGTTTGAGTGTTCAGTTGACTGAGTTTCATGTTTTATGAATAAAAGTTTAATAATAATAATAATAATAATAATAATAATAATAATAATAATAATAATAAATTGCAAAAGGCAGCCTTACTAGGAACTGCTTCCATCCTGCGACAATATCTGTAATACCATCAAACATCCATATCTGCCTATCCCAGGTCCTTGGTAAGGACTCGATAGGTAGACAAAAAATGCCAAATCCAGTCTGAACATCTGGCTGACTGTGCAATGAATAATAATAATAATAATAATAATAATAATAATAATAATAATAATAGTAGTAGTAGTAGTAGTAGTAGTAGTAGTAGTAGTTGGAAGGGACCTTGGAGGTCATCTAGTCCAACCCCTTGTTTAGACAGGAAGCCCTATAACATTTCGGACAAATGGCTCTTCCAGTCTCTTCTTAAAAACTTCCACTGTTGGAGCATTCACCGCTTCTGGAGGCAGGTTATTCCACTGGTTAATTGTTCTAAACTGTCAGGAAGTTTCTCCTTAGTTCTAGGTTGCTTCTTTCCTTGACTAGTTTCCATCCATTGCTTCTTGTCCTGCCTTCAGGTGCTTTGGAGAATAGCTTGACTCCCTCTTCTTTGTGGCAACCCCTGAGATATTGGAACACTGCTATCATGTCCCCCCTCCTCCTTCTCTTCATTAAAGTAGACATACCCAATTCCAGCAACTGTTCCTTATATGTTTTAGCCTCCAGTCCCCTACATCTTACAATATAGTTTTTTTTTATTTAGTTTGAGCTTTATCTCAGTTGAAAACCTTTTTTTCCATAAGTGAGTGTGAATCCAGTCTCAGAAAATCATTCAATTTCGCATGGTCTTTTCTCTTTTTTTAGCATATAGGTTACTTGGTATATAATTGACAAATGTTATTACACAGGTTCTCTTTGCACAGAACCAATCCAGAACATAAGACCTCTGTGAGTGATGGTGATGGCAGTCTCTAGCTCACTTTTCAGAATCCTTCAAGATTGCGGCTCTGAACTTCAGAGTCATATCACTGGGTTTGTTTTTTGTAATAATAATTTTTGGAGGTAATTCCCCATATAAATAAAATCATAAACCATCTTTGAAACTGTTTTCCCTAATTTTCCCTCCACAGCCCAAGTGAGTTTTAATAGGCACGGAAATTGCATTATCAGGATTAGTTTTTCTTCCTTTAATTTTTCCTAAATTTACTGCCAGTCTCTTCTCCTTATGTTCTTATTTGACAAGCTATATTGTTTATTTTCCAAAGAAAGAGAAAAGTTGATTGCCTTGACCCCCTTTGTTGTACTGACACTTTATTCCTTGAACTGAGATGCTCCCTCATTGATGGTTTCCCCTGAGTTCACAGAGCTGAGGTTTTAGGTTGACTACTATTTCAGCTTCTGCAACATAAGATTTTTTTGGTGGATTATTAAATTGTATAATGTCAGAGAAAGCGAAAAGGGTGTAAAATGCTCCTTTTAATAGTCTTTTTTTAATTTAAAAAGTTTTACAATACATTTTGACTTTAATCCCCCCCTCCCCCACCCCTATCCCTCTCCCCCACTCCCTCCTCCCCCCCCCCCGACTTCCCAGAGCCAAATACAGGGCATAAAATCAAAAAACAAACATAAACACCCCTATGTTATCAACAATAAACTATAAATTCTATCTCTCTCTAGCTCATATAAAATGAGTACAAACAATATTAATATTACAAATAAAGTAGAAAAGAAAAAGAGGAAAACAGAAAAAGATCTTTACTCAAAATAAATTTTCTTAATCCCAGTCCTTATTCATATTAATTTCAAAAAAAAGGGAAAAGAAAAAAAAACTTTCACCTGCTATTTGCATTCTCCCACCTTTCTCTAATTTCCAAACAAATTCTCAGTTACGCGCCAAAAGCGCTTATCTCTGTTAATCTTAATAATCTCCGACCAAACTAAACTATAATCAAAAATAGTTCTTGCATGTATCACGCCAAATGTCTCGCAGTTCCAAATCATCCTTAAGTTCAAATAAAAGTTCAAATAAAAAGAGTATATAAAAAAAAATTTAGGCAATCTCTAAGACAACTTGTTGTTAATTAGGAGCTTACATACTCATTCTTAGTTCAACACATACTTTAAGTCCATAACCCTAATATACTTTTCTAGCAAGCAAATAACATCAATCTTAAATTGTGTAAAATATTAAAAAAGAAAAAAAAACTTTCTTTCTCCTCTATAATAATTTTACTCCACTGGCATTCTAATCTAAAAATTTAATCAGCAATCTTAACGCCCCAAAACTTTTGGAGCACCTCTGTCATGACCCCCAAAACTTCTTTAGACCGCTCTCCTCCCACATCTTCACTGTAAGCACACTTTGAAGATTCCATAACTTTCTGCTGGTCTTGCTCTTGCTCTCGTCTCGCTCTTCTTAGGGCGGCACGCGTCATCTTCTGGCCTCCTGCAGCAACCGATGAGACTGTGGCTTGATCCCCTCCAACACCATTGTCCTCTGTCTGTCTATCTGCAACATCTTGAAGCTTTCCCACACCGTATCCTTTTGCAGCTTCCAAAAATGATAGGGGGGTTGCTTTTAACACATTACTATAAAAATCACGTGCCTGAGCCACAGTAACCAAACGATGTCTTTTACCTTCGTGCGTCGCCACCAACCCAACTGGAATCTCCCATCTAAACTTAATATCACGTTTCTTAAGTTCCTGTACTAGAAATGCAAAATCTTTCCTTCTCCTTAGGATCTTCGGAGGGATCTCTTTTAAAACCAAAACTTCTTGCTCAGCCACTACCAAATTAGTATCATAAGCAGCTTGAATGACTTCATCTCTAATTACTCTCTTTGTAAAATAGACCACCACATCTCTGGGTAACTTCCTCTGTCTTGCAATCCATGAATTTACACGAAATACTTTGTCCATATTTCCCTCAATTTCAGATGCTGACTGGCCCAGTACCCCTTCCAGAGCCTCAGAAATCAGCTGCTTTAAATCTTCTTTACCATTCTCCTTTAAACCCCTAATTCTAATAGCATACTGCATCTGATTATACTGAACAAGGCTCAATTCTTCGTCCATTTTATCCCTTATATTTTCATTTTCTAATACCTTTGCTTCTAATATAGAGTTCTTTTGACTGAGATCCTCCACTTTTATATCCAGCTGTAGCACACATTCAGCTACGGATTCAACCTTAGACAAGATGTCCACCCTCATTGCTCTCAGCTTCTCTTCCATCTTCTTCTCCAATTTCTCCATTTTCTCCTCCATTTTCTCCTCCAATTTCTCCTCCAGCTTTTTCAACTTTTCATCCATCATATCAGACATCAATTGTGCATGCTTTCCAAGAGCGTCTTGTAAATCCTTAAGCGTCAATACCGGGGGAGATGCAGGAGGAAGCAAAGCTTGCAGTGAGGTCTCTTGCACCAGGGAAGACCCCGCATTCCGAAGAGCTTTAGAAGTTTTAGCCGTCATCTTCCCCCACTTTCACTTATTACGCACTTTCACTTTAAAGCTATAAAATCCATTGAGCTAGAGAGTAAAAATAAAGAGTCCACTTCACCTTGACCTCCTGTACCGCTCTGCCTGCATCTTGATAATCAAAAGTATTTCCTTTTGGCAGGGGTGGTTGCTAACGCCTGGCTCTGCTCCAAAAATCCCGGAGCAAAGGCGCTGTGCAGCTTGGAGCAACCCAGGCTTCGGGGGGGCTCATCCTTCAGCCGCCCAAGCTCTCAGCTCAGGCGGCCCCGGAGAGCTCAACCCCTACCTGGGGCCTCACCCCCTCCTCTTCTCCCGAGGAGGGGGCTTCAAATCCATCTAAACAGCTGATCGGCGCTGTTTACGATGGAAAAACACAGCTGTGGAGCGGGCAGCCCGAAAACGGCTGTCTTTCGACGTTGCGTCGTCCTCCTTTTAATAGTCTTAATTGTGGAGTATTGCCAACACAGAGACTGCACCAGGCATACTTGAAAGTATAACATGTTGACCTCTTTGAATGAGCCAGCATCCTATTAGCTCTTAAACATTGTATTTGGGGATCAAATTTCTAGTTTATGAGCTAGTTTGGATTGATTTTATGAGTATCAAGCAAGTTGCTGTGATTGTGAATGCATTGCTGCTGAAAATTTATTTTTTCCCCTCTTAAAAATCTGCTAAACAATTGGCACTAACACATTCTTATGGATTTATTTGGATGAGTGATTATTATCTCTTTAAATAACCTGGACTTTAGTGGAAGCAGGCTATATGTTCATTGATTAAAGGTATTAGGTAATCTTGATATGTATATCTTAGTGTGTGTGTGTGCGTGTGCGCGCGACATGGCTTGTATAGAATATCGTATGTGTCTGTTTTACTTAGCAATTGAAGGTTTGTAATAGGCATTATTGGATATAAAAGCATAAAAATGTTTCTATTTTTATTAGTTAAAATATTGTGTCTTCTTGGAAATCTTAATTTTCTAATCAAGGACATATTTTTTGTCTTCTCAGTTTGCTGTGTGCACATAGTCTGACATGGAATTAAATACCTGTTAATATTTCTAAATGTTCTTAAGCACCAAAACTATTTTCAACCATCTGCATCCAGATCTATGGGGACTATGGAAAACATAATCTAACAACTGGAAAATACAAGATTGAAGAAGGCTATATTAAAGGAACAGATACCCACTGCACACTCCTCTCACTGTTCCAGCTCAATATAGTCATGCTAAATATTTATATTTGGTAAAATGAACATTGATTTATTAAAATAATGTAGACTTTCTACTAAGTGACAATAAAGTTATCATCATATATCTGGTATGTCTTTATCTCAGCTGCACCTGAGTGAAAAAATTGATGAGACGCACCTGATGACCAATGACTTCTTGCTCTTGCTCTTATTTGGTGGAATATTTGAATTTACAATTGTAACATGGCCTTAGTTTTCCAACATATTGGATTCCGTTAATAACAATTATGTCTCAGTGCGGGGCTGAGAGTCAGGGTCTGGTCATTCTATTAAAGATTATGTTAAGGCACAGCAATAAGAAAGCATTTTATTTTCGATGAGTTTTGAGTGGTATTAAAGTGGCTTCATAGCTGAGCAGAGAATGGAACAGAATCTGCAGACTGATTGCTAAACATAGATGAATTCTAGCTTTCCGAATCTTGTTCCAAAGCTGAGTTGGGCACTGCTGAAATTGGTATCCTCAGAGCAATCATAGCCTTAGTAAAACACTTTTGACAAAATGCTGGGCCTGTGATTAGACAATAAAAAGCAGGGGGTGGGGGGGGGTGAAACTACTCGTATCTCTAAAAAAGATTTGATGGAAGCTTTGAAATAATCCAACCTATGGGACACTTTATGGAGTGTTGTGCAGAGAATTAAAAGTAAGAATTAAAAGTTTGTTCTTCTTTGGAACTGCTGAAATGTTCAGTCACCCCCTAGAACAGAAAGGACAGCATAACAGCATAAATAAGAAGGGGAGCAGAAAGAGGAGAGAACATCATAAATGACTGTGGCCATCTTTATTTTTCCATCATCGAATTACAAGTTTCTTGTGATATCAGGAGCCCTTCTATTTGCACGACTCCTCCTTCCCACACAAAGGAATTGGTGAATTTCAAATATATGTCAGTTAAGATTATTATGGGATCATCACAGCAACAAAAATTAATAATTATTGTCTTCCATTTCCAATAAATTGTCATTGGCACTGTCAGGTAGGGATTTTCTCTTTATAGATTCCGGGGTAGAGTATAAAGTTACAGTCGTTTGTCTGCTCTTTCATCATAAGCTAGATAGATGAACAAAAATAGCAGGCTGATGGAAACAAGTGGTTAATTAAGCAATAGTTGGGAATTTCTCTCTGCTTGATTGAGATTCTCATCAGAGCTTGCAGAAAGAAAATAGCCTCCAGCTGTTGAGGAAGCAGAGTGTGAAGGAACAAAGAACTGTCAATTTACTGAAGAAATCTTGAAAGGGCAAGACTTCTCATGTGAAATCTTATCTGGAATAGTGTATCTGTTACAGTGACTTAAGTCTGTGATTTATATAAATATTTGCACTACGTCTAAAACCTTGGATTAGCAGTCTTTAGATGCAGTGAACAAATGTTTGTTTCGATTTCACCCTTATTTAACAGATGAATGACTCTTGAATCAAGGGTATCTCTGTTAGACTGTGGTTTTGCTGAAAATGAAATCACATGATATATACATAATTATGCAAATAGTATAAATTTGGATTTAGCAGATATTCAGCTTGAATAGACACTCACTTCCCTAATGGTCCATTAATCTGGATTTTTACTGTATTATAAATCATCATTAAAAGGGTGATGCAGAACTAGTCTTAGACTGACAATTGTATTATGGCATAAATTTTCATGGAAGACACCCTTTATGCATGAACCATATCCCCAAAGGGCTTTATACGATTCCCATTTCAATTAACAAACAATTTCAAAAGTGCTGAGGTCTCATTAGTTCATACATTAGATTGGAAAAACCCCAGTTCCAACCACAGTTGTAAATAGTGAAGCCGACTGTGGGTGACTTTGGGTTAGCCACTCTCTTTCAGCCCCGCCCACCCCACAGGGTTGTTGTTGTGAGGAAAACAGGAGGGAAGAGAATTAGGTAGTCACCTCCTTGAGTTATTTATAAGAACAATTGTTTAAAAGAAAGTTGTTTTGATTTAAGCCCCTGATGACAAAACTGGACCTCTTCACCTCACTTATTGAGAGAAACAGAGAATGAAGAACAACATCCTAATACAATATTACATAGGTCGTAGCACTTGCTTGGTTAAATTACATATCCTGGAGGTGTTGAAATTAGACATCAAAGCAAAATAGCTGTAATGCACTCATGGTAATGTCTATTTTTTCCAGAATTCAAACTTCTTCTGACCATAAATCACAAACATTTTTCCCTGTTGTATAACTCTTTCCCTCACTCCAGTCAGAGCTGTATTCAGCAGCGTAAATGGAGATGAATATCAGATGCATTTAAGTATTGATGGCTGTGCTGATATTCCTTCAGCGCACATAAAGCATAAAGAGATTAAAACAATCTACTGAGTCTAGTATCTCTTTATCTTTATTCTCTTTTTTTCTTTGTTTCCCATCATCAGACAGATAAAAGCAGAATTCAACCAAGGCAATTTGAACAGAACGCATTACCTAGCAAGAGAAAGTAATATCTATAATCCTCTCTGGATAACTTGAAATCCTGGTTCAATTACCTTCTACAACAGGGGTGTCAAACTGCCGGCCTGTGGGCTGGATGCATCATGCTGAAACCGCGCCCACCCCATTGCCGGCAATGGGAAAAAAAGTCACGATACATCATGACATGTCATGTGACGTTGCGAATTTGACACCCCTGTTCTACAAGATGCCTCTTTGCAAAGAGTTTTTTTTTAACTTGAACTTGGTACACTCAACACTGAAAGGCACAGATCATTGATTGCTATCTAACAACAAGGGAATAAAAAAAAGTTACAGGAGGGGAAGGAAGGAGAGCAAAGAGAACATCAGTATTTGTTGTTGCCCATATCTTCAAACAATTGTTCGTACACATACAGTTGTGGGCTGCAAGTAATTTACAGACAGTCCTCAACTTACAACCATTCTTTTAGTGACCGTTCAAACTGAAACGGCCCTGAAAAAAGTGACCTATGACCGTTTGCCACACTTATGACTGTTGCAGCCTCCCCATGGTCACATGATCAAAATTCAGATGCTTGGCAACTGCTTCATATTTAGGATGATTTCAGTTTCCTGGGGGTCATGTGATCACTTTTTGTGACCATCTGACAAGCAAAGTCAATGGGAAAGCCAGATTCATTTTACAGATATGTTAGTAACTTAACAACTGCACTGATTCACTTAACAACGGTGGCAAGCAAGGTGTTAAAATGGAGCAAATTTCCATTAACAACTGTCTTGCTTAGCAGTGGAAATTTTGGACTCAGTTGTGGCCATATGTTGAGCACTACCTGGAGTTGATTACAGAAGGAAATTAAAACAAACAAAACTCGGGAAATTCAAGAGTAATTATTTTATGTGACACTTTCTTGATGTGTAAAGAATTGTTGCTGAGATTTACTCTGTATCTGAACAGTGAGAATTTTTTGGGGAGAAACTCATTTTCCCTGGCAATACATCTTGACTTATTGCATTATTGTGATACAAGATTTATTTACTCATCTACACAGACCGAACTCACCTCCGCTTGACTGGTGAAAATGAAGAAAAATGAATTATCTCTGAGGTATCATCCTGGCTATCTTCTGTTATTTTGTCGGGTCTTTAGACACATCGCCACAGGAAGCTGAGAGATTTAAGTCATGGAAATATTCAACTCCAAAATTCACAAACTGGATGTTTCCCAGAGCTCTGACAAAGGCTTGCTTGTGAGGTTTTCAACTTTTCCCTCAGGAAACAATACAAACCCCTTCACAATTACTGATGAGGCTGAGCAGTGGTTGCCCTTTGTGCTCTCCAAACGGCAGGCCACCTTCTCCCTTCATCTGACCATGATGGGGTCTTCTCTATGAACCAAAGCTCAAAACAAGACAGACCGTAACTCACTCACTCATCACCACACAAGCAGCCCAACCGGCTTCCCTGTGGAAATTATCCATTGGATGACAAGTGCTCTGATGGCATAGGAGTGGGGAAGAGAAGAAAATAAGAGGCGGATTGAGATGCAGAGAGAGCAGCACAGAGGACTAGCACCGAAGGAAAGGGGACATACTTGAGATTTTTTTCATTCATCATGGCATTATTCAAACTTCCTGCTTGAATGACGGAAATGGATCAGCTTTCTGAGGCAAAACCAGATATCCTGTAGCCAGAAAAGACTTTAGAGAAGGCTACATCCATATCAGGTCTCACGCTAGATGACCTTGGCATGATTACAGTCAATTTTGTGTAAAAGGGATGGTGAGATGATGTGATGAAAGGGACGCAGAACGATAGCTTTTTCTGTGATCTCTTGAACCTCCCCCATTCTTTTCACTTTTCTCCCCACGCGGTTTCCTTCTAGAATGATGTAGATTACTCTTGTATCTTGTCATGGGATACTGCTGTCATAGGAGATGTCTTCAGGCGAATGCTACTTTCTGTATTAGAGAAGATGTGCCTGCCAAATATCCTGCATAAGAATGTAAAAAGAATAATACTGTTGTGACTCAGGGCCAGCCTGTGGGCCCGACAGCCGGGTCCGATGTATCGGAGGACTCAGATGTGGGGGAGGAGGGAAACGAACCGGCTGATGATGATTTGGAGACTTTGCAGAGTCCTCAGCCGGGAACCTCTTCTCAGCTGTGTGAGCCCGAGAGTGCGGAGGATGATGACCCACAGCTGGCCCTGTTCAAGGACGCCCGACGCAGGAGGCAGACGAGCAGGGACAAACAAAGGAAGGCTATGGGACTCCTCGGGAGGAGGCACAGGGAGACCACGCCCTGAGCTCTCTATAAAAGAAGTGTTTGGGGAGGGGCTAGTTGCTGAAAGCAACTTTTTCTTTGAGAAGTCAAGCTCTTGTATTTTTGTAACAGTGTAATTAAAACTTGGCAGAAGCCTTTTGATCTTAGACGCTTTCCAGACTCTTCCTTTGATTAGGGGTGCGAGAAGAGGGCTGGTTTAGAACAGTTTGCTTTCAGCCCCCACCCCTTAATACTACGATGGAGCAGCTTCTTGCCGAGAATGTCCAGCTCAACCAGCAACTCACCTTGCTGGCCACTCAGGTGGCACAACTGCAGGCTCAGGTACATGCTGCCCCCCCACCCAGGAGGAAATGTCAGATAGCTATGCCGGATAAATTCGCTGGTAATCCAGAACTGTTTCCTGCCTTCCTGGGACAATGCCAGCTTTATATCAGCGTGAAAGCAGCTGATTTCCCCACTGACCGAGATAAGGTGGGATTCGTGTTGAGCCTTCTGTCGGGAGATGCAGCTCGTTGGGGCACGCCTCTGTTGGCACAGCCTAGCCCTTTGTTGGATAACTTTGGGGGGTTTTGTGACCATATGCGCCTCATGTACGAGGACCCGATTAAGGCACAGACGGCCACCCGACGCCTGAAAGCTTTGAGGCAGGGTCAGCGCCCTCTACAGGCCTATATCAGCGATTTCCGGCTGCTTAGCCAGGATTCCGCCTGGAATGAGGCTGCGCTCGTGGATGCCTTTCAGGATGGCTTGTCAGAGGAGATGTTGGATGAGCTGGCCCGCGTGGACATTCCCTCAGACCTGAATGGGCTGATCCATCTTTGTCTGCGGATCGATGCCCGGCTGCAGCAGCGTAAGAGTCGCCGTGCCACCCCACAGACCCCTGCCGCCCCTGTTGTGCGTGAGCCCCCGGTCCAGAGGGAGGAGCCAATGGAGCTGGGTGCCGCCAGGTCCCGTCTATCGGTGACGGAAATGGACAGACGACGATCGGAGGGGTTGTGTTTTTACTGTGGGGACCCTGGACATTTGGCTGCTTCTTGCCCGAAGAAGCGTCAGCGGGCGTCAGTGACCAAGCCTGCCCTGAGAAAGTCCCCTGCTTTGTTATCGGGAAACGGCCCGAGCCCGATCTAGACGGTGTGAAAGATCGGGCGACCCACAACATCCACTCCGAGCGACGCCGTTCCAACGGTGCCTGTGAACCTCCACGGCATTTGATTTTGGAGGCACGTCTGATCCTCCCTGGCAAGTCAGAGGGGATTCCAGTCCATGCCTTAATTGACTCTGGGGCTACCACTAACTTTATGGATTCGGCCTTTGTGGCCAAATGGGCTGTTCCCCAGTGTCCAGTGGATCCGCCCATGCTTGTGGAGACCATCGATGGTCGAGTGCTCCTGTCCGGGCCTATCACGGCCGCCACGCAACCCGTGTGTATGGCCATCAGTACCCATGTGGAGGCCATTCAGTTCTACGTCACTTCGGATCTGCACTTCCCCGTGGTCTTGGGACTGGCGTGGCTCCGGGCGCATGATCCACAGATCTATTGGTCTCAGAACTTGGTCACCTTCCCAAGTTTGCAGTGCGTGGACCACACCCGCCATATCTGTGCCGGCCAGGTGGAGGGTTCCTCAGGGGTTTCCTTGCCTCCCGAACTGTCCGACTTTGCTGACGTGTTCAGCGAGTCAGAGGCGGACCAATTACCCCCGCACAGGCCCTACGACTGCTCCATTGACCTAGTCCCTGATGCGCCTCTCCCAGTGGGGCGTTTGTACTCCATGTCGGAGCCCGAGTTGGCTGCATTGCGGGACTTCCTGACGAAGAACTTGGCTCGTGGTTTCATCCGGCCCTCGTCCTCGCCAGTGTCTGCGCCCGTGCTCTTCGTCAAAAAGAAGTCGGGCGAGTTACGGCTTTGCTGTGACTACCGGAAACTCAACGCTATCACGGTGCGTAACCGCTACCCGCTGCCCCTCATCCCCGAGCTCTTGGACCGACTCCGGGAGGCTAAGATCTTCACGAAACTGGACCTGCGTGGAGCTTACAACCTCGTCAGGGTTCGGCCGGGTGATGAGTGGAAGACGGCGTTTGGTACTCGCTATGGACATTTCGAGTACACGGTGATGCCGTTTGGCCTGACCAACGCCCCCGCTGTGTTTCAGCATTTTATGAATGACGTCTTTCGGGATCTGTTGGACCAGTTTGTTGTGATTTACCTGGACGACATCCTGATTTACTCCCCGTCGCGTGAAGCGCATCATCAGCATCTCCGTCAGGTCCTGCAGCGCCTCCGGAATCATCGGCTGTTTGCCAAGTTGGAGAAGTGCCAGTTCTACCAGGTGACCATTGATTTCTTGGGTCACCGCATTTCTCCTGAGGGCATCGCCATGGAACCGAGTAAAGTTGAGTCGTTGCAGAGTTGGCAACCCCCGCGTCGCGTGAAGGATATTCAGCGACTTCTTGGATTTGCCAACTACTATCGGACATTCATCCCTGGCTTTGCTGCCTTGACAGCCCCCCTCACCCGGCTCCTGCAGAAGAAGACTCGGTTCCAGTGGAACGCCCCCGAACAACAGGCGTTCCAAGCTTTGAAGGACGCCTTCATGAAGGAGCCCATCTTGAAGCATCCTGACCCGCAACGGCCGTTTGTCGTGGAGGCGGACGCCTCCGACATTGCCATTGGGGCCGTGTTACTCCAGGCAGCGACGCCCAACGGTACCCTTTTCCCTTGCGCGTATCACTCACGGAAATTGAATCCCTCGGAGCGCAACTATACCATCTGGGAGAAGGAGCTGCTGGCCATCAAGGCGGCGTTCGAGGCTTGGAGGCATCATCTGGAGGGGGCGCGGCATCAAATCGAGGTCCGGACGGACCACAAGAATCTGGAAAGCCTGCAGACCGCTCGGAATTTGAACCAACGCCAGATCCGGTGGTCCCTCTTCTTTGCGAGGTTTGACTTCCGGGTGCGGTACATACCAAGCGGGCACAACCAGAGAGCGGATGCTCTGTCCAGGAAGCCCGAGTACACCCGAGTGGAAGACAAGCTTCCGCCCAGGACCGTGATCCCCGTCGAGTCTTTTGCTGCGGTGCGGGAGCCGGTGGATATACGGGCTCGGATCCGGGAGGCGCAGCAGCAGGAGGCGTGGGTGGCTCAGCGGAAGGAAGAGGTGGGGCCAGATTCGCCTTGGTCGGTCACGGATGGACTCCTGTATTATCGTGACCGGCTCTATGTTCCAGGAGGGCCACTCAGGGGACTCGTCCTCAGCCAATGTCATGATAACCCGGCTGCGGGGCATTTTGGCCTGTTCAAGACTCTGAACCTGGTCTCCCGTACATTCTGGTGGCCTCGAGTCCGACACGATGTCCAGTCTTATGTCACCTCCTGCGTCCCATGCAGGCAGGCCAAGTCAGCGACAGGGGCCCCGCCTGGTTTACTGCAGCCTTTGCCAACGCCCAAGAGACCCTGGGGGGCTGTGTCCATGGACTTTCTGACGGATC
Source organism: Vipera ursinii (assembly GCF_947247035.1). Classification (NCBI taxonomy): domain Eukaryota; kingdom Metazoa; phylum Chordata; class Lepidosauria; order Squamata; family Viperidae; genus Vipera; species Vipera ursinii. The sequence continues at coordinate 217,540,921 of NC_139512.1, read as the reverse complement.
TACCCCCATCCTCCGGCTTCACGACAGTGTTTGTGGTGGTGGACATGTTGACCAAGATGGCGCACTTCATCCCCTGTCGCGGCTTACCGTCAGCTCGCGCCACTAGTCGCATGTTCATCCAACAGGTGTTCCGGCTGCACGGCCTTCCCGATAGAGTCGTCTCCGATAGGGGGGCCCAGTTTACAGCCCGCTTCTGGCAGGAGTTGATGCGGGCGTTGGACATTAAGGTTTGCCTCTCGTCCGCGCATCATCCTCAGACCGACGGGGGTACCGAGAAGGTCATCGGCATTTTGGAGCAGTATCTGCGCTGCTACGTTAACCTGCAGCAGGACAATTGGGTGGACTATTTGGCCATAGCCGAGTTTGCCTTTAACAACTCGCAGCACACCTCCACGCAGATGACACCGTTCTTGGCCAATGTGGGTTATCACCCTCGGTTTTTTCCCCCTTTCTCCCGTGGACTCACCGGAGCCGGCAGCGAACGAATTCATGGCGGAGTTACAGGCGATCCATCGGTTGGTGCGACGGCAGCTGGAGAAGGCCAAGGCCGACTACAAGAGGTTCGCCGATCGGTCGAGAAGGGATACGCCTCCATTATCGGTGGGGGATCGGGTCTGGCTGTCCACCAGGAACCTACCATCCACTCGGCCGGCGAGGAAGCTGGACCACCGTTACCTTGGACCGTTCCCAGTCGAGGCCGTCATCAACCCGGTCGCCTATCGTTTAACTCTGCCACGTTCCCTGCGCGTGCACCCCGTCTTCCATCGGTCCTTGTTGGTCCCCGAACAACTGGCTTGTCCACTTCGCCAAGCGGAACCTCCCCCATCAGGACCTCGTGATGGCGACAGCACCCCCGAGTACGAGGTCGCCAGCATCAGGGATTCCCGCTGGCTGAAAGGTCGCTTCCAGTACCTGATCGAGTGGAAAGGGTACGGGCCGGAGGACTTCACATGGGAAGACGCGACCGCCGTTCATGCCCCTGCGTTGGTGACTGCTTTTCACGAACAGTTCCCATCCCGACCGCATCCGGATCGGCAGACCCGGGGGAAGGGCCCTGCGGTGCGGGATAGTGTTGTGACTCAGGGCCAGCCTGTGGGCCCGACAGCCGGGTCCGATGTATCGGAGGACTCAGATGTGGGGGAGGAGGGAAACGAACCGGCTGATGATGATTTGGAGACTTTGCAGAGTCCTCAGCCGGGAACCTCTTCTCAGCTGTGTGAGCCCGAGAGTGCGGAGGATGATGACCCACAGCTGGCCCTGTTCAAGGACGCCCGACGCAGGAGGCAGACGAGCAGGGACAAACAAAGGAAGGCTATGGGACTCCTCGGGAGGAGGCACAGGGAGACCACGCCCTGAGCTCTCTATAAAAGAAGTGTTTGGGGAGGGGCTAGTTGCTGAAAGCAACTTTTTCTTTGAGAAGTCAAGCTCTTGTATTTTTGTAACAGTGTAATTAAAACTTGGCAGAAGCCTTTTGATCTTGGACGCTTTCCAGACTCTTCCTTTGATTAGGGGTGCGAGAAGAGGGCTGGTTTAGAACAAATACAAAGCCCTGCTTTCTTGAGCATATCTAATCATTTTTGCACTTAGGCAGTTCTAATATACTAGATTTCTAGTCTAAACAAATAGTTATTTGTGCACTCATTGTGTCAGTCACCATAATTCTCCAAGTTATACTCTGGAGGGAACCAGTGGTATTATTCATATTCAGTCAATCAACTCCCTTCTTAGATTGAAATGATACAGATCAGGAACAGTTATTTTGGGATCTATCTGTGGAGGTAAGTTTTCAAATTTCATAGGATAGATTGCTGCACATTATCCTTTAGCTATACAAAGACATCCTTGGCCACTGCTAAAAGCTATGCAGCTGGATTCAGGCTGAATCAAGAAATACACTCACCTATTTTGTAAACCTTAGTCTTCAAGGGGAGGATAACTCAGTCCAAAACAGGATGAAGTCTTATTTCCTCATCTGACTTTCAATTTACCAGGAATACCAATCAATTGCTTCATTACTTTGTATTTACAGGGGGGAAAGAGTCGTATGCCTGTCACCGCCATACAGTAGTGATGGCATTGAAGTTCAGACAGTCTTCTTCAGCAGTTTCAACTACTGTATATATTAAGCTTTTGCATAGCCACCACAATAGGACAGGAGCCACCTTAGAATGGTGCCTTCAAGTCCCATCTCTGACAAACCTTCAAATGGATACTATGTTGATACTGTAATATCAAAAATCACTGAGATGTCTAAGCAGAACCAACTGGGAGACATTTTTCATGCTTAAGACTCAGCAAAGTTTATTCGGCATCAAAGAGATCGATATTGTCTCTCTCCCATGATCATTCCTGAAGTTAGACTGAAATTGATCTAGTGCCAGCATTAAATAAATGTTGAATGCTAGTACCAATAGCAGATTTCTAAATTACTTATTTCTGCTCTTGTTTGCTTGAGGTCATGGAATTATGAAAAAGCTTTATAATTAAAAATATTATTAAAAAGTTTTTAATTCCATATAATATTAATTTTTTTTGAATAGCTTTACTGATTACTGAATTTACTGATGGATTTGGACAGTTTCACCATTCCACTGAGTTCAATGTTAGATGATTAGGAAATGCCAAGATACATAATCACACTGTCTTGAGCAGAAATTACAGGCAATAATATTCAAGAATGTTAATTTTAAAAAAGTTAATAGTATTAGGTGACTCATTGATTTCCAGCAAATAATGATTAAAGGGGATTTTGTAGGCCTCTTGGGGTAAGTAATCTTAAAAGCAATCCATAAGTAATGACATCAAGATAATTTATGTTTCAGGGAGAAAATTTAATCAATCCCTTCCAATGTTTCTTGTCCCTTATCACAATAGAGAAACTTATATATTTAATTTGACTACATAAAGCTATTGTGGGCTGGGGCTGGTAGGCGGATAGGAGCAACTAAAAACGGTAATAACATTCCATTAGAAAAGAAAAGAAAAAAGAAAAACTTTGTAGGTTTAAAAGACGTGTGCTTTTCCAATAAATTTGATTGAATAAATATCTGATAGCCAGATTTTATTGCTGAAATGTAGCTGGCACTATACAGTACTGTATATAACAATCAAAGCACAGAGTTGAAAAGTTGTCTAGTCGAACATATTGTGTCTCAAAAGTTGGAATCTTATACCCAGATATTTGTGAACTGATGAACATAGTAAGGCTAATTTTTCCCAAGTGGTCTTTCCGGATGGCAGTATATTTTACCATTGTTTGGAGTCATGTCTTAGACTTAGTCAGTTCAGCCAGGTAACTAACTGCTGAGATCTTCAATATCCACAAACTTGATGTTTACAATAATAAATTCCAAAAATTTAAGGCTATCCTGTCCTTTCTCTCCAGAGAGCTGATTATTGTGGGGTCTAACCATCATATTACAGCAAAACCTCCAACCCTAACATGCATAATTTAATATCGTAAAATGGTCATAAGAAAGGAGATTTTTAACTGATGAGCAGAGCTCCTTGAAAGAACAGGCAATTCGAACATGGTTTTCTAAACTAAAGAAAACTTCCACAATCATACTGCTGAGATTTACTTTGGCCAGACTTTGCCGTGTTATTTGTGGAAATTCTGCACATGTACATATTTTGTTCTATTGTTTTAATGCAAGTAGGTTTATTGTGCATTAGTAGTAAGTGGATCAATTGAGATGTATCCAGTTAATTACATCCTTGTTCTGTCTACCGCAGAATCTTTTCCCTCCCATTGCTTCTCTCAGCTCCCTCTGAAAATTATGAATTGTGATATCCCATATCTTCCCCCCCCCCTCAGAATTGTATAGCATGATAGAGCATTTTCCGCTCTGTTAAAATTCCTTGCTAAATCCTTTTCTAGTAATCTTGGCATTCCTGTCTTTGTAACTATTAAAGAAATAGTTGTAGAAGGACCTTTAACGTTAAGAGTCATGAGATCACTTAAAGCAAATTATTATTGGGAATAAATAAAATAATTGGACGTTACGGTATTTGCTAGAAAGGGGGCAATGATTTTACATATTTCTTTTCCTTTCTCAGATTCAGGGTTACCATGTAGGAATTTGGAATACAGGTAGCCCTCGACTTACAACAGTTCATTTAGTGACTTTTCAAAGTTACAATGGCACTGGAAAAGTGACTTATGACCGTTTTTCACACTTACAACCATTGCACTGGTCACGGGATCAGAATTCAGATGCTTGGCAACTTGTTCATGCTTATGACTGTTGCAATGTCTCAGAGTCACGTGGTCACCTTTTTCAACCTTCCAACAAGCAAAGTCAATGGGGAAGGCAGGTTCACTTAACAACCACGTTACTAATCTAACAACTGCAGTGATTCACTTAACAACTATGGCAAGAAATGTCGTAAAATGGGGCAAAAATTCACTTAACAAATGTCTCACTTAGCAAATTTTGGGCTCAATTGTAGTTGTAAGCTGAGGACTACCTGTATATTTTTTTTAATTTTTTTAAAATTTTAATTCCATTTATATCCCGCCCTTCTCCGAAGACTCAGGGCGGCTTACAAGCTTAGCAGTAGCCTTCATTCTATGTATATGCCTGCTTATTAGGGCTTTCACACACACCCCAAGCGGCATTATTACAAAGTCAGCTTAATTGCCCCCAACAATCTGGGTCCTCATTTTACCTACCTCAGAAGGATGGAAGGCTGAGTCAACCTTGAGCCTGGTGGGATGCAAACCTGCACTAATTGCAGGCAGCTGGTGTTACTTAAGGAGGCATTAGCCCACTGCTCCACCAAGGCTATATGTGTTCCCTTCCCTCCCCTTCCATTAAAAAACACTTTCAAAAGTTGCTGGCTAATTGAAGGATGATGCCATTAAATAAGTAACTGGATAGAATCATATTAACACTGCTGAACTTCAGCTCTATTTAAAATGCACTGAAATGGAATCTAAATTAGGCTTTTGTCCTGGCATCTCCCACTACTCTTTGAAGCATGGCTGACACATTCCCTCATGCAGTGAACCATGGCAGTTCTTTTAAGCTCAGCATATGTCCATTCCACCTATTTCATCTGCAATAGGATTATACACCAGCCACTGATGCGGTCAATTTTTTTCCCTTCCTCCAAATTCCAGACTACAAATACTGCTATGGAGAGGAGAGGCTAGACCTAAATTTATTGCAATATGTCCCACCAATGCATTCACACCTCAGAGTTAAAGATGGATTTTGGTGGGGTTTTTTTTTTTTTGCATTCAGGGATCAGAAAAATATATTTCTTATTATGACTTGCTGCAGCTTTTCCATCAACTTGGTTATAATTAGAGAGACATATGGTTGTCTTTTATAATTAATTTCCACAAATTAATGGCTTTCAGTGTTGACGGATTAGTCTTACACAAATGGTTGCAATGTTTGTATTGCTGAAAGTGTTATCCCAATAGCAATATTTCTGAAGAGTGAAAATATCTGTCTGAGCTGAAACAATTAAAGTAAACTTGTCTTCTTTAGAAGAATTTTTGATCCCTGAGTTTACAATAATCAATGAGCTAAACATATTTAGATGAATACCACTGAACAAATATTAGAAGTTATTTTAAATGGGAAACGTCTTATTATATGGCAGTGATGGTGAACCTTTTAGAGATTGAGTGCCCAAAAACCACCCTGGCCTGCCCCTGCTCTGCCCCCAGCCTGCCTGCTCTGCCCTCTGCCCACCCACAGGGCCCCCAACTGCCTCCACGGCCTGCCGCAGAGCCGTGCCCCACAGCATTATCTGGGGCACGAGGGTGGAGGCTTGTCCCTGCTGCATGGCTGCCATGTCCTTGGCTGCACTGCTCTGCGCGGGCCATGCTCGAGGCGACTCTTCTCCGGGGGGCGGCTGCTAGTGAGGAGGAGCTGCAGGGGGAGGTGGGGCTGGGGCAACAGCACATGTGCCCACAGAGAGGGTTCTGAGTGCCACCTCTGGCACACGTGCCATAGGTTCGCCACCACTGTTATATGGAGTGAAACATTTTCTTTTTTTTATTGAAAAGTTTTACAATACACTTTTTAACAAAGCAAAACCCCTCCCCACCCCCTCCACTCTCCCCAACCCTCCCCAACACCTCCCTCCCTTCCCCCTCCCCCCTCCCCGACTTCCCAGAGCTCAATACAGGGTATAAAAATACAAACAATCATAGTCTACCTTATGCAAACAACAATAAACTATTAAATCTATCGCACTTTAACTCTTATAAACTAACTACAAGCAATATAAATATCACATCAATACTTATTCAAATGCTAGGTGAAACTTTTTAGTCCCATATTTATTCTGGATATAATCAATCCATCTTTTCCACTCCACAATATATCTCTGTTGCGACTGGTCTTTCAAATACGCTGAAATCTTTGCCATTTCCGCCAGGTTGGAAACTTTTAAAGTCCATTCTTCTATAGTCGGCAGTTCTTCCTTCTTCCAATATTGCCCCATTAAAAGTCTCGCTGCCGTAATTAAATTCAAGATCAACTTAGTATCCACAACAGTAGTATCCGTAATGATGCCCAGTAAAAACAGTTGCGGACAAAACTTTATCCTTTTCTTAAATATCGCCATGCTCGGGGGCGACTCTTCTCCGGGGGGGCTGCTAGTGAGGAGGAGCTGCAGGGGGAGGCGGGGCTGGGGCAACAGCGCATGTGCCCACAGAGAGGGTTCTGAGTGCCACCTCTGGCACACGTGCCATAGGTTCGCCACCACTGTTATATGGAGTGAAACATTTTCTTGATTCAGTTTGAAAGTAAAAGGATGTAAAATGAAATATAATGGAAGGAAATGATGATTCCTTTCTAATTATGAATCAAAGTAGATGTGAACAAGCTCTCCTCCTCCTCTCAGAGGCTGCTTATATAGTGCATTGAGAGTATTCTGCGTTGGTTTTAGGGATACTTCATCAGGTAACAGCCTTCACATGAAACAATACCGATTGGTAATGGGATAACAAATTTTATGCTGGTATGATTCACTAGTCACTAAAGGTTGCTGGATGACAAAATATAGAATAATAAAGTTGGAAGGTACCTTAGAGGTCTTCTACTCCAACCCCCTGCTCAAGCAGGAGACCCTATACCATTTCAGACAAGTGGCTATTCAGTTCTTCTTAAAAGCCTCCAGTGATGAAGCACCTACAACTCCTGAAGGAAAGCCATTACCCTGGTTTATTGTTCTTACTGATAGAAAATTTCTCCTTAATTTACTTCTCTCCTTGATTAGTTTCCATCCATTGTTTCTTGTCTTGTCTGCAGGTGCTTTGGAAAATAGATTGACCCCCTCTTCTTTGTGGCAGCCCCTCAAATACTGGAATAATGCTATTATGTCAACCCTGATCCTTCTTTTCTCTAGATTAGTCATATCCAATTCCTGCACTTTATATTATTTTTTATAATGTGGTGACACTTTAACTGATTAAGAATAGGCTTAAGTAAAGGAGAAAATGAATAAAGATAGTTGGGATTAAGGCCTAGATCAGATTAGATCCATGAGCTGCTAGATCAGATTAGATCCATGAGCTGCTACATCAGATTAGATCCATGAGCTGCTTCTTCTTCCTCTGATGGTTTGGCAATCAGAGATTTAACCCCAGCTAAGGGAGGCTGCAGACTATCATTGTTGGATATTTTTCACCTGTAATAGTAGCAAGACTAGCCTTCTCTATCCTATCTGGGAATTATAGAAGTGGTATTCTAACACATATGGAGAATTGTTCATCTACTGTATCTGATACCTCTCAATGACTAAAACTGAGCAAACAGATGAGTAATGTTGGTTTGTCATCATGTTATGCTTAACCTCATCTATAATGAAAAAGGCTATCCATGGCTGTTTGTTTCCTATTGCGTAAATTCAGTTTGTGAGCAATTTTGGAGACTATTATTGGAAAGGCAGGGCATCAAACTTCTAAATAAATGATAAGATGAATGATGCTATAAATGTTGGCTCCAGAGCAGTGTTAAATATTTGTATTTAAATACGTAAACAGTGAGGCAGCCTTGAGAGCCGACCGCTTTAACACTTCTGCTTAGTGAATTCAGGCTTTTAAGCCAAGGGCACTTAGTTCTCTGGACAGTGTACTTAGCTGATGAAGCCATACCCTGTGCTAATATTTGGGAAAGCCCCAGCTTTCAGGCACATTCAGGATTCTTTCTGAAACAAGAGGGTCTTGCCCAACCAGCCTATTTAGAGGCTTGGATATAATTGCAGGTCATTTTTAAAAAATATTTGTCAAAAGCCTTAAAACTATATCAGGTTATGGTTTAAGGATCTTTATTTGCAAAGATGGCAGTGAAAGTATGGCAGTGAAAGTTGGACCATAAGAAAGGCTGAGCGCCAAAGAATTGAGGCCTTTGAACTATGGTGCTGGAGAAGACTCCTGCGAGTCCCTTGGACTGCAAGGCGATCAAACCGGTCAGTCCTAGAGGAGATCAATCCTGACTGCTCTTTAGAAGGCCAGATCCTGAAGCTAAAACTCCAATACTTTGGCCACCTAATGAGAAGGAAGGACTCACTGGAGAAGAGCCTAATGCTGGGAAAGATTGAGGGCAAGAGAAGAAGGGGACGACAGAGAATGAGGTGGCTGGATGGAGTCACTGAAGCAGTAGGCGTGAGCTTAAATGGACTCCAGAAGATGGTAGAGGACAGGAAGGCCTGGAGGAACATTGTCCATAGGGTCGCGATGGGTCGGACACGACTTCGCAGCTAACAACAACAATTTGCAAAATGGAAAAGAAAATGTAAAAAAGGAGGAAGAAAAGAGGGGAGGGAGGGCAGGAGGGAGGAAACGTAAGGAAGGGAGGGAGGGAGGGAGGGAGGGAGGGGTAGTGGGAAAGTCTTTCAGAGCCCAGTACAAAACAGCTGATTGTATAGAAGCTGAACACTGAACAATTCCTTAATCAAGGGCAGCATGCTTAGAAGCCTTCCAGGGCTGCTATTTTGCCAGAATGATAAAAATGGTGCCATGCTGTCTTTCTGCAAACTCTACTCCTTTTCCATGTCAATGCATCGTCACGACAAACCTGCAAAAGGGGTGGGGTTTGCATCGTGCTGCTGCCCTATTGCTTTCATTAGTCTGTCCCCCCTTGCCCACTCAGGGCTTTACTATCTAAAATATGCAGATTCAGAGTCATAAACCTTTCTTATTTTAAAAATCTGCATGGTGCAAATATTAATCATACTGATCTCTTCACAAGGAAGAATGTGAATTTTTTTAAAAAAAAAAAATCTCAGAGTGAGTCCTATCCGTATGATCAATTTTGAACCGGATCGTTTGAAAAAGATGAATTAGTAGTGCCAGAAATAAATGATATGCAATATATCAAAAGCTCATCTCAGCCTTCTTCTCTGTTAAGACTCTACAGCTGATTAAAAAAAAAATCATCCTAATGAATGTCCACTTGCACTTTGCATTTTAGCTACATAAAAAGGGAGCTATAGAAGGAATGACCTGGTGAAACACGCCTCCCCTAATGCCACTCTATTGATATTTAAAGTGATAGGACCACGATACAAAAAAGTTGCTGATACCTTAGTATGCAGACGAGAGCAGCAAAGATGATAAATGGTCTGGAGGATAAACTATATGATGAACACTTGAGGGAACTAGGGATGTCTATTGAAGGATTTGAGGGAGGGAGGAGAAGATAACTATCTTCCAGAACTTGAAGGACAAGAGACGATTGACTTATTCTCCAAAGCACCAGAGGGCATCACTAACAGCAATGGGTGGGACTGTGTGAAAGAAATATCCAGCCCAGAAGTGAGGAGAAGGAGTAAGGAGAAATTTTCTGACAATGAGAACAATTAATCAGTGGAACAGATTACCTTGCAGTGTTGCAGGTCCTCTATCACTGGAGGTATTTTTTTTTTAAAAAAAGACTGGACAACCATTTGACCAGGGTGGTATAAGGTCTCCTGCCTTGAGCAGGGGGTTGGACTAGAAGGCCTCTGAAGTATCCTTGCAGTCTATGATTCTATATTTTCTATGTTATTTGTTTTGTTTTTGCAGACTCAAAATAAGGGAGAGGATAATTTTGATGATATCATCCTGTAATGCAACAAATGGAGTAGAAGTTATATTCAATAGAAATATAATGGTGAAGTTTATTTATTTATTTTAATTTGTTTTATTTATTTATTTATTTATTTATTTATTTATTTATTTATTTATTTATTTCAACACAATGGGGACAAAATTCCATTTAGATAAGGACGTCCATGAGTTTTTTGTTTAAGTACATTGTAACTGTAGAACCATCATTTATACATACACACTATCAGTGAAATGTCATCCTGAAATGAACTCTTAGAATCACAGCTAATATGGGCCTTTCTTTTTCAGAATGCCTAGCTTAAAGATCAGCCCGTAGCCCATATCAGAAAATGTTACTATGCACAGGATGTGCCTAAAAATCGATAAATACACACCGAGGCAAGATTCTAGATCAAAGGGGGAAAATGTACAGCAGAGGGTTGCTGAGGGAGACATATTCATGCAATATCAGGAAATCGTATCTAAAATTGCTGAATGGCTGTGAGGGGAAAGGTGCCAGTCACGGTGAGGAAGGAGATGTTTAAAAGATAGAAGAATCTGTGTTGGCTTTGGAAAGGTCATGCTGCATGATTCATGTCAATGTCAATTCATTTTTAAGGTATTCTGCCAAATCTTAGAGCTTTTATTTTTCTAGCTACAGTAGTCAATCATATGGATAATATTAGCCTGCAGAGCCTTAGCTGCTAATCCCCTTGTTTATTTCATTAAAGTTTGTGTTCTGATTCTCTACAGCTTTATTCTAGCTTGATCACCAGTTTAATTACTGATTTTAAGAAGGCAATACCATTTTAGAATATGCTTACCAAATGAAAGTTTTACATGACCAACATGGAATTAATGCCTTTATCATAATCGTACCAAAATGGAAATGGATCACTAAACATGACATAGGTATGTCATGTGTTGATATAGGTATCTCTCCTAAATTTATTTATTTGCTTTAAATATTGCCCCAAATCTTGAGAGATCAAATCAGGTGAAATTTTGTCCATCTTATACCCAACATTTCACATGCAACATTTCTGAAATCTTACCAACTTGCTCACCAGTCATTTTTCCTTTTATGAAATAAACCTTCCACTTTGAGGATTCTTAGATCCCTGGATATCTATAATTGTCATTTTGGCAACCTTACAATATGAAACCATACAAGTGGATATGTAAAGGAACATTGTGATACAGAGCTTTGGCACATGAAAAATGGCTAGGGGAGAGGAGGGTCAGCAGCGTCCGCCTCTTTCGCAGCACCTGAGTTTCCCAGATAAATATTGCATTGGTTCTGCAGATGCTCCTCCTTTGATCTTCTCTCTGAGTTTCATTCTATTTAATATTGACTCCCGTACTCCAATTTTGATCCAGAGCTGCAGTAAACAAAACTGCATAGCAATGTTTTTTCCTAACGTCAGACATTCAGAGATTAGACAGGAGTAGCTAAAATTTTGAACATCCAGAAGTTTAAGGGTTTGACAGGAAGACATTCAATTAGAGATGAAAGCAGTAACAACAACTATGTGAGACGAGAAGCTAGCTGTCTGGCTACAATGTTTGGATTCCCCAATAATTTAAAGCTTACATTTCTGCTCTATTCATAGCAAACCCTTTATCTGAAGCTTTGCACCTTTTTTTGCCATCATACTGCTACCTGCTATCTTCTCTGCTATCATTCTGGATCAGAGGTGGGGAACTATGGCGCTTTTATGACTTGTGGACTTCAGCTCCCAGAATTCCTGAGCATGGCTGGCTCAGGAATTCTGGGAGCTGAAGTCCACAAGTCATAAAAGGGCCATAGCTCCCCACCCCTATTCTGGATCAAGGGTGAGGCTTGCTCTCTTGTTGAGCACCACTCTTGATGCTTTCAATTTTAGAGGAGACTGGGGGAGCTGTTGTGCCAGCAGTTTCATTGCTGTTCAGGCCAAAAGATGATTAAAAGCACTGTTCTTATCAAAGTGCAGCAAATTAGCTCCTTGTCTACTTCACTCCCCTTGATTATTTATTAACCTACTAGGCAGAGACCATGTGGAACGGCAGATAGATGGATGCAATTTCAAAAAATATATTGCAACTGACCTAACCCAGAAATGTGGATGCAGTTCAACATAACAAATGCTTTTTTTCTGGGTGTATCTTGGTTAGAGGAAGGCATAGTTTTCCCAGGATGTATTCTGTCTTTTGGAGCCAGTTGATATAATTAGCACGTGTAGAATGTGAAGGCCAATAAAAAGTAGAAGAGGATCGGGAGGGGGTTAAAAAACCATCTCACAAGATCTGGCAATTTTTGTGAAGCATGAACTATGGACTCGTGGGGTAATGAGGTTGGCTGATTGGTATGCCTCCTGCATCGGGACCATGCCCTCCTTCAGGGCCTATTTCATGAGAAAAGCAGAGGCACCATAATGAACAATTTGTCTCTGCCTAACCTACACAGCATGCTAGCAAAAGCCTTACATTTTCTAAGCCTTTGCATTTCTTTTTCCAAAATTAATTTTCGTGCTGCTCCGCTTCTAATCTGAATGCTAAACGTGTAGCTGGCATAAATATATTATGTTTGGTGGAGATGCATCATTTATCATGGAAAGATCTCCTGTCTGGAAGGAGATGAGTTGCCCGATGAAAAAGAAAAGCTAAGTCTACTGGTGAAATCATCTTAGAGTTTAAAGATGAAAGGAAGTTTGCACTCATGACTGATGATTTGGACTTTAATGTCTTTCAATGCCTTTTTAAGAGGTTATTTCAACAATGAGTGTTCTCAAAGAGTTTCTTGTTACATGGAGAAATAATGATCAGAACTCTCAACTGCTCACATTTTAAATTTGTCATTTGATTTTTCAGCTGATTGATCAGGGCAATCAATATATATAAGATTATACCAATAATAATAGGTACCTTGAGTGCAATCCTAAAATAATGTGGAGCACCACTTGAACACTGTCGGCATTGATAAAAATCACCATCAGTCAATTGCAAAGGGCAGCTTTACTTGGAACATTTATATCCAGAGATGATACATTTAATATCGGTAAACAACAACATTTGTCTAAACCAGGTCTTTGGGAAGGACTCAAAGGTGGACAAAAATGCCAAATCCACTGTGAACATCTGATTCACCATGTGACAAACCATAACAATAACACTAACAACAACAATACAGTAATAAGCACTGCTCAAAATTTTCTGTATATACAGCCAAGGTATTGCAATGGAGTTTGGACTGGACAAATCCACCACACTCAGCATCAAAAGGGGAAAAGTAGTGAAAACTGAAGGAATCAAGATGCCCTCCAGAAACAATATCAGGAACCTGGATGAAGACGATCACTACAAATACCTGAGCATTCTTCAGGCTGACAATATCAACCACACTTGAAGTCAAGGAAAAGGTTAGACGTGAATACATCAAGAGAGTGAAGAAAGTCTTAAAGTCCAAACTCAATGGAAGAAATACATAAAGGCAATCAACACTTGGGCAATTCCACTCATTAGATAGATAGCTGTAATAGTGGACTGGATTGAAGCAGAATAGGAAGATAGGAAGATAAGAAGATAGGAAGACCAGAAAAATAATGACAATGGATCATACCCTTCATCCTCAAAGCGACATTGACAGACTCTACCTATCAAGAAAAATAGATGAGCATGGATGCAAGTAAATCAGATGTTTGAAGAAGAATATCTGAAGGATAATGAAGAAGATGTACTGAAGTTAGTATAGCAGGAGGTTTTACTGACTATTGGAGAGGCCAAACTGGCCTACAAGAAAGTCCAAATGAAGAACAAAATGGAAGCATGGGAAGATAAAGCACTACAGGGCCAGTACTTTTTAAAAAAATAGCTGGGAAAGCAGATAATAACAAGAACTGCCAATGGCTAAGAGCAGGAAAGTTGAAAAAACAATCTGAGGGACTAATTCTGGCTGCACAAGACCAAGCCTTAGGAACAAATGCATACAAAGCTGGAATCGAGAAGACAGCAACAGACAGTAAATGCTGCATATGCAAAGAAGCTGAAGAAACAGTGGGTCACTGATGCAGAAGAAATTTCTCAGGAAAAATAGTACAATATCAGGAAAATGCTAATCTACCTAAAATTCCAGAGAACTTTAAAAATATACTAAATGAAAAAGATACAATGATGGAATTGATGGAAGCTATAAAAAAACAAAAACATTTTTGATAAAACACCGGGACCGGACCGGCTTCCCGCAGACTTCTACAAATGTTTACAAGATACACTAAGCTCACCAATGAAAGAAGTTTGCAATGAGGTATTACTAGAGGCCAAATTACCAGACACATGGACAGAAGCAAATATTACTTTAATACCAAAAGAGGACTCAGATTTGACACAGATAAAAAATTATAGAACAATATCACTATTAAACGTGGATTACAAAATCTTCTCTTCAATAATAGCAGAGACTGAAAAGATTTTTGATTGCATTTATTCATCCAGATCAAAATGGATTTTTACCAAAAAGACAAATAAAAAATAACTTAAGGATTATTTTAGATACATTAGAATACTATGAAATGCACCCAGGAAAACAAACAGCACTAATTTTCTTAGATACTCAAAAAGCTTTTGACAATGTAAATTGGCAATTTATGATACAACAATTAAACTGTATGGACTTTGGAGAAACGTTTATAAACACGATTAAGACCAGGGCTTTTTTTCTCATAGAACACTCAGAACGGAATTACGGCACCTTTTTTGGATGGAACCTTGCAGGGTAGGCAAGGCGGGTTGTATGACATGTGTGAGTTCTGGCACCTTTTTCTTTTACAAAAAAAGCACTGATTAAGACAATATATGATAAACAAATAGCAAAAGTAATTGTCAATGGGGACTATACAGAGAACCTTAATATAAAGAAAGGCACACAGCAAGAATGTCCACTATCCCCACTGCTATTTATAATAACTTTGGAAAGTTCTCAACAGAAATATCAGACTAGATCTGAAAATTAAAGGAATGAAGCTAAAAGATGAAAGCTATAAACTACAAGCATTTGCAGGTGACATGGTATTCATTTTAGAAGAACTGCTGGAGACTACTCTTAAACTACTGAAAAGGATAAAAGAATTTGGAGAAATAGCAGGATTGAAAATAAATAGAGAAAAAACCAAAGTTATGGTTAAAAACCTTACAGATAAACAAAAAACCCTCCCGTCAGAAAAAGTAGACTTACAAATAATTAAGAAAGTTAAATATTTGGGAATATACTTAACAGCAAGATGTGCAACGATAAAAGAAGATAATTATATAAAATTACTAAATCAAATAAAATTAGATTTAGAAAAAATGGAAAAACTTACAACTATCAGTGTTAGGAAGAATAGCTACTGTGAAAATGAATATTTTACCAAAACTTTTTTTTATTTTAAACAGTATCTATAAAAATAGAGGAAAAGTTTTTTAATGATTTGAATAAACTGATTTATTTGGCAAGGAAGGAAAGCCAGAATTAAACTGAAAATGCTATAAGAGGCTAAAGAAAATGGAAGATTTGGACTACCAGATTGGGTCCTATACTACCAAGCATGCGCTCTAACATGGTTAAAAGAATGGTAACCCTCAGAAACAAAGGTTGTTATTTTTAAAAGGACATGACTTACAACTTGGATGGCATGCATTTTTATGGGTATGAAAAAAAAATAAAACCCATAGATACTTCCCATACAAATGCAATATTTTTGTATGGGAAAAGATAAAATCAAAAATCTTTAAGAAAATCCCAGGATCGCTATCAACGATGGAAGCATTCATTCACTCAAACTTAGTTAAATATGAGAAAATTCTAACATATAAGGATATTCTGAATACAGATGGGAAATTCAAAACTAAACAAGAGTTAGAAGATCAGGGTATTGATTTATCATGGTGGTCTTGATTACAAATGCAATCGAGATATGATAAAGATGTTAAAATATATGTTTTTTATAAAGACCAGACAATGTGTGTTGTTGACTTCTGATGAAAAACTGATTAAAAATTGTATAACTTTTTATTGCATCTGAGAATGGAAGACGAACACAAGTGAAAGAAACAATGATGATATGGGCAATTTTTTTGGATATAATATAGAATTAGAGAAATGGCAAAACCTTTGGGAAAGAAACTATAAATTGACAATGGCAACTTCGTATAAAGAAAACTTATATAAAATGTTCTGTAGATGGCATCTTCGACCTGTTGGATTAGCAAAAATGTTTAAAAATATGTCCAGTAAATCCTGGTACATATTATCACCTGTGGTGGACATGTGTTAAAGCAAAAAAAAAAAAAAAAGGGACAAAAATGCATACTTGGTTAGAAAAGATGTTAGGGAAACATGTAGATTTTGAACCTGAGCTTTTTTTTAAGTATAATTCCAGAAAAAATTGATAAACAAAACATATATTTAACATTACATGTATTAACAGCAGTGAGGATTGTATTTGCTCAGCACTGGGAAAAATGAGATAACACCATTGGATGAAGCGATAACTAAGAAAATACTGAACTGTGCTGAAATGGATAGGCTTATATTGAGAATCAAAGAAAAAGAAGACAGAGAATATTTCAAACATGGAACTTATTTTATCAAAGGCTGGAAAAATGAGATAGAGCAGGCATATATAAGAGCCTTGGTGGAACAGTGGGCTAATGCCTCCTTAAGTAACACCAGCTGCCTGCAATTAGTGCAGGTTCGAGTCCCACCAGGCTCAAGGTTGACTCAGCCTTCCATCCTTCCGAGGTAGGTAAAAGGAGGACCCAGATTGTTGGGGGCAATTAAGCTGACTTTGTAAAAATGCCGCTTAGGGGGTGTGTGTGTGAAAGCCCTAATAAGCAGGCATATACATAGAATGAAGGCTACTGCTAAGCTTGTAAGCCGCCCTGAGTCTTCGGAGAAGGGCGGGATATAAATGGAATTAAAATAAAAAATAAATAAATATCAACTCACGATGTCACGTGACATTGCACGACGTATTGGGACTGTTTTTTTCCATTGCCAGCAATGGAATGGGCATGGTTTCGCCGTGACGTACTTGGCCCAAGGGCCAGAAGTTTGACGTGCCTGAGATAGAGAGTAAGAACTTAACATTTATTAGCAAAAAATCAACCCAGACAACACATTGTCCATGAAGCACTAATGAATAGCAATAATAGAAAATTAATAAAATACTTTTTTTTAAAAAAGAAAAGAAACAGTGGATCACTTGGTAAGCTACAAGCAACCGCATGACTAAGAGGCAGCAATGCTTTGGAAAATCAGCAAGAAATATCATTTCCATGCAAGCAAGACCTGGTGGGGCCATAAAATAGAAAAAGTCATAGAAAATGAAGAAGCTAAGCTGCTCTGGAACAATTGATGATAAGAAAGACAAAAAAGTCTGGATAGTGGACTTGGCAGTGCCTGGAGACAGCAGAATAGAAAAGAAAGAACTGGAGAAGATAGCAAAATACAAAGATCTATAAATAGAAATAGAATGATTGTGGCAAAAGCAAGCAAAAGTAGTACCAATAGTAACAGACGCCTTACGTACAATCCCCAAACAACTGGAGCACCACTTGAACACCATTGGTATTGACAAATTTACCATCAGTCAATTGCAAAAGGCAGCTTTACACGGAACAGCTTACATCCTGCGACAATATCAGCACCAAACAGCACCAAACATTCAGAGCTACCTGTTTCAGGTCCTTGGGAAAGAACTGGATAGGTTCACAAAAATACTAAATCCAGTCTGTATATCTGGCTGACTGGGTGACAAACCATAATGCATTTATATGAAATCTTTGGGAAAGACCATCTATCAATTCAATTGCATATGCTAACCCTGGTTTAACCTGAGGATGAAGTGGAAGTATTGTCCAGGCTACCGGGAACTGGATGGACAAATTAAGCTGACTTCTAGTAAGATAAATAGAAGGAGCAGGCCAGGAACTTGGGAATTCATCTGTATTCATAGCTCTTTTTAATGAACAGGGTCCCTTTGCCCAGTAGCAGCCCTTCCTAAGGAGGAGATCTTAAAAACACTGACACACTTTTATCATTTCAAGATATTTGGGGTTGTCTTAGAAGGCTACCTGGAAATTGTGGTTGGTCCAGAATACAGCAGACTGCTTGATAGTAGGATAATAGTTCAGTGGGCAGGAGAGGTTGGTATTACATACACTGCATTGTTCATCACTAGATTTCTGAGTACAATTCAAAGTGTAGATTTTAACATGTAAAGCTGCTTATGGCTTGGCTTGAATTTGCTTTCGGGACCATATTCTTTGAACTAAGTCTACTTTGGGGTCCCTCCTCCAAGAAGTCAGTGGAGGTACAGCCTTCCTAGTAGCTGCCCGATTTCTTTGGATCAGTTTGCCTGCAGGACGTCAGGTGGTACCGATCCCTGATGGCTTCAGGAAGGTGGGTTATGCTTAGGGATCCTAGACATTTTGGCTGTGCTGTGTGCTCTTATTGGTTCTGCTGGGCCATATTGGATTCTCTTGTGCACACATAGTGGTGTTAATGAATATTTCATTGGCTTTGCTGTGGATTGTGGAAGGAGCATGTCTGGTTTTTTGTGTGTACATTTTTCTTGCCCAGAATTATTATGATGGGGTCGTGTGTATTATAAAACAATAAATAGCAATATACTGTCAACATTTTCAGCTCTGTTGAGGCTGTTGGCCCCCTCAGGGTCTCAGGTTGTGACCCCACTGTTTTAAAAGACCACTTGGCACAATAGCAGAGTCTGTGGGTATTTCCCAGGTAGATCTGGAGCTGTGCTTGACAGCTGTTGGAAAGTTTCAGCCTGGAGAATAAATGGAATTTTATTGTGTCAGTATATGCCACATTTATTCCATATTTTATTTTTTCTCTGCAAAATGTAGCAGAAGTAGAAGGTGCAATGCCTAGGGTTCATTAGATACAATAACATCTTGTTTAGTTAATGTCAAAAATGTTTTTGCTAGAGGCAATGGGCCATATTTTGATTTGGCTGCTGGGATTTATTCTGTTGTTTGGAATTAGTGAGTTGAAGGCTATGGTCTTTTTTTCCTAATTCTTTCTTCCTTCAGCATTTAACATTCACATTTTGTTTTTGTGAAAACAATGAAAACAATAATGAAAACAAATTGCACTCTGATATGAATTTGTTGAAATTGTTCTGGTTCATTTCATAGATGATAACCAACCTTGCTTGTATCTAGCACAATAAAACTTCGTAATTGAAAGATTTGCATGACCATAGGTAGAAACAATTCTTCTTTAACCTCTCCTTTACAATTGAAAACATATGTTGCATGTATTTAGCATCTTGGTGAAACTGCATAGTTAGCAATTACAGAAGCAATCATAAAACATCAACACAGCACCCGCCTGCCTCCCTGATCACTTTAAATAATACAAATGGCTGCATGCGGCCGATATTTTCTTCTAATCAACCTTGCACTATGTGGAAGTGAACAGAACTGACTTTTCCAGAATAGCTGCATAAGCATGCTGTAATTTTCCTCAGTTTCTATGAAATATACCAGGAATATACAGGTAGTCCTTGACTTACAATAGTTCATTTAGTGGCAGCTCCAATTTACAATGGGGCTGGAAAATGTGACCATTTATGACCATTTTCCATAGTTACAACCTTTCCAGCATCCCCATGATCATGTGATCAAAATTCAGATGCTTGGCAACTGGTTCACAGTTATGACCATTGCTGTGTCCCAAGGTCATGTGATCCCCTTTTGCTACCTTCTGACAAGCAAAGTCAGTGGGGAAGCCAAATTCACTTAACAACCAGCTTACTAACTTGTGACCTGCAGTGATTCACTTAACAACTATGGCAAGAAAGGTCGTAAACTAGGGTGAAACTCACTTAACGAATGTCTCACTTAATAACGTAAATTTTGGATTCAGTTGAGGATTATCTGTATGTTGTTGAACTCCAAGTTATTCTATTTATTTATTTATTTATTTATTTATTTATTTATTTATTTATTTATTTATTTATATCCTTCCGTTATTACTTTTATAAATAACTCAAGGTGGCAGACATACATACTGCGCTTTCTGCCTCCTATTTTCCCAACCACAAAAACCCTGTGAGGTGGATTGGGCTGTGAGAGAGTGACTGGCCCATAGACACCCAACCAGCTTACCTGCCTGAGGTGGGATTAGAATTCATTGTCTCCTGGTAACTGATCCAAAGTCACCCAACCAGCTTTCATGCTTGAGGCAGGATTAGAACCTATGGCCTCCTGGTTTCTAGGCCAGCACCTAACCAATAGACCAGGGGCCCTCAAACTTTTTAAACAGGGGGCCAGTTCATTGTCCCTCAGACTGTTGGGGAGCAGACTATAGCTTGAAAAAAGTTAATGATTATAGAACAATGTGAAATCAAGTATAAAATGAAAAAATGAAACTAGAAAAATAAATTGGTTAATCATTTGAATGAGTTTTTAAATGAAGAAAATATATTACATTTCTAGTGAATCCACACATGTTTTGTTTGGAATGCAACTGCTGGTTTTTCTGCAAATAATCATAATCATAATCAAAACAGTAATAGTAAAGTTGGAAGGGACCTTGGAGGTCATCTAGTCCAACCCCCTGCTCAGGCAGGAAACCCTATACCATTTTGGACAAATGGCTGTTCAGTCTCTTCTTAAAAACTTCCAGTGTTGGAGCATTTACAGCTTCTGGAGGCAGGTTGTTCCACTGGTTAATTGTTCTAACTGTCAGGAAGTTTCTCCTTAGTTCTAGGTTGCTTCTCTCCTTGATTAGTTTCCATCCGTTGCTTCTTGTCCTGCCTTCGGGCGCTTTGGAGAATAGCTTGAGAATAGCTTGACTCCAGCTTCTTTGTGGCAGCCCCTGAGATATTGGAACACTGGTACCATGTCACCCCTAGTCCTTCTCTTTATTAAACTAGACATAGTTTTTGAGTTGTGGGAAGATGTCAGAAGTTTTCCTCCCTCACAATTTTACTTCAAATGCTTTCACATGTGAATGCATATCACAGACGAGCTTCCCCTTTCCTTGAAGCTATACATTGAAACTGTTGAGTAGCTCTGTTACATCTGCCAGAAAGGCAAGGTGCCATTTCCATTCAGCATTTCTTGCAGACATCTCATGACCCAAACTAGGTAACATCACCAATGCCAGAAGAGAGCGGGGTTTGTGGAGTGGAGGAGAAGAAGAGAAGAGGAGGAGGGCAGTTGCGGGTTCCTTGGTCCTCTCTGAGCTTCATGGCTTTCTTGTAGACGTCTCATGACCCAAACTAGGTAACATCATCAGGTCACTTATTATCCCACTTTGGGTCCTGAAGCGTCTGCAAGAAAACCATCATCCTCAGAGCCCCCCCCCAAGGACCCTTCATTTTAAGCCTGAGCCAGAAATATTCTCCTTGACTGGCATTCCAGACCTTTCATTGCCTCAGCTCCACACAACCCCTCGCAACCCCGAAATAACCTTCCAGGAGTAAATTCTCCTCCTTTTTTCTCGCTCACCCCGGCCACCCCACACAAATACCTCTCCCATTGCCTGTTCCCCTCAGACCCATAACCAGCGCCCCACTCTAGCAGCCCCACTCTGACCCTCATGAGGGTCAAGCCCACTCACTTGGAGCCGTCGTCCTTGCCACCAGTGGTGGGGCTGGGTCTCTCAGTGATGGTGAGGGTGATGTTGAGGGCCAGTAGCACCAGTTTCCTCTTGACTAGCATGGCGGCGGCGGCAGTGGCGGAGGCTGGGGCTCGTGTTCCATAGCGCCTAGATAGAGACCTGCCTCAGAAAAAACAGCAGTAGTGGTGGCATCATTGCCCGGCTTGGCTGCCCTAAGAGAGGCCAAGGCTGCAAACGAGGCCTAAACCTCTCAGCCCTGCCCTGAGGTAAAAACATGAAGAGGCGAGAGGAGGAGAGGAAGAGGTCATGGCTGAAGTGTGAACGCAGGCTTGGGTGCACGAGGAAGAAACTGGGAAAAAACATCTCCTCCCACCAACTCGCCATCCTGCCATTGGCTTTTGCTCTTGCCGCCATCCACCCACCCTCTCCTTGCAATTAGATGGCTTGCCCGGGAGGTTGAGACGGGCTGGAAAAAAAGACAGGATGGGCCACATGTGGCCCACGGGCCATAATTTGAGGACCCTTGCAGTAGACCAAACTGACTCTCTCATTCAGCCTAAATAGCATGAGCAGATATGAAAGCAACATGCAGATATGTGCATATACATGTGTTTCAACAATGTCAAAGAATCTGTAAATAGATGGAGCACATTTTTTTCTTGGGAAGGAAGATACCTATTACCTTGAGTTCACCCCTCTTAATTTTTTAATGTCTTCCAATTAGCAGGTTGTCCATTATCTTTACTATGGCAACAGCTGCATCCGGAATAACATTTTTTTCATTTAATAAACATGTGCTTGAAAATGCCCCTCTTAGAAAAGGACAGTACTCAGGCTAGCAACATTAAGATTATTTTTTTAAAGTACAATTTGCCCCAGAGCTATAAATCAAAATAGTCGGCTGTTTGTTAATTGTCTTCTTAGAATCCTTGGTGTATTGGCTGAATGGCCTATCAGTCGATTGAGTAACACAAGTTAGACTTCAATCTATATTTGAGGATTCAGGAAAAGATGCAATTAGGAGACAAATTGAAGTTGAACTATATCACCAATCTTGTGGTTCAGATTGCCAGGGAATAGCAATGAGATAATTTATGAGTTTGTTCATTTTTGCAGCAGCTCATTCTCCAGTTCTCAGCACAATTCCACCACCTCATTTGCATCAAACTAGCTATTGAATTTGAGAAAGAGATCTCTCTGGAAGGTGTTATGATACCGAATGTTTGTTTAAGAAGACAGCAAATGCTGAAAAAAAAAGAACCTATCCTAATTCAAAGCAGATCGGCAAATATTATTATTTTTTCCCCGTTAAATATTTGGCAATGCTAGGCAAAACATATCAAGATTCAGGCTTACTGAATAATTGTCTCTTTTATTTATCCATACTCTACATAGCATACTGTTTATCAGTTATAAACTCTAGCAATTAAGCACTAACAACTCAGATTACCTAGCCAGAGAGATACTGACAATTTTTTTTAGGCAGCTTTAATGGGTTTTGCTGCAAAATGGGAACTTCAAGTAAAATAAATTATACTGCATATTGAGCATTTACAAATGCATCTAAGATAAGACTAGAACTCACAGTCTCCTAGTTTCTAACCTGATACCTTAACCACTATACTAAACTGACTGTCAAGTTTTATCAGACTAATAAATTTAGGCATTCTTCTGTCTGGATGAGAAATCTTTCTTAAAAGGTAGTACAACCCAAGAGGATTCTTTGGAAATTGTTTGATTTTTCTAAGAATTGTTGTTTTTAGATATAGTAAATCATGTTTTAACACCACTGCCAGCTGCTGTTCCAAGTTGAAAAAGTATGTCATATGCTCCATGGAGAGGACATCTTGGGACAGAATTTGTGCTTGAAAATTAATGTCAGATACAGTTGTAATGCCGTTTCCCCCCCTCAAAAATACAAGGGTCTCTACTTATAAAAATATAACTTATCCATAAACATGTTTTCATTATCTCTTCCTTTAGTATTTTAGTATTGTTCTTTGACCAAAGACACAGATTTCTAGGGCAGGTTAAATGATATTCTGAATGATTATGTCTATAGGCAGATTATCAGTATTGATGCCCAGTGAGCAAAGAACTGGCCGATACATATTGGACATTAATCTTAAATGAACACTTTTTTTCTACAAGGAACGATGGGTTAGGATTAGGACTAGAAGTCCCACAATCCCTGGCTAGAATTCATGTTCAGAAAGCAACTTCCAGCCACTGAGAAGTCAACAACTTCATTTACAAAAAGACTATTAAAGTTGTTTAAGGCAAAATATATAAATAAGTGCAATAGAAAACAGTTAACAATAATAGAGGAGTAAAACACAAATGATTAAGCAAGGGATCTAAAGTTGTGAAAAAGGTTATAGTTTTCCAATATATAGAAACCAGCTACTTCCAAAAGTAATGATGGCATTTGTGGTATCTGGTGCTAAGTTCATAACCTGAACAATGACAGAGAATTGCCAAGTCACCCTTAATAAATGTTCTACTTCTGCTACAAAAATCCCTTTATTGGATTTTATGCACTTTTATCTCAAAAGTTATCCAATATATTCTCAATTGGGAAGTTGAATTTTTTACAAACAGTTTTGGAATGACATGATGTGATACAATGAAACTAGTTTTTCAAATCTATTGAATTTCATATAGCTTCAATATATTGTTCATACAGGCCCCTTTTATCTCCTGTACAGATGCTTATACAGACACATTGGCCACAGAAGCAGTTAAGCTATTCAGCTGTTTCTATTAGTTCTCTGATATTTAAGTCCTTCCTGCTCCCAAATCAACCAATAACATCATACTCCTCCTCCTCACCACAAATTCTTCCCTGTACATACTGAAGGGCCAGTCTTGAAATGTGGAATTTTATATCAACCCTGAATGCACTTTCACTTAGAGAAGAAGCTTGATTCAACTCTCAGGTCAGACCTTGGCTATCTGATAGCCATGGAGAGCTGTAAGCTTAAGATGAAGGTTAGCAGAAGTGATGAGCAGAGCTGTCAGCCAGGAATGAACAGTGAGTTGGAATCAAAGACTAAACCTGGAGACAGGATTGAAACAGATGTGTAGACTGAAGACCAGATCAAGAGAAGACAAACGAGATTCAGGAAGACAATGACACCCAGAAGCTTAACTAGAATAGGTATAAACTGACTCCGCAGCAATTTAATAGCCAGACTGTCTGGATCCAAAGGATCCAATGATCAACCTTACATATGCCTCAACAGGTGCTATAACATCATTGTTCAACATATAACCATGAATGGTCATTTAAATCCCAGAAGCTCCTGAAAAGAGATATTATATTCACCTGAAAAAAATGGTGCCCCAATCAAGATGCTCCTCCAAATCTGAAAGGAAGATTAGACGGAAACAAAAATAGAAATTGTCAGTTGATTTGAGACAAGATTCCCACTAAAGATATATTTTGGTGAATAAAACAGTTTTCTTCTCAAATCAATACATCATATGACAGAGGGAACAGTCAGTAGGAAAACAAGTAAAGTCAAATCAAGTCTTGGTAACTACACGGACAGGTTCATATTGCTTTCTTGGCAACATTACAGAAGTGGTTTGCTGTTTCCTATCTCTGGGATTCATTTTAATTTGGATTATAGTCTTCAGGCTGAGATTTTGTGTTTGATCATATTAATTCAAGTTTATACAACAGAAAAATTGAGTTGGAAGGGACCTTGGAGAGCTTTTATCCAACCCCCTGCTCAAGCAGGACACCCTATAGCATTCCAGACAAATGGTTGTCCAATCTCTTCTTAAAAACCTCCAGTGTTGGAGACCCAAACTGTCACGAAATTTCTCCTTAGTTCTAGGTTGTTTCTCTTCTTGATTAGCTTCCATCCATTGCTTCCTGCCTTTTGGTGCTTTGGAAAATAAGTTGACCCCCTCTTTTTTGTGGCTATCATGTCAACCCTAGTCCTTCTTTTCACTAGATTGAGATAAAGAAACTCTGTTTGAAAACTCCAATTTTATTAGAAAAAGCCATTATGTCAGGTATAAGTCTGTAGACCAAGACGATCTGGCAAATGAAACCATGATACTTAGTTTTCAGGGCATGTTCTTTAACATCTCGGGTAAAGAAATCTCAGTTCTTTTCCATAAGCCCAGCCTTGTCCCAATGTGGCTAATGACAAATTTTTAAAGCTGCAGAACTCATCTGAGTGAATAACAAGCAGGATGAACTTTATTCTGACATTTAATCTATAACTCCATTTACTGTGTCTCTAGAGGCCAGGCCAATAAAATTTGAGAATGATGATAAAAAATATTTATAGCTAAATCAACATGGCTGGAAAGTTTATTGACATCAAAGCAAAGCTAATGGAAATAATTCACTAGACAGCTGCATATTCAATGGTCATACTCAAACAGTTCCAGTACAACTATAACATAAAGATGAATGAAAAGTGATGCCTCCACTTCCATAACTTTATATAGGGGTATTTTAAGAAATAAAACAGGGAGATAATTTTTGAAATTAGCTCTTTTTTACTTCTCCACATCACCACTACTATCTAAACAGTTTTCTCAACAATGAACAAGGTTCTTAAACCATTACAAAATAATTCCTTATTTTATCCCTTCAGCAAGTCCTGCCATTTCTTCCCAACATTTCTCTTAAGTCAAATAATGGCCACAAAGAGTTTCTTCAACCTGAAGAAAAGATACAGGTTGTATGATGTCAGATGTGAACTTATGACAGATAAGTTAAGACAATGAAACTGAAATTTGTAATTATCTTTTGAACGAATCTTTCCCGATTCCTGCAAAATTTCCTTTGTGGCCTTCTGGATTCTGCTTAATCATCATCTCAAAGTTTTGAGTGTTGCAATGTAATGCTCTGAATTGATAAGAATGAAGGAAATCCATGCGAATGATAACATTTGTATCTCCAAAAACTGTAACTGAGAATTTTCCTCCCAAAGCTTACGTTTTGAGGGTGTTTTTTTTTCCTTTGCAGTTAGAGCTTTGTGAAGCAACTCTATGGACTGATGCTTTATTTCTAGATCATAATAACTAGCCCAAGTTTTGGCTATCAAAATGTTGTGCAGAAATGTTTCATTTTTTATTCCTGAAATGCCATTGCTGGGAAGATGTAATCTCTTGAAGCTTTCGTCTCTGCTGTCAGCATGCAAGGAAACCATCTTGCACAATCATTCCAATATTGAAGAATATCAATAATGTCACTCACACATTCCTATGAAATGCCAAACATAATAAGCAATTTAAGTGATCCACCAAATTGTCCTTAATTAGTTTTTCAAATGAAACCCACTGGTTGCTATACCAGGTCATCAATTTCATTCTTGATCACTTCTCAGTTCACCATCATTACATTTTTTTGGCCCAGCAACACACAATACTCATGCAAATCAATTATCATAATAAATAACGTGTTTGACACTGAATTTCAATTGGAAGCTGGTCAACCAATCCTTTGGCTGATAAAAATTAAATCTCACTGTTACTTCAAGTCATTGTAGGCTTCTGTTTTATTTATTTTATTTATTTAATTGATTTTATATACCGCCCTATTCCCGAAGGACTCAGGGCGGTTTACAGGGCGAGTTAAAACAATACAAATAAGTACATTTTAAAATAGAATTAAATAAGACTAACCCACAATTAAACAAATTAAAATTAAAATTAAAATTAAATTAAAACCCCCTCAGTCCAGGCCAGCAAGATCAAACAACCAGATTTTAAGGTTCCGGTGAAATGAGCGAAGGTCTGGGGCAGTCCAAAGTTCTACCGGCAGTTCATTCCATAGGGCAGGTGCGCCCACAGAGAATGCCCTCCCCCTTGGAACCATCCATCGGCATTCCCTAACTGGCGGAACCCTAAGGAGGCCCTCCCTGTGGGAGCGCACAGGACACTGGGAGGCTGATGCTGGCAGCAGGTGCTTCCTGAGATAATCTGGACCCATGCCATTTAGGGCTTTATAGGTCATCACCAGCACCTTGAATCTCACCCGGAGGAGAATTGGAAGCCAATGCAGCTCGCGGAGAAGAGGTGTTACATGAGAGTATCGGGAAATTCCTATTACTACTCGCGCAGCTGCATTTTGCACCAGCTGAAGTCTCCAAGTGGTCCTCAAGGGCAGCCCCATGTAGAGAGCGTTGCAGTAGTCTAAATGGGAGGTAACGAGCACATGAGTGACTGTGTGTAGGGCATCTTGGTTCAAATAAGGTCGCAACTGGCGCACCAGGCGAATCTGGGCAAAAGCCCCCCTGATCACAGCTCCTATATGATCTTCCAAACTGAGGCGTAAATCCAGGAGAACACCCAAGTTACGAGCCCTATCAATGGGGGGGGGTAACAACTCATCCCCCATCGTTAATGATGGACAAAAATGATTCACCCGAGATGCTGGTATGTACAGCCACTCAGTCTTGGCAGGATTGAGTCGAAGCCTGTTTCTTCCCATCCAATCCTGAACTGCCTCCAGGCAATGGGACATCACGATGAGGGCATCACTGGGTTGGTTCGGGGTAGAAAGAAAAAGCTGGGTATCATCAGCATATTGATGATACCCCACCCCGAAACCATGAATGATCTCACCCAGTGGCTTCATATAGATGTTGAACAGGAGGGGAGAGAGAACCGACCCCTGAGGAACTCCACAAACGAGAGGCCTCGGGGTGCATCTCTGCCCTCCTGTCAACACCGACTGTGAACGGCCCAGGAGGTAGGAGAAGAACCACTGTAAAACAGTGCCCCCCACTCCCAGTCCCCTGAGTCGTCGCAGCAAGATACCATGGTCGATGGTATCAAAAGCCGCTGAGAGGTCTAATGGGACTAGGACAGAGGAACAATTTCTGTCCCTGGCCTGCCAGAGATCATTTACCAGCGCAACCAATGTTGTCTCCGTGCTGTACCTGGGCCTGAAGCCCGATTGGCATGGGTCAAGATAATCGGTTTCGTCCAGGAACAGAGGGAGCTGATGTGCTACCACACTCTCAACAACCTTCGCCAAAAAGCGAAGGTTGGAGACAGGATGATAGTTGTTCAAAATCGCTGGATCCAGGGCAGGCTATTGTTTTATGAACAATAGCAGTGTAACCTTTTATCTATCTATCTATCTATCTATCTATCTATCTATCTATCTATCTATCTATTTATTTATTTATTATTGGGACTTATATGACGCCCTATCTCCCGAAGGACTCAGGGCGGCTAACAACAATAAAACACAATAATACAAATGTTAAAAAAGATTAAACTAACAAGCCCCAGTGATAAAATGTTAAAAACATTTTTTTAAAAAAAACAACCCTATCATCAGTCCAGGTCAGCCTGATGGAAAATTTTTTTTTTGAGGTTGCGACGAAAGGACCGGAGATCCAGGGCCATCTGGAGCTCAAGGGGAAGCTGATTCCACAGGGCAGGCACTCCCACAGAGAAGGCCCTCCCCCTGGGGGTTGCCAGCTGACATTGTCTAGCCGATGGCACCCTGAGGAGGCCCTCCCTGTGTGAGCGCACTGGGCAATGGGAAGTTGTTCCTGGCAACAGATGGTCCTGCAAATATCCCGGGCCTAAGCCATTGAGGGCTTTATAGGTAAGAACCAGCACCTTAAATCTCATCCGGAGGGCAACCGGTAACCAGTGCAGTTCACGCAGGGGGGATGTAATGTGGGAGTATCGGGATACTCCCATCACAACCCGCGCAGCTGCATTCTGCACCAGCTGGAGCCTCTGGATGGTCTTCAAGGGCAGCCCCATGTAGAGAGCATTGCAGTAATCTATACGGGAGGTAACGAGTGCATGAGTGACCGTATGTAGAGTATCTCAGTTCAGATAGGGGCGCAACTGGTGCACCAGGTGAACCTGGGCAAAAGCCCCCCTGGCCACAACTCCTATATGATCTTCAAAACTGAGTCGTGTATCCAGGAGGATGCCTAAGTTGCACGCCCGATCAATGGGAGGTAACACCTCTCCTCCCATAACCAAAGATGGAACCTCTTAGACTAAATGAGATGCCAATACGTAGAGCCACTCAGTCTTGGCTGGGTTGAGCTGGAACCTGTTCTTCCCCATCCAGATTCGTACCGCTTCCAGGCAGCGGGACATCACGTCGAGGGCATCACTGGGTCGGTTCGGGGTGGAGATGAAAAGCTGGGTATCATCAGCATATTGATGATACGTCACCCCGAAACCACGGATGATCTCGCCCAGTGGCTTCATATAGATGTTGAACAGGAGGGGAGAGAGGACCGACCCCTGGGGCACCCCACAAGTAAGGGGCCTCGGGGTTGACCTCTGCCCTCCTGCCAACACCATTTGCGAACGGCCCGAGAGGTAGGAGGAGAACCACCATAAAATGGTGCCTCCCACTCCCAACCCCCCAAGACGTTGCAGCAAGTTACCATAGTCGATGGTATCAAAAGCCGCTGAGAGATCTAATAGGACCAGGACAGAGGAATAACTCCTATCTCAGGCCCGCCAGAGATCATCCACCAGCGTGACCAATGCCGTCTCCGTGCTGTACCCGGGCCTGAAACCCGATTGGTATGGATCCAGATACTCAGTTTCCTCCAGGAGCAAAGGGAGCTGCCGTGCCACCACGCTCTCAACAACCTTCGCAAGAAAGCGAAGGTTGGAGACAGGATGAAAGCTATTTAAAATAGCTGGATCCAAGGCAGGTTTCTTAAGGAGGGGCCTCACCACCGCCTCCTTCAAGGCGGCAGGAAAGTACCCCTCACTCAAGGAAGCATTAATAACTGCCAGGAGCCAGCTTTGTGTAACCTCCCGAGCCGCATAAACCAGCCAGGAGGGACACGGGTCCAAAAGACACGTCGCAGCACTTAATCTCCCCATGATCCTGTCCACTTCATCCAGAGTCACAGGATCAAACTCCTCCCAAATCGCTTCCCCCTCATCAGATACTGCCCAGTCGGAGTCCAGCCCAGCCCGAATCTGAGCGATTTTATCCAGCAGATGCTGACTAAACTCCTCGGCCCGTCCCCGCAAGGGGTCCTCCTCCATCCCCTGATTTAAAAGGGAATGGGTCACCCTAAACAGGGCAGCCGGGCAGTTATCTGTGGATGCAATGAGGGCGGCGAAATGAGCACGCTTCGCCTCCATTGCCACAAGGTAAGATCTAGTAAAAGATCTTAACTGTATTCGGTCAGATTCGGACTGACTGGACCTCTAACTGCTCTCTAGGCCCCTCGTCCGGTGCTTCATCTCCCGCAGGTCCACAGAGAACCAAGGGGCCAACCGAGACCTGCACCGGGTCAGAGGCCGCAAAAGGACAACGCAGTCGAGAGCCTCCGAAGCAGCCCATTGCCAGGCGTCAACTAAGGTCTTGACGGGGCTGTGGGAAAGGGAGGCAGGAATCAGTCCAAGTGCCGTCTGGAACCTATCCGGGTCCATCAGGCGCCTGGGGAGGAACCACCTTGTCAGCTCCGCCACCCAGCAGCGGGAGGTGGCATAACGGAGGCCCAGCCACAGGAGATAATGGTCTGTCCATGAACGGGGTTCAGAGATTGGAGAAACCCCACCCAGACCATTAAGCCACTGCCCAGAGATAAAAATAAGGTCGGGCGTGTTTCCCCCCTCATGAGTCGGACCCTGAATAATCTGGGTCAAGTCCATGGCCATCATGGAAGCCATGAACTCTCAGGCCACCCCCGAGGCACCCCCCCAGGGAGGGCAGGTTAAAATCCCCCAGAACCATAAGTCTGGGAAACTCAATCGCCAACCCCGAGAGAACGTCAAGCAGCCCGGGCAGGGCCATTGCCACGCAGCTGGGAGAAAGGTATGCAAGCAACAGGCCCAACTGACCCCCAGGGCCCCACCTCAGAAGGAGGGACTCACATCCACCTATCTGAGGGGCAGTGGCCTCCCGTGGACAAAGGGTCTCCTTAATAACAACTGCCACCCCACCGCCCCTACCCTGAGCCCAAGGCTGGTGAAGCACATGGAAACCTGGTGGGCATAACTCAATCAAAGGGACTCCTCCCTCTGGGCCCAACCAAGTTTCCATAATGCATGCCAGGTCTGCACCTTCCTCCTCGATCAGATCCTGGATGAGGGGAGCTTTATTCACCACAGACCTGGCATTCAAATAGACCAGCCTGAGCTCAGGTACCTGTCCTCCCCCACCCCCGGAAAAGCAGGATGAAACCAGAGGGTCGGAGCGCGCCACCACTCAAAGACAGTGGGGGCGTGATCCCAGATTTCAATATGGCCCTCTGTTCATCCTCTGTTTTCTCATAGCAACTTCCAACTAACTTGTGCCTTGTGCCTTGGTAAGGCCACACTTGGAATACTGCATCCAGTTTTGGTCACCACAATGTAAAAAAGATGCTGAAACTCTAGAAAGAGTGCAGAGAAGAGCAACAAAGATGATCAGGGACTGGAAGCTAAAACATATAAGGAACGGTTGCTGGAATTGGTTATGTCTAATTTAACGAAGAGAAGGACGAGGGGTGACATGATAATAGTGTTACAATATCTCAGGAGTTGCCACATAGAAGAGGGAATCAAGCTATTCTCCAAAGCGCCCGAAGGCAGGACAAGAAGCAATGGATGGAAACTAACCAAAGAGAGAAGCAACCTAGGACTAAGGAGAAATTTCCTGACAGTTAGAACAATTAACCAGTGGAACAACCTGCCTCAAGAAGCTGTGGATGCTCCAATACTGGAAGTTTTTAAGAAGAGACTGGACAGCCATTTGTCTAAAATGGTATAGGGTTTCCTGCCTGAGCAGTGAGTTGGACTAGATGACCTCCAAGTTCCCTTCAAACTTTATTATTATTGTTATTGTTATTGTTATTGTTACTACTACTACTACTACTACTACTACTACTACTACTACTACTGAGATAAATGTCTATGGAGATTCTCAGTCACCCAGGTCATAGTTATCCCAAAAGGCTTTTTCACGAGGCAGAGCTGAAGAAGCTTCTTGGATGAGAAGCAAAATGTCTTCAAAGAAAAACAAGAAAGTCCAGTTGCCTCGTGAAAAAGTACCTTTGGGATAACTGAGATAACAGAAGAGATGCTAAAGAATATGTCATAACATCTAGTGCTTCATTACTTCTATTTCTTGGTGGCATCTACTGGAGGCATTACTTTCCAACCAACCCTCAGTTATGGAGGCAATCCTCTGAAATGCCTTTAATTCCTTTCTGCTCTTATCAAATTCAGTTGGGAAAGACTTGATTTAGTTTACATTAACTTAATTTCATACAATTAATATATAATTGTAATAGTCTCCATATTACTTAAGTGGTAAATTTCAGAGGAGTTCTAAGGTTGTACCCTTGGTGGCAACATCTGTATCTTGTTATGTGTCTCTTGGAAGAATAGCTCCAGGTACAGAGAATCTCCTCTAAACAATCTAAACCAACTAGATCAATGTGCAGTCCTATTATCCTATTATGGCTGAAATCAGAGATTATTTCTAGGACACTTCTCTTGGATCCTGTAAACATGGTAGGGACCAGGTTCAGGTTTTCATTCTGCATAATCCTTCCAGATACAAAGGAACTATTCCTGTCCCTGAACAAAGCCATTCTCCCCAGACCTTTTCCTTGTTGAAAAGAAGTAAGTAGTGCTCATTAATAAAGACAGAATGAAACTGACTAGAAATAGTGAAGCTCCAGTCCCATGTTATTGACTATGACAAACCCAATAAGTAAATTGCAATGAAGTGTGGAAAGTCATACACACACACTGCTTTACCAAAGAAGCAGGCGAGACAGCAAGTTAAAGAACTTTAACTTTATTTACGAACCAGGCAACAACAGAAGAACATGACTCCTATTTATACAGGCAGCTGTCAACAGGTTAGCCAATCAGGGCTGAGCCGGGTTCCCGCGCCGTTCGCTTCCGCCAATCGGGGCCGGCTGATTTTGACAGCTCGGAGCTGTCATCGGTAGCGCGTGCAGAACTGTCAATCGTTTGGCGCCTGCGTAGTTCTGTCCGGCAGCTTTTGACAGCTGTCAAAAGCTGCCGCGGCTTTTACCTCAGCCCTGTTAATAACATTTATAACATTAATAATGTGTGAATACATAACACCCCTTACCCCTCCCCCAGATTGAGTTGATGTATCCCCGACTGTTTCTTTTTTGGGTTTCCCCATTCGAAGTCTTCCAAGTAGGCTGGGGGTCTTTTTATTCTTTCGGAGCGCCGGAGGGTTGTCTCAACTGGTTGTTCCTCTTCCCCCGGCATGTTAAGATTTGGCTCGGGGGGGCATGGGGCATGGCTCCGGCGTTTCAGCGTCATTTTGTGCGGGGTCTTGTTGAGGTGGATTTTGCTCGGGGGGGTGGTTTTGGTGTGATAGTGTTTGCGGCGGGGCTTCTGCCTGCATTTCGTCGTTCCCCCTTTCCCCCATATTTTGTTGGCTGCGCCGCCGAAGTTGGTCGATGTGTCTGCGGATGTGGGAATTGTGCCCTGTGTCAATGATGTATGAAAGGGGACCTGTTTGTTCAATGACAACCCCCTGTGTCCATTTGTTGCCCCCTCCGTAGTTCCTTGCCCAGACAGCTTGCCCTGTGCTGAGAGTCCTGTGCTGGAGGGGAAGTTCTGGGTTAGGAGGGGATCTGTCGGGATGTAAATGGTCTAATCTAGTAGTTAGTCTTTTGCCCCATCGAAGTTCAGCAGGGGACTTCCCTGTAGTTGTGCAGGGGGTGGTGTGTTGAGCCAAAAGGAATTGAGCCAGTCTGCGGTGCCAGTTGCCGGAGATGATTTTCTGCAGTGCCTCTTTAGTTGATTTCACCATCACCTCTGCCAAGCCGTTAGTGGATGGGTGAAACGGAGCCGTGGTGGTGTGCCTAATAGAGTTCGCCGTTGTGAAACTCTGGAATTCGTAGGAAGTAAATTGGGGGCCATTATCTGAGACTATTACATCCGGAAGCCCATGTGTTGCAAACAACCCCCTTAAAACTTGTATTGTGGCTGCTGAAGTCGTGCTAGTCACTGGGGCCACCTCCAGCCATCTCGAATAGCTATCCACTACTATTAGGAATGTTTGTCCCTGGAATGGACCTGCATAGTCTATGTGGATGCGTGACCAGGGTGTCTTTGTAGTTTCCCATCTGTGAATGGGAGCCTGGGGCTGGGCTGCTCTGACAAGTTGGCAGGGATAGCAGCCGGCTACATGCGCTTCTATCTGTTTGTCTAATCCTGGCCACCAGACATAGCTTCTGGCCAGAGCCTTCATTTTGACGGTTCCTGGGTGACCTTCATGGAGGCTTTCTAACACCTTAAGTCTGTGTTTTTCTGGTATGATTACCCTGCTGCCCCATAATAAGCATCCCTGATGGGTGGATAATTCCTTTTGCTTTAAAATATAAGGTTGGAATTCTGGGTCTGGGGGTGTGGATCGCCAGCCAGACGTGACATAGCCTAAAACTCTGCCTAATGTTTTGTCTGCAGCAGTGGCTGCAGAAATGTCTTTAACCGATAATGGGCATTCAGGCAGGTCTGAGATAGCCAGTATCTTCCCAGCTGGTGCTGGATCTGGGTCGATTATTGGTTGGGGCAGTCTGCTAAGCCCGTCAGCATGGCCCATGGTTTTCCCTGGTTTGTATTCTAAAGTGTATGAATAGGCTAACAAAAAGGTAGACCATCTCAGGATGCGGGGAGATAATATTTGGGGCGTTAGTTTGTTTGTTGTAAAGATTCCTAATAGGGGCTTATGGTCCGTGAAAATGGTAAAGGGTCGGCCATATAGGTAGTCATGAAACTTTTTTTACGTTAGCCACTATGGCTAAAGCCTCTTTATCAATCTGAGCGTAATTGCGCTCAGGTTTTGACAGCGTTCTGGAATAGAACGCTACAGGGGTTTGCGTTCCTTCCTTAGTTAAATGGCTCAGGACTGCTCCGATGCCATAGGGAGAGGCATCACAAGCCAGGCATAAGGGTAGCTGTTCGTTGAACAGTGCTACTGTTGCATTGCTGGTTAGTAAGTTTTTTAGTAGATTAAAACTTCTATCGTGCTGAGGTGACCAATTCCAGGGTTTGCCTTTATCTAATAGCCTATGGAGGGGTTCAGCGATGGAGGCTTTATGAGGCAGGAAGGTATGGTAAAAATTAACCAACCCTAGGAAGGCTTGTAGTTCTTGTTTGTTTTTAGGGGTTGGTGCTGTTTTAATGGCTTTAATTTTTGTTTCAGTGGGGTGAATTCCCTTTGCATCAATTTTAAAACCTAAAAACTCTGTTGAGGGCACCCCTATGGAGCATTTGTCTCTTCTTAATTTAAAGCCAGCCTCCCTGAATCTAAGGAGCAACTTTGCTAATTTGTCAGCTAAGTCGCTTTCTGATTTCCCTGCAATTAAGATGTCGTCGAAATATGGACAGACCCCAGGGATCCCTTTCAGTGTTTTTTCCATGATTTCTTGGAAGATCCCTGGGGCTGCAGAGATGCCGAATTGAAGGCGGTTAATTTTAAAAGCTCCTTTGTGGGTTACAATTGTCTGAGCTAAGGCGGTGTCAGGGGTGACAGGCAACTGTAAATACGCCTGCGCCAAGTCTAACTTGGCGAAAATGGCGCCTGACTTAATGGCCGCGAGGATGTCTTTGACAGCCAGGACCGGGTAGGCATGGGCGTTTAAAGCGCGGTTTAGGCTCGCTTTATAGTCTGCACATATTCTAATTTGGCCATTTGGCTTAATTGGGGTCACTATGGGTGTCTCCCATTCTGCCCCTTCTACAGGTTCTAGGACCCCTAAGTTAGTTAATCGGTCTAGTTCAGTTTCTATTTTTTCTCTTAAAGCGAAGGGAACTCTTCGCGCCTTGATTCTGACAGGCATTACATTAGGATTTAGTTTCAATGATACAGGTGGCCCTGTGTATTTTCCAAGTGAGCTGTCAAAGACGTCCGCGAATTGAAGGCAGACGGATTCTAAGTTTGACAGCTGAGTGGCGTTGACGCCTGTCAACGCTATCCCTAATGCCTCAAACCAGTCCAGTCCTAGCAGGCTGGTCCTGTTTTCCTGGGTTACTAGTATCGTAAGGGGTCCCTTAAATTGTTTAAACTCCGTTGGAACAGAAGCCTTTCCCCGGAGTTTAATGGGCGTCTTTTGAAAATCCGCTAGGCGGAGTTTAGTGGGGCGAAGGGCGGGCCGTTTATTGCTGCGGTTACAAATATCCCTGTAAGTTTGCCAAGAAATGAGTGAAACGGAGGACCCAGAGTCCACTTCCATCTCACAGGGAATACCGTGAATCAGGACGTCCACCTTAACTTTGGGCTTAAGGGTGCTGTGGACAGTGTGTTCCCTCGCCCTTCCCTTCACGTTTAGCACTAGGGGTTTGGAGTTGAGCCTGACCCCGGGTGTGTGCTGGTTCATACCTGCGGACGTCACCTCCAATTCATGCAGATTTTCTCGGCTCCGGCTACGGCACACGGCTTTGAGGTGACCTGTCTTTCCGCATCCATGGCACTTGGCACTGCGGAACTGGCACGCTGCCCTCGGGTGGCTTCCGCCGCAACTGGCACACTTGGCCCTGTTTGGCTGGAAGTTAGCGCCCCTTTGGTTGTTGGCAGGGCCCCCTCTGTTGTTGCGTTGCAGCCTGAGCTTTTCGAACCGCCGCTGCACAGCATCTATGTCCATGGAGACGTCGTCTTCTTCTGGACCGCTGAAACCTCCGTCCTCCTGGTGCACGGACCCGCTGGGCCCGCTATCAGGGGAACGTTGGTTGTCACCATGGCTGTCCTCGTATGCGATGACTTCCCTAGCCACTTCAGCCAGTGTCAGTTCGGGCTTGGCGATCAGCTTCCTCCTCAGCCGCTCATCTTTAAGCCCTATGACGATTTGGTCCCGAATTCGGTCCTCTAAGTCCGGGAACCGACATCGCCGTGTGGCATGTCTGACCCGGGTTATAAAGTCATTGGCGGGCTCGTCAGGGAGCTGTATTCTTCGGGCGAAATTTACCCTCCAGAAGAGCTCTGACTTCGTGGGCATGAAGTGTTTACTCAGCCCCTCGGTGAGATCAGCATAGGACATCGTGGCGATAGGTTCTGGACTGAAGAGTCCCACAGCGGCATCGTAGACAGCGGGCCCGCTGAGCCAGAGGAGGGCGGCTGCCTTCGCCCGGTCGTCCGTAATCTTCTTCACCACCAGGTATCCTTCTACCTGGCCCAGATGAGATTCCCAGCATTCTGGGTGTCGAGTGTTAAACTCTCGAATGTGGCCGTGGTTCGTCATGCTGTCTGTCACGTCGTGGGTACAGCTGCTTGCGTTGTGTGAAGTAAGCTCCCAGTGACTTCAGCGAGTGACTAGCTCAGGCTAAGGGAAAAAATCTCTTCTCCCCTTAGGCGGTGACTTCAGCTATGCAAGCAGGCATCCCACCTTCGTCGCCAGTGCTTTACCGAAGAAGCAGGCGAGACAGCAAGTTAAAGAACTTTAACTTTATTTACGAACCAGGCAACAACAGAAGAACATGACTCCTATTTATACAGGCAGCTGTCAACAGGTTAGCCAATCAGGGCTGAGCTGGGTTCCCGCGCCGTTCGCTTCCGCCAATCGGGGCCGGCTGATTTTGACAGCTCGGAGCTGTCATCAGTAGCGTGTGCAGAACTGTCAGTCGTTTGGCGCCTGCGTAGTTCTGTCCGGCAGCTTTTGACAGCTGTCAAAAGCTGCCGCGGCTTTTACCTCAGCCCTGTTAATAACATTTATAACATTAATAATGTGTGAATACATAACACACACACTGAGAAGGAAATATTAAAAGGACAGAAAAATATATTTCCTTAAAGGATCTTAAAGAAGCAGAAAAGCATGCCCAGTTTTCTTAATAGCTCCAAGTCTCCCTCCCCCAAGCAGAAACCAGCTCTGTAGAAATGCAGATGATAATCTTGTCAGAAAGACTGGAGTGAGGAAACTGGGATTAGGAAGAAAGATCCCTAGAATCAAAGCCAAAAAATCTAAGAGTTATCAGCCCCAGCCCCAGGGAAGCAGGATATGACCCTTGGGACATAATAGGATTAACCCACCACCATCAGAATACCAGAAAGGCACACTCAGATTCGGGTCAAAGTTCATGCCACAGGAACAACTCCAAACAAAAGGCTCCAGAGGGTATAAAAACCCACTCCCTACATGTTCTCATTCTCTTTTCTTCCAGAGACATCTTTCTGTCTGGCTCTCCTCTTCAACAAAATGAAAACTTCTTTCTAAAGCAGTCACCATGTTGTTTATTCCTGGCTTGAACTGAACCATGATGAAGACTTTTCCTTCAAAAAGTAAGTGGGTGAGAGACACTTAATCCAATCAAGATTTTTCGGCTTGCTTACAAGAGATAATGGATATTTCCAGAGCCCTAGAATTTCCCACCCCCAATTCAAAATACTTGAAAAACCTCTGTTCTCCATTCCTCTTCCACTGTAAGCTGGAACACAATGGTAATTATTTCAATATAATAGGATCATCCTCCTCAGATTTGCATGTCCACAACAATTCTCTTCATGCAATAAGTATGTCTAGGACACATGTGGGCATTTTAAGGCCCTCAGGCTACATTTGGCCCTTTGGCTGTCCCTGTCCAGCCTGCGGTTCAGCAGCATTGGTATCTGGGGTGGGGTGTCAGTGGTGGGAGGTGGGAGGCGAGGCAGTGTCAGCAAGGGGCAAGGCATGGTGTTGGCAGGGGTGGGGTATCAGTGAGCGGCAGGCCACAGTGGTGACCCACCACAACAATCCCGGTTTCTTTTGTGACCCCTTAGGAAAATTAATTGCCTACCATTGGTCTAGGACACAGGTCGGCAACCTGCGGCTCCGGAGCCGCATGCGGCTCTTTGAGCCGTCTCTTGCAGCTCCCAGCCGCCCGGTGCGCGCGCACCTCTTCCAACGGGCAGTGGTGCGCGTGCACCTCTCCAAATGGAGAGTGGCACGGCCCGTTTGGAGAGGTGCACGCGCACCTCCCCGAATGGGCGGAGGTGCGCGCGCACCTCCCCAAACCTTTGGAGAGGTGCGCGCGTACCTCCACACGAATGGGCAGCGGTGCCGCTCTTTCAGGAAGCTGCCGCGGCCCGTCTCTGAAGCTGCTGAAAGCGGCAGCTTAGCAGATGGGCCGCGGCAGCTTCCTCAAAGAGCGGCGCCCCTGCCCATTCCGAGAGGTGCACGCGCACCTCTCCGAACGACCGGAGTTGCGCGCGCACCTCCCCAAACCTTTGGGGAGGTGCGCGCGTACCTCCGCGCGAAGGGGCAGCGGTGCCGCTCTTTGAGGAAGCTGCCGCGGCCCGTCTCTGAAGCTGCCGAAAGCGGCAGCTTAGCAGATGGGCCGCGGCAGCTTCCTCAAAGAGCGGCGCCCCTGCCCATTCCGAGAGGTGCACGCGCACCTCTCCGAACGACCGGAGTTGCGCGCGCACCTCCCCAAACCTTTGGGGAGGTGCGCGCGTACCTCCACACGAATGGGCAGCGGTGCCGCTCTTTCAGGAAGCTGCCGCGGCCCGTCTCTGAAGCTGCCGAAAGCGGCAGCTTAGCAGACGGGCCGCGGCAGCTTCCTCAAAGAGCGGCGCCCCTGCCCATTCTGAGAGGTGCGCGCGCACCTCTCGGAATGGGCAGGGGCGCCTCTCTTTTTGAGGAAGCTGAGACGGGCCGCGGCAGCTTCCTCAAAGAGCGGCACCACTGCCCCTTCGCACGGAGGTACGCGCGCACCTCCCCAAAGGTTTGGGGAGGTGCGCGCACAACTCCGGTCGTTCGGAGAGGTGCGCGCGCACCTCTCGGAATGGGCAGGGGTGCCTCTCTTTTTGAGGAAGCTGAGACGGGCCGCGGCAGCTTCCTCAAAGAGCGGCACCGCTGCCCATTCGCGCGGAGGTACGCGTGCACCTCTGGTCGTTCGGAGAGGTGCGCGCGCACCTCTCGGAATGGGCAGGGGCGCCGCTCTTTGAGGAAGCTGCCACGGCCCGTCTGCAAAGCTGCCGAAAGCGGCAGCTTTGCAGATGGGCCGTCGCCGTCGGGCAACCGGGAACCGGCTCCATCTCATTTTTTAAAAAATGGCAGCCGCGTGCGTCCGCGCATGCGCAAAAAACCTTTTTGCGCATGCGCGTGCATGGACACACGCACGCGGCTCCCTCTTTTTTTAATTTGTGATGGAACCGGTTCCCAGTGGCTCTTTTTCTTTTTTAGGTTGCCGACCCCTGGTCTAGGACATAAAGCATGAATGGAGAATTATGATGTGTAAACTATGCAAAGATTTGTTATGCAATGATCATATATAATTGTGAGTGGGAGGCATCAGTTCTTCCTGGTTTCATTTTACTGAAGACATAAGCATGATGGCATATGTGGTAACAACTACTGCTCTTCATATCCAGACAATTGAAATGAAATATTTTGCCCCCTTCCAAAAATCTTCATCTTCACTTTTTACAAACTTTCTATTAATCTGTATCTCTCTGTATTATCAAATACTGTTCCGAATCTTCGCAAAATTCTACTGCTGTGGCAGGCTTAGAGCTTTCATCTGAATTGTAATGTATGTTCATTTTCTCAGGAATCCTTTGTCAAATGTATTAAAATCTTGCCTTATATCTAATACTACCTACCCTTATGGGGAAATCATGATAAAAAGCCTCTGGACTGCTGGATTTGTTTGTTGTCTAATTCAAAGATTCTCAGGAGGTAAATAAATCACTTTCATCAGGCCTGAGCATTTATAGATAGGAGGCATGCATACTTTTTAAAGAGACCATGTAACAGACATGTCAAACTTGTGACATCACATGACGTCGCAAGACGTATCGGGACTATTTTGCCATTGCCAGCAATGGGGTGGGCGTGGCTTCCAGATGACGCATCTGGCCCGCAGGCCGGCAGTTTGACAACCCTGATATAGGACCATCACCTTAGCCCCAGAAATCTAGTTGTCTATGCTGGATCTAATTCACTTTGGTAATAGCACTTAGTCTTATATATAACTTCATAGCACTTTACAGTTCTCTCTAAGTGGTTTACTGAGTCAGCATATTACCCCCAACAATATTAGTCCTCATTTGGACTTGGAAGGATGGAAGGCTAAGTCAACCTTCAGCTGGTCAGGATTGAACTGCTGACAGTCGGCAGAGTCAGCCTGCAAAATACCATTCTAAGCACTGCACCACCACAGCTCTAATTCATTTTAATTGCCTGAGGAGAAGTTTCAATGGAGCTAAGATGAGAATCAAGGAAAATTGACACTGAACTGAAAATCAGGAAGCTGCTTTCTTATTAAATATATCTCTTTTTATTATTTCCCGCCACAGTACTGTACAAACAGGCATGCATATACTGAAATAAATTTTTACAGCAAGTGCATTAGGCCTGACTCTGTATAATTGAATGTTTATGTTTTACATCTTTTCTTCTGTTGATACCACTTGGAAAAACCTCTTGCCCATTTTAGGGTTGTCTAGGGGTCAGTTTAAACCTGAACTCTCTCATTATCACAGTTTTCCAGTTATGATTTTCTTCATTCAAGTTTATTGCTCTTTGGCAATGAAAAATGTCAGAAAAATCCATATTAGCTGTGATATAGAGTTTACCTAATATATATACCTGGAATCAAGTCTGACTTAACAACATTACCTTTTTTACAAATCCAAAGAGTCTTTTTTAAAATTCAACTTTTCTAGATGTGTTTTGAGTTAATTTTGAAGCAGAGGAAATGAACTCCAGCAGACTCTGTGCCTTCTTGTCCATGCCATGATGCCATATGGTTTAACAGATATTTCCTTTCCATATAAATTGATGGCCCTTTTTTAATCTCCCTTTTTAATTTCTGCAGGTGAAAGAATGAGTTTTAAGATAATTGTTACTGACTGCTATGTGCAATTCTTGTAAGAATGTGGCAGAGTTTGAGGTATTTTTTATTGTTAAAACAAACATGCATACCTAGCTTATATTGGAAATTCTTTTCAAAAAAAATTATATACAAAAAAGTAAAGAAGAAAGGAAAAAACTCTCTAGAAATATTTAGTGACAGTGATAGTTATTGATGAATGTCAGGAAAGGAAAGCAAGGAAATTAGTTTCGTACAAAAATGCATTTTGTGCATTATTTACTTATATATTTATAATATGTCTAACCTGCTCCCTAGCTAGAGTATCTTGTGCCAGGTTACGATCCATCCAGTGATGGGATTCAAATATGCGAACAACCGGTTCTCTGTGTTGATGCCCCTTCCAGAAGTCCATGGGCAACAAAAAATTAGCTACCGGTTCTGGCGAAGTGGTGCGAACTGGCAGAATCCCACCACTGGATCCATCACAATCTAAAAATAAACAATAAAAAATGCATAATTTAAAAAACCAATGAGAAATTATCACTAACATAGGGGACAAAAGAGACAAATAGTTTAGTAGGATGTGGGAATCAAAAGCCGGATTTCACCTCACATTGAAAAATTGGTATTGGCCTGGCATCCATTGGAAGAGGAGTCCAAAAGCAGGGGAACCACAATGCTAGTTTTAAAGCATCCCAATTTTCATTCTAAAGAAATTCTCTAAAACATCTATATCAAGTCGGTGAGGACCATTGTCTGATTTAATGAGGCATTTACCACTCTCTTGATTCGCCCCATCAGTTCCCTTTTGCTAGACTTTAATGGGCAACGTAAACTGCTAGGCCAAGTAAACGTAAGAATTTTGTCTGTTAGCTCTAGACCTTAGAAATTATGTCTATAGTTTTAGAAATGAAAAGATAACCCTCCCCCCAAAAGTATGAGCAGTGGTATTTTGGGTACCTTAGCTGTTGCTACAGGTGCTACGAGAACCCTAAACCTTAAATGTAAACCTAAGACTAAGCCAAACCTTACAATTAATTCTATCACTAACCCAAACCCTAATCCAAATCTGAACCCTCACCTTAACTCTAACCTTGATTTCTGTTTTTAGCCTTGAGATCAATCAATGCTAACCCTAACCCTAACCCTCCTCCTAACTCTGATGTCGTTTATCAGCCCTGACTTTAATCAACCTGAACCCTAATCCTTCAGCTAACCCTAACCCTAATCCTAACTCTAATCCTAACCCAAAAATATTTATTTATTTATTTATTTAATACTATTTCTATACCGCCCTTCTCCCAAAGGACTCAGGGCGGTGAACAGGGCAAGAATAAAAATACAAATCACAAAAGTTAAAACAAGATTAAATAAATGCCCACATACTAAAATACATCATTAAAACCTAATAAAAAACAGTAGCAAACCCCCCCCCCCAATCCCCTCATCAGGCCAGGCCAGCTTGTTCAAAAAAGTATGTTTTTAGCTCGCGGCGAAAGGAGCGAAGGTCGGGCGCCGTCCGGAGCTCAACCGGTAGCTGGTTCCATAGCTCCGGGGCGCCCACAGAGAAGGATCTCCCCCTGGGGGCCACCAATCGACATTCTCTGACCGGTGGCACCCTGAGGAGACCCTCTCTGTGGGAACGCACAGGGCGGAGGGAAGTCGATGCCGGCAGCAGGTGTTCCCTCAGGTACTCCGGACCCCTGCCATGTAGGGCTTTGAATACCATTACTAGTACCTTGAATCTCACCCGGAAGGCAACCACCAAGATCATCTAACCACCGTCCAGATAAGAAAACTAAGTCAAGAGTGATAAACACTCTTGCTAAACAAGAGTGATATACCACAATGTGGAAGAGGCTTCTACATTGCAGACTTAACTTGATAGGTCTCATTTCACTTAATAATGGAGCTGAAATTGTGCACTTTTTTTCCACTGAAAAAAATATTCAAGATAACATAATAAGAACTTCATCTTCAACTCAGAGAAGCCAGCTTTTGGTTCATAATCTTTTGCAAAGCTGGTTTCCTTTGGCATCATTCATTGTTGGAACATCCAAATAGATTTAGTAAAGAGCAATAAGGTGAATATTTTTCACAATATTTTTAGAGGAATCCTACTTGGCACAAAGCATTGTTTTGTCATCCTCAAACAGTTCATTAAGCCTACGCCTTGTCAAAGAGGCTGCACCTGGCTGCGCAGTGAAAAATGCATTAGGAATGACACTCCAGCTCTTTATGCAAACCTTACTGTAGAAGCTGGGGAAGCTCAGGATAAAAATATAATGAAAAGCACGAGTGATGTGTCTCAGTATATTATTCTTGAATGCTTTTC
The DNA here is from genome assembly GCF_947247035.1 of Vipera ursinii. Lineage (NCBI taxonomy): Eukaryota > Metazoa > Chordata > Lepidosauria > Squamata > Viperidae > Vipera > Vipera ursinii. The sequence continues at coordinate 217,496,179 of NC_139512.1, read as the reverse complement.
AATTGGCTTGGCACATAAGGAAGAAAAAAGCCCTGTTTGTTGAAAAGGTAAAGGTAAAGGTTCCCCCGCACATGCGTGCTAGTCGTTTCCAACTCTAGGGGCCGGTGCTCATCTCCGTTTCAAAGCCAAAGAGCTTGTTCGAGGATGTCTCCGTGGTCATGTGGCCGGCATGACTAGATGCCAAAGGCGCACGGAACACTGTTACCTTCCCAGCATAGTGGTCCCTATTTTTCTACTTGCATTTTTATGTGCTTTCGAACTGCTAGGTGGGCAGAAGCTGGGACGAGTAACAGGCGCTCACTCTGTTACGCAGCACTTGGGATTTGACCCGCCAAACTGCCGACCTTCTGATCGACAAGCTCAGCGTCCTAACCCACTGAGCCACCGCGTCCCTGTTTGTTCAGCAAGAAGCAAAACAAAGCTGTCATGGCCTATATGGTGCCAGGTTACTTCTTATCTAAAAGGGGCAGAAGATCGGTTTCTTTCAAATGAATGGATTCTTTAACTTTTGACTTTGTACGCACTGAAAATTAACATCAGTGGAAGGCTGAGAGACAGGTAGTTTCATTTGCCACTTGAGATACCCATGTCCTCATTTTAGTTTGATTCCACTGCAGGAGAGATTGGCCCCATGCTTTAGGAACTGGAGCTGGATAATAACGGTCCTCTGATGGATTTCCTTTCTAGACTAGGCAATTCTGAGAATGTGACATTTGAGTTATAGCTGTTTGAAAAACGATCTCTTCGACTTTTTATTCTGGGTACCTTTCGCTCATTTCCTCTTGGTCCATTTTCGTTGAGTTTGGAAGTAATTTTGCAGTCATAGCCATCCCAATATATCTGACAGACTGTATGGTGTATGGAGAAGGGGAATCTGGAGAGACTCTACGCTTGTCACTCTCACATTAGGAAATGAGAAATGGTATAACTGGGGTTTCCAGAAATAGTTTTGGACTTTGGCTTTATTAAGTATTGATTATATCCATCCCCTTCAGATCAATGAACTCTTCCCAGAAAAAAAAAAGCTCACGTTTAGAAGATTGCTGTTTGATTGCTCTGTACAGAGTTGGTCCCAAACTGGACTTGTGCCAGCGAACCCAATGAGAGTCAGTGTAATGGTAATGTTCAACTGCACTAAATGCAGTGCAGTGCATGGAGAACTGATGCAGAATCTCTGATTTGGCATGATTAATGAAGATATTAACTCTAAAACAGCAGCTCTCAACCTTTAATTAATGAGGATTATATCATCACCATCGTCATCATCTTGATGACTTATTTTACATAAGCCACCAAGAGTCTGTGTTGCATTGTGCAGATGTAGAAATACGCTTAATATGGCCTTACAGAATTTTGTGTAGGCCTCCCTGCCCAAGTGTGAGGATAGGGGAATCAAAAGGTCTGCAGTGCTACGGAGAGCCCCTCTGGGAAGCTGTACCACGAAATATAAGAACTGGGCCCTCCTTTTTAGAATTTAGGAAGCTTTTAAAATCATGATTCTTCCAATGTGCATTTTGGGCACGAATGGAGAACAGGCAATATCCCTGTGCTTTGGATGAATCAGATTGTTTGGATGCTGTGCTTCCCAAACTTTGCCCTTTATTATCCAAAATTGTTTATCAGAAAGTTCTTATTTAAATGTCTCTGTAGTGATTGGTTAATGCAAGTGTGTCAAACTGCTGGCCCATGGGCCGGATGCATCATGCTGAAACCATGCCCACCCCAGGTGTGGCGAATTTGACACCCCTGGGTTAATGGGTTGGTGTGTCATTACAAAAAAACCAAAACACAAAACTGTCACTTTTTCACCAGGATTGCTCTGTGAGTGAAATGGGCAGTATCTATAGTTGAATGAATGAATGAATGAATATATGAATGAATGAATGAATGAATAACCGACCCAGATTTGGGAAGCACTGCTGTAAAGCTTCATAGTTTTTAACAATTGTACTATGATTTGTGTTGATTATATTTATATTTTGGTATACAGTGGTACCTTGGTACTTGACTGCTTCAATGCTCATCAGATTTGGTACTCAACACATTTTGATGCAAAAATGTTGCCCCAATATTCATTGCTTATTTAACACTCGATATGCTGCAATAGGAAGCCGGGGACAGCTACAGAGAATGGATAGAAAGTTGGCTGTGCTGGGAAGGTCGCTGACATAAGAAAAGGAACAGATAGAAAGTTATTCCTGACCAAAATAAAGGGTCACGTGACTTGCTTGGGACTTGTCCTTTTTAGTACTCATGGCACCTTCTGGAACCAATTCAGAGGTACCGAGGAACCACTGCATTTGATACTTTTAGTAATATGCTAGTTACTGAAATGCGGTTGATTATATATGGAATATATACCATAAATTGTTACAAGCTGCTCCGAATTAGATGATTAAAATAGCATAAAAGCGTTCATAATCAATGAATGAACAAATGAATGAATAAGCAAGCAAGCTTTTCAGGACTCTTACATAAAGCAGGGATTGGCAATGTTGTGTCTGTGGGAACCCTAGCTAACCTTCAGATGTGGCATCTCCTGGAAATCATTTTCCAATTAATGAAACACTGCAATGCCACTAAATTATGCGAGATTTTATATTATCCCAATATCACCAGCATCTCACCAGATCTGACCATTCTCTAATAGTATCTGTATTTGGGGGGTTACTTGCATTTCCCTTGTGAACCACTGCTGCTCCACATTAAGATTGGGAACTAGGGCATTAAAAGAAAGAAAATTAACAATTGATAAAAAAAAATGACTTCTTATTGACTATAAAGGAAACAATGACAAGGAGGCTTTAATGAGCTATCACTTGTTTACAAAGACCCAATCAGCTGCTGCTGATCAGGCACAATTGCAGGATCAATCTTTTTCGTGAACGCAAAGCGATACAATTCCTGGAGCAGCTATAAATTTTTGCATTGTCTATGAAGGAATATTTCCGTATCTATGATGTACAATTTAGTTCCAGTCTGCATTTGTTAGACTTATATCCTTCCTTTCCTTCAGGAGATCAAAGGAGGTACATAGCACTATGTCTTCCTTCCCCCCACCCTCCATGACCACTCTGAGATAAGTTGGGCTTACAGAGAGTGACTGGCCCAAAATCATACTCTGAACTTCCATAGCTAAGGACAGACTTCAGCCAAAATGTCTCTTGTCCTTAAACCACATGATCAATCTTGCCTAGTGGCTGTCAATGATCAGTTACCCCACCAGCTCTATGTTCATTACTTATTTGGGCCAACCCTATTGTTTGGCAGGATAAATAACATTTAACAGGGAAGTGTATGAACACTGTGTAGCCTGCTTTGTGCCTTCTTAATGAAACTTGTTACTTTTGGGTTATTGCTGGGCAATAAGCTTGAAAATAAGATTCCCCTGGTCTGGTCTGTCTGGTCTCATCATTTTGTAACTGGACTGGGAAGAAGAGTTTGTATCTTGCTGATCAGCATCTCCTCATGGGTAGAATGCTGGAAGGTTTACTTCTCACTGTTCACAATGATAGATAGTCCTATGTCTTGAAAAATCAATGATTTCTCCAACAGCACTGAATGAGGAATTGGATGAAGGGTGTGCAGATAAAAGAAGCTTAGCTACAAAACAACAACACCTGGTAATTTGATCAGAGCTTGATGTCACAGCCTCATTGAAGTGATGCAGCATGGGCTCCAGATCCAAGCTCCACAATGTCCGACTTGTCTGCTGATTACACAAGCCGCTCCCCAGCCATCTGAATGAATAGATCTTTCCTGATAATAATACATCAGTGATGTGCCATGATGTAAATTCCAAGAATGGAAAGTCAGCCTTGACTCCCTCTCCCTGAATTGAACCTCGTGTCCTTGATCCTTCACTGGGGGCCAAGATCCAGGGTTAAATGTGATCTGTATCTGTTGCTTATCACTATGGAGCTGATCCAAAATCCAGATGCCCAGGTGACCCAGCAAGTGGCTCAACTCCAACACCAAACTTGTGACACTGAAGCTACGCTATAGAGAATATGACCAACAATTGCATGAAGGATGGGTTAGGTGAGAAGGAAAGGGACGGCCTCGCTCTAGCAGAAAACGAACCTCACGGGATAGCCCTAGAATGAGACAGGCAGACTATGTGGGATAGTTCTAGAGTAGTTCTAAAGTTTAGTCTCACTTTGGGACTTGAAGCTTCTGCATTGGTTGGTTGCAGCCTCAGGCCTCCCACAGGCAGCTAAGCCTTCTTTCTGGTCTGTTAATCAGGTTACCTTCCCCACCTACTACCCTCAACCCCCCCACCCCAACTAGTACTTCACTTCCCAATGACCCTCACCTGACGTGACCCACATCTGACCCATCACAAGACCCATCACAAGACCCTCACCTGATATGACCCTCCCATCACAAGACGTACTGACCACATGAAGCCCTTATAAGCAGAAGGACACTAACTCTGACATTCCCTGAATTCTGCTGAAGATGTTAGCTAGCCTGGTAATGAAACGTTTGGAAACCAACCTACAAGCTAGGAGAATGAACCTCCAACCCTCCTCCTACACCCAAGCCACAGATATTCGACACTATCGCTGCCAGCAAAATGAGCCAGTCTTTTCCCCATAAATTGGTTTAGGGGAGGCTTGCCACTTGATCGATCTGCTATGATAAAGCAGCAGTATGCAGTTTCAACTGAAGTATCACAGTATGGTTTTGAAACGCCAGCTATAATACAGATCCAGTTGTCTGACATTATTCATCCAGCCACTGTTACAAATGGTATGTGTTTTTTTTCCTTGTCACTTGGTAAAACAGCAGCAAAATACACTAAAAGAAGTTCTGTTGATTTGCCTTTTTTACTTAAAGGGCCAGCTCAAGGAAAGCAAATCTAACTTTGATTATGCATTCCTGTTAAGTATTTAAAATAGGTACTTGGTTCATCTTTAAAAGCATAATCTGGTTTAAGAAAAAAACAACAACCTCCAATTATTGAAAACATGAAGTCATGTGTGGATGTGGAGTAGCCCAACTGCACAACTAAGCCACAACAGGAAAACTTCATAGACATGCTCTTGTGAGATGGGCCGCCATGTAAATAATGATAAATACCGTAGACAAAAGTATTGCATTTCCTATTAAAAACTCCCTTTTTACAACCCTATAATCTCTTAATTCAGGATAGAGGCAGGGCAGCATTTCCTATTATGTAAAATGCTAATATGCAGGCAAATTCCATTTCATCCGTTACCTTTATTTCTATTTACTGAAAGAGCATTTAGCAGAACTAGCAGCTGAGCACTCACCTGCTTTGTCACCTAGTCTTGAGGCAGTGAGAGAATATGTTTATGTGGACAGAGATAAAGAAGAGAAAGATAAGATGTTAGTGAAAAAGATAAAAGACTCCATCAGTGCAAGCTTCTAGGGACTACATTCTGTACAGCTTTTTTTTGACAGTACCGAAAGCAGATATACTGCTACTTATTTCTAAGAGATTTTTTTTTAAACCTTCCAGGCTGGCCTAAGGCCTTTAGATTTCTAGTGGTATCCCATCTAAGTGCTAACCAGTCTAACCCTGGGTAGCTTAGTTGTGAGATCAGCCACGAGGTTGCAAGAGAATAAATCCTATGAAATTCAATGGACCTCATTCTGACTGAGCAGCACTCTACTCTGTGTGCTGCAGAAGGAAAGCGTGGGGAGACTAACGTGCTTTGGATATAAACTCTAACTGAAGTAGCCTGCTTCTGATGGGATGATTTTTTTTTTAAAAAAAATCCCTTTATGCTATGAATGGAAAGTGCATTTTAATATTAGTCACTCTTAAGTTGTCTAGTCGCCTGACAGCCATTTGTCTTGAACTCTGAACGTTAATGATATCATTTGATGTTACACAGTAGCGTTTTTCATACAGAGAGGCTCATAACATGTTTTATGGATGTGATCTTTAATCTTTTGCCTGCGACCTAAAGGAAGCACTCTGTGGCTGTCAGAAAACAGAAGCTCTAAAATTCATTACCTTGGGTGCTGGTGGCTATCCAAGAGCAAATCACCAAATGAGGGTACAAGTCAGCGTCTGTCTGAACCACGATGTACGGCCTTTCGGATTCCACATTGTCTCCAAGCTCTACATGTCTTGATGGAAGAAGCTGCCTGTATCTCTCCCTTCGGGCAGTCTAGTCAGTGCTCTGAACATGGTGTGCCCTTAAATCAGGAAGCATTTGATTAATGCATCAATAACAAGGCACAGTTTAATGAGATTACATCAGCCAGATGAGCAACATAACATTTAAAAGGTCATTTTTTAATGCACTTTGGATTTATTTCTGCTAGGCATTCTTTAACATGGCTGCACCCCAAAGAGGGTTTAACTTTGCTTTACTTCTTGAATTCTCTCTGAGGCCTGGGACACGAAGACAAGGGCTAGCGTTGCCAATCACTGTGGGACAGGCATATGTTAGGATGCTGTTTTTATTTGTGTCTTAAATGTGCCCAGAGGAAGAACTGATTGTAAATTGCTGTACATCAGCCTCACTGCATGAGATCCCAAGGTGCCATTGTAGAACAATTCATTCTTGATTTATCTGATTAACATTGATCACCAAATAGACTCTTTATCATGAAGCTAACTAGTATTGCTATCCCATATGTAGACGTATATCCTCCCCAGCTGGATGGCACCTGAAAAAGCCGGACCCCATTGGTTCAAGTGAAACTCTCTCAGTCTGTCTTTGTGCGAACCGAAACATAACCCTTCTTGAGAAAAGGGAATACTAGGGAGCATCATGGCTAGTTGAACTGAGCTGTTTATGAATGTTTAAATGCAAGTTTAAATGCAACATTTCTTCAGACAGTGAGAACGCATGTTCTTCTGGGACCGCACCATTAAGCCACATGTTCCCAGGTCTTCTCCTGCAGTGCAGTCCCATTTCATGTGATTGTTCTCAGATTGTCGTTGCCTGCTCAGAATTTATGATCTCTTACAAAAAAAAAAGATACACGGCAACATTACTTTCCTAGGAGCAAACAAGGGGCAATTAACATCTCGTTTTATTTTTAAAATAGCAAGAGTGTAAGGGCCTGTCTCAAGTAACCTCCCAAGAAAGCAGGACTCTTGAAACAGGCATTGTTTCAAAAGGAACTTTTTGAGAGATAGTGATAACAGGAGAGCAAAGCAGGTAAAGGATTACATCCAAAAGGCATTTTACAACTCCTCCCCCCAGTGTCCAACTGTCTGGTTGAATTCCATACAAACCACAGGTGCCACTGTGTTATGAGAAGCTGGAGATTTGGCAGGCTCCATTGTCTGGAGATAAGGCAGATGTTTTTCAGGTCGCATTCCTCTCGCCCAGAAGGAAGGCCTCTGGCACAGAGCAGAGCAAAGCAGATAATAGTTCCCCAAGCAACCATCCCCCACTCCCGACAGAATGGCAGGCCCCGACAATGGATACATAAGCAAAGCAGGGAAGGACAAGGCAATGGATGAGGTAGATAATGTAAATAGAGTGCAAAAGCAAGCAACCCTAATTGAGGGGTCCTGACAAAGAGTGATTTTATTTACTCATATTCTTATTAAATTTGTATGCTGCCCCTCTCGCTATCAAGTGACTCCAGGAGGCTTACAATGCCACGAATAACAAAATAAAACAATTTGCAGGATTAAAAACATGGAAACAGGCACTGAAACGGAAAACATTAAAATTGGTATTAAAGTGGATAAAAGAACCAATCCACAGATGGGGTGGAGGGGGTATCTTGTACGACTCTACTAGCCATCTCCAAAATGGGATGCCCCAATTGGGGCCCCAAGCCGGTTAGCAGAACCAGGTTTTCAGGCTCTTTGGGAAGATTAAGAGGGCGGGGGAAGGGGTTGAGAAGCATGATACTGAAAGGGTAGAAGCCACAGCAGAAAAGGCTGGTGCAATTCCTTGGCTGACGGAATCCGGAGCATGGCCCTTCTGCCGAAGCGAATGGGACAAGCCAATCTCATTAGTATGAGATGGTTCCTCAGGTAACCTGGACCCATGCCATAAAGGGCTTTAAAGGTGATAACCAATACCTTGAATTGGACCTGGAAGCAAACTGACAACCAGTGCAGCTTGCACAACAGTGTTGTAACATGGGCCCGCCTGGGGCTCCTAAGACTGTTAGCGTTGCTGCATTTTGGGCTGGCTGTAGCTTCTAAATGTTCTACAAGCAGTGCCCCTTGTAGAGCTCATTGCAGTAGTCCAAGCACAAGATAACCCAGGGCATGAGTGACAGGGAAGCAAGCACCAGGGTAATGCTGCATGGGCTTTTGCATCCATATTTTTCTACTGAAATTCATCTTCTTCTAAGTTTCTGTTCTATCAAGGGTGGAGAGGTCCATCCAGAAGAAATTCTTCCAAATGTTCCTTAAGGCTAATACAACTTCTATTTGCCTAGCATTAATAGATTCCTGAATAAATTGCAGTGGGTCAGTGACACTGCAGAAAAACTTGACCCGTTCCCCCAGATGGCATATATAATATATCCAACCTTGTTTGGCTTCATCAGTTCCTAACTGATATTTACATAAGGAAAAATCAGATACTTTAAATGCATATATGGGTGTCTACTTTGCCTGTATAGCCATATAACATTTTCCAGCACAAAGTTCTCCCTAACTTTTATTATTTTAGATTCAGTACTGTTTACCTTTGAGGTTTCCGTCATGGTGAGCTAACAAAACTAGTAAATAAGATAATCAAATTCTGTTGCTCTCACAGTTCCTTTTGCTTTACCTTTCTCTGTGACAGGACCTGGTGGAATTATCTATTGTAGAGCTAATTTTAATTACTGACTATTGTAGGTTGTCTTGTTGCTATGGGAACTTAAAGGAATGGCTGCTGGCAGATTTCATTAGTTGAGTAGGAGATTGAAGACCACCAAATGGTCTGAATTCTTCTTGTTAACCTTTCCAGTCAAATTAGGTGGCATTATTTTGCCATGGTCTGGATTAGGGTGCTGGCAGAAGGAAGAATTGAATCTGCCATATTATTTCAGGTGGCCACAAATCCTTAGAATCTTTCCTTGAGAACGACATCTGAAAGGTTACAAAACTAATTGCTAAGAAGAAAAGTAGAATCACAGGTATTCTGATGTGAAAAATCTGTCAGGTCACCCAGCCCCTGTGTGGAGATAATGTGTCCTGTACTTATGTTCTAATTATTGATGGCGCTTCAAATGAGAACACTGCGAATAAAACCATTATATAACCATTTCTCCATACCTCCTAAAAGCTCCAGTTTCTTCCAATACTTGCAAAACCAGCTCTCTCTCCCTCCCTCTCTCCCCCTCCCTCCCTCCCTCCCTCCCTCCCTCCCTCCCTCCCTCCCTCTCTCTTTCTCTCCTTCTGCTACAGATGATACTTGCATTCAGATGAAATTATTCTGGTTGCATCTTCTCTTCCATCCGCCCAGCTCCATTTCATTCCTCCTGATTTGGGGAACAGCTGTGCATTGCAGCTTGGGGGGCTTCTGACACTCAGGATTTGCTTGGTATAATGTAGGAGAAGGAATGGCAGAACCTGGGGATGGAGTCAAAAGAGAGATCAGCCTAGAGTCTCTGCCTAGCCCACAAGCAGACCAAGTCGACTCACCTTGAATTTCCATTGACTTTTATCTAACTCTTAGCAGATGCTAAGTGTTAGTTGAGAATATTCCTGTGCATAGAGATGAGCAACAAAGCTTTCAAATGACGACCTGATATTTTGTGCCTGACAGATAAACCTCTTCATAGGTTGGATAAGATAATGCCATGAGCAAATGAAGGGGAGTTTATTTCTCTTTTGGTCCAAGGTCCATTGAGCACCACCATCTCTGAATCACAAGCCGTAAATTCAGTGATTCTTTGAAGCAAAGAAAGTGTTGATTTTCTTAGAGATTTGTGTCCTTGTTCTAATAAGGCTTCTGTAATAAGGGAAAGGAGTGTGAAGTTATTCTTGATTTTGATCTAACCTTCCCTATACTGAAGTTACCATGCTACAGCATGTGTGGGATTTGCCTGATGGCCTTCCATCAAGACATTGTCCTGACCAGAATTGGTTCTACTGCTAAGCTTGTAAGCCGCCCTGAGTCTTCGGAGAAGGGCGGGATATAAATGGAATTAAAATAAATAAAAAATAAAAAAAATAAAAAAATCCAAAGTTGCTGTATGAGACACTTTCAGGCCGTAGTCCTGGTGGTAATAATCTGCCTATGATATCAAAGTTATTACTTTGAAAATGGGTAGCTGGTAATTGTGTTCAGCTTTAAAATATGAATTACATTTTATTGTGATTATTTTAATTATTAGACATTTGTGGTAAGACGCAAAAGTTGGTGGTGACGTCAAAAACTTTCTGATGATACCGAAGCACTTTTGTGTCATGCTGAAGTTTTCCTTCAACTTTGAGGAAATCTTTTCAAAAATCTGAGGTCAAATATAAGAACTTTTCTACACAGCAAAATTCTTCTGATTTTTAGTATGGCTAGCCTAGCAACATAAAGTGGCATGGCCTTCATGGGTGAGTTCACAGCTTATGGATTATTGAAGCAAACAATGCCCACACTGCTTTGTGTGGTGAGTGAATCCAGTTGATATGAATCGCAGGGAGTGCTCTGAAAACTCCTTCCAAAATTGCTATGAAATCACAGCAACTTAGTCACTGGTTGTCAGAAGACACACAAGAGTCTGTGGAGTGTGAGATAATTCTAATTCTTTCTAAGATATTCACCCTGCTCATTCTTTCCATCTTTCTTTATCTGATACCAGCCAGTGATGTACACTGGCTGCTATCAGATAAATTAAAAACTGAAGTCAACTGATGACAGAATCTAAGTGAAGCACTCATTTTAAGCTGAGGGCTAGAGAAACTGTGTGGGATACTTGGAATGGAACCCGTGATGATTCATCAACGTTTCTTTTCTTTCAAGTGACTAATACACAATCCTTTCATCTAGAGGCAGTAGTTTATGCCATGGGAGGAGGAGGAGAATAAAACATTTGTTGAAGCTGCAGTTGTATCCAAAATCTTTCCCCACATTGTCACATTTGGCAGAAAGTTTAATAAGAATGAAAGCACAAGCCTTGACACATCATTTCTCCTTCTCTCACAGTAACCAGAAAATCTATTCAGAGGATAGAGATTGTGCGGTAACCTTTGTCAAGAATCCTTTGAAAAGTTGACATCAAGCCTGTGAGATGATGGATGGCTGAATGGGAGCAAAGCCTTCTTATCTACACTAAGCATGGCCTAGAAGAACTGATGTAAAACCTAGGTGGTTTGCAGCAGTGACTTGTTGCTTTTTGTAGGCCTTTACCCGGAATCGGTCACTGTGATTTGCCATGGAAAATAAGATTGTGGGTGGGAGATGGATGTACATAAAATAGTCAGAGCTAGTACTGCTGTTAGACAAGGTGCAGTAACTTGTCTTGAATAGTAGATCTGTTGGGATAGGCCCAGCCAGGGAGGGAAGAGAGCCCAAGTGGGGAATTAACCTTGACGTATTGCACTGCTACAAAAGATCCAGGACTGGCCTACTCTAAGCTCCATGGAACATCTCTATATTTCCCAAAGGAAGGCCAACAGTCTGGGGAGATACCTGTATTATAACCTGAATACAATAAAGTACAGTGGTACCATGGTACTCGTACTTAATTGATTCCGGGAAGTGTGATGAGTATTAAAAAGGAGAAGTAGCAAATAAACCATGTGACTTACAATGTAACCCTTTGTTTCAGCTGGGAAGGATTTCCTATCTGCCCCTTTTCCTATATCAGTGATCTTCCCAGCATGGCTGACTTCCTGTCCACCCTCTGTGGCTGTTCCCCGCTTCCTTTTGCATGATGCCGAGTAACAAAGATGTGCACTGGGATCACATTTTCATGTCAAAATGTGTTGAGTACCAAATTTGATGAGTTTTGAAACAGTTGAGTACTGAGATACCGCTGTAGCTAACTTAAACTCTACATATGTGGATCTGGGTGCTTGTGCCTAACAAGTTCTAGGGAATGTTGCTAAAGGTTTAAAAAAGTTCAATAATTTAACTGATTTAAGAGGTGGCTTTAATCAATTAGCCTCTTGCAGTAAAAACAAAATATTTTAAGGGCACCTACTATGCCACAAGCCAGTGACGTTTGTAGAGCCTTTTTGAAAATAGCCACTGATTTGTAATTTTTAAAGTGAGAGAGGGTAAAATTTTATAGTACATTGGGAATAACGTTAAATGCATTTGATTAATATTACATCATTTCAATATTAAATCCATTAATTCCAATTTCAATTTTGTCCAAACTCTTATCTACTTTGAGCCACAGTTTGGAATATAACTCCTGATATATCAAAGGGCAATTTCCCTTCCCAAAGGTTTTGCATTCCTGCACTTTTTATGGCTGGAGCATGGGAATCTTCTTGCATGGGGTGTTTCCCCAAGGTGGCAAATCTTTTGTTCATCACTATTGGTTCATAGCATTTGAAGAAGAAGCAGAAGAATTATAAAGTATGAAATTGGGGGGAAAATCAGTTTGCATATGGCTGTGATGATGACATTAATGTATGCTTATTTCAATGTCTACCATAGCATTATAAATGTTGTAAGATCGGAAGCCACTTCTCTGTAACATTTTCTTTTCTTTTTCTTTCTTTTTCTCTTTTTCCTTCTTATTTATTCACTACTTTTCTTTACTTCTCCAAAATTTACAATGTTTTTAACTTGTTAAAAATCTCTGATGGGACTTCGGGATGGCAAGGCGTCACCGGAGGCAGCCATTCTTAGGCTGTCAGCCCCGCGGCTCTGTAGAGCCGCTGAAAACAGCGCCGATCAGCTGTTTTGGTGGCTCGGAAGCCCCCTCCTCGGGAGAAGAGGAGGAGGTGAGCACCCAGGTAGGGGTACAGCTCTCTGGGGCCACCAGAACTTAAAGTTTTGACGGCTGAAGAATTGAGCCCCCCTGAAGCCTGGGTATGCTCCGGACTGCGAGGCGCTTCTCTCTGGGCTTTTTGGAGCAGAACAGGGCATCTGCAACCATCCCTGCTAGCAAGAAATAACTTTGGATAACTAGGATGCAGGCAGAGCGATACAGGAGATTCAGGTGAAAGTGGACTTTTGATCTTTAACTCAATGGATTTTGCTGAGCTTGAAAGTGAAAGTGCGTAGCAGACAATAGTGGGTGAAAATGGCGGCTACATCTTTTAAAGTTCTTAGAAGTGCCGGGCCTTTTCTGGTGCAGCAGTCTTCGTTGCAAGCTTTATTGCCCCCTGCACCCGCACCTGCACCAGCCCTTACAGTTAAAGATTTGCAGAATGTGATGCAAGAGATTATGGAAAAGCAATTGCAACAATTAGCTGAGATAATGGATGAAAAGCTGGATGAGAAGTTAACAGAAAAACTAGCTGAGGTTATGGATGAAAAGATCACAGAGAAACTAACAGAAATAAGGGCAGACATCTTATCTGCATTTCAAGGCATGGCTATATGTATTGAGCGTTTGGACGAAAGAGTGGAAGATCTCAGTCAAAATAATACTAGACTAGAAGTAAAAATGACAGAAACCGAAAATGTGGTGGAGAAAATTGATTGTGATTTGACCTTGGTACAGTATCATCAGATGGAGTTTGCCGTGAGAATCAGAGGCTTAAAAGAGGATCCTAAAGAAAATTTGAAGAAAATAGTTTCTGAGGCTCTGGAAGGGGTGCTGGGGCGATCATCAGATGAAATAATGGAAGATATAATTAAAAGTTTCTGTGTTAATTCGTGGATTGCAAGACAAAGGAAATTACCCAGAGATGTGGTGGTTTATTTTACAAAGAGAGCGATTAGAAATGAGGTTATTCAAGCCTCCTACAATACTGAATTTGCAATTGCTGAGCAAGAAGTCTTGATTTTAAAAGAGATCCCTCCAAGAATTTTAAGTAGAAGGAAGGAATTTGCTTTTTTGGCACGAGAATTAAGACGACGTGATATCAAGTTCAGATGGGAGATACCAGTGGTTATGGTGGTGACGTATGAAGGTATGAGGCATCGTCTTACTACGGTGATTCAGGCACATGATTTTTATAGTAATGTTTTAAAAGCAGCCCCCATACCACTTTTGGAAGCTACAAAGAAGAAAGGTGAGAGAGAGTCTCAACGACACAGAGAGAATTTACAAGGTGCTGAAGGAACAATGTAGACAGATGAGAAAGTTACAGGAGTGGATCAAATTTCAGTATCAATGGAGGAGGCCAGAAATTGGAGGAGGCGTGCTGCTTCTAGATGAATGAGACGAGCCTGAAGATTTAGTTGTAGAACTGAAGGAGATAATAATGCAATAAGGGAAAGTTTTTGGATTTAAGCTTAACATACAAAAATTAAAATGTTGTTTAAGAATATGATAGTATCATAAAAGGTGGTTTTAGAAGAGTAAATGGGAATTGAAATTGTTAAAAGGGTTAAATATTTGGGGATATATTTTTCACCCTCAAATGTAGAGTTATATAAAATAATTATGTTTTGTAATATTTTATGTTGTTTTAATTTTAAAATAATTATGAAAATTTAATTGGGAAGAATTGTAGTAGTGCTTACTGAAATTTTGAAGGTCATGATTTGTTATTTGGTTGGTATGTATATTTATTGTGTGATAAGAAGGTGGATAATGTGTTTAAGGTATATATTTTAAGACATGCTCTGTTGCGAGTTTGGGAAAAAGTATAGAAGTAAGTTAACTTGTAAGCTACTTATATGGGCAATAATGAAACTTGTAATAGAAAATATAAAAATGATGTGACTACATATAAGGAAATTTTAAGTTTGGAAAGGAATGTATGGTACTTGAAGCTGTATAATATCTTAAGAGAAGGAAAGATTGTATAAATTTGGTTTTAGTATGGAAAATTACAGGCCAGGTGGAAAGAAGATTAGAAAATTGGTTTTTTAATGATTGATGTAAATTTGTTTTGTCTGTAATTGTTCTTATTGGGTATTTTTATTGATACTACTGTTATGGATATCAAGTGGATGCTGAATTTAATTACGGCAGCAAGACTTTTAGTAGGGCAATATTGGAAGAAGGAAGAACTGCCGATTATAGAAGAATGGACTGTAAAAGTTTCCAACTTGGAGGATATGGCAAAGATTTTTTATTTATTTATTTTTATTTTTTATTTTTATTACATTTATATCCCGCCCTTCTCTGAAGACTCAGGGCGGCTTACAAGCTTAGCAGTAGCCTTCATTCTATGTATATGCCTGCTTGTTAGGGCTTTCACACACCCCCCCAAGCGGCATTATTACAAAGTCAGCTTATTGCCCCCAACAATCTGGGTCCTCATTTTACCTACCTCGGAAGGATGGAAGGCTGAGTCAACCTTGAGCCTGGTGGGATGCAAACCTGCACTAATTGCAGGCAGCTGGTGTTACTTAAGGAGGCATTAGCCCACTGCTCCACCAAGGCTCTTGGTGTACTTGGAAGACTATTTGCAACAGAGAAATACTGTGGAGTAAATATGGGACTAAAAAGTATTATCCAGCATTTGAATAATTATTGATGTGATATTTATACTGCTTGGAGTTAATTTATAAGAGTTAAAGTGCAATAGTTTTAATAGTTTATGATTGTTTGCATAAGGTAGATTATGATTGTTTGTATTCTTTTTTTATTTAAAAAGTTTTACAATACATTTTGACTTTAATCCCCCCTCCCCCAACCCTATCTAGCCCTCCCTATCCCTCTCCCCCATTCCCTCCTCCCCCCCCGACTTCCCAGAGCTAAATACAGGGTATAAAATCGAAAAACAAACGTAAGCACCCCTATGTTATCAACAATAAACTATTGTTGCTTTTAACACATTGCTATAAAAATCACGTGCCTGAGCCACAGTAACCAGACGATGTCTTTTACCTTCGTGCGTCACCACCAGTCCAACTGGAATCTCCCATCTAAACTTAATATCACGTTTCTTAAGTTCCTGTACTAGAAATGCAAAATCTTTCCTTCTCCTTAGGATCTTCGGAGGAATCTCTTTTAAAACCAAGACTTCTTGCTCAGCCACTACCAATTTAGTATCATAAGCAGCTTGAATGACTTCATCTCTAATTACTCTCTTTGTAAAATAGACCACCACATCTCTGGGTAACTTCCTCTGTCTTGCAATCCATGAATTTACACGAAACATTTTGTCCATATTTCCCTCAATTTCAGATGCTGGCTGGCCCAGTACCCCTTCCAGAGCCTCAGAAATCAGCTGCTTTAAATCTTCTTTACAATTCTCCTTTAAACCCCTGATTCTAATAGCATACTGCATCTGATGATACTGAACAAGGCTCAATTCTTCGTCCATTTTATCCCTTATATTTTCATTTTCTAATACCTTTGCTTCTAATATAGAGTTCTTTTGACTGAGATCCTCCACTTTTACATCCAGCTGTTGCACACATTCAGCTACGGATTCAATCATAGACAACATGTCCACCCTCATTGCTCTAAACTTCTCTTCCATCTTCTTCTCCAATTTCTCCATTTTCTCCTCCATTTTCTCCTCCAGCTTTTTCAACTTTTCATCCATCATGTCAGACATCAATTGTGAATGCTTTCCAAGAGCATCTTGTAAATCCTTAAGCGTCAATGCCGGAGGAGATGCAGGAGGAAGCAAAGCTTGCAATGAGGTCTGTTGCACCAGGGAAGACCCCGCATTCCGAAGAGCTTTAGAAGTTTTAGCCGCCATCTTCCCCCACTTTCACTTATTGCACACTTTCACTTTAAAGCTATAAAATCCATTGAGCTAGAGAGTAAAGATAAGAGTCCACATCACCTTGACCTCCTGTACCGCTCTGCCTGCATCTTGATAATCAAAAGTATTTCCTTTTGGCAGGGGTGGTTGCTAACGCCTGGCTCTGCTCCCAAAATCCCGGAGCAGGGGCGCTGCGCAGCTCGGAGCAACCCAGGCTTTGGGGGGGCTCATCCTTCAGCCGCCCAAACTCTCAGCTCAGGCGGCCCCGGAGAGCTCAACCTCTACCTGGGGCCTCACCCCCTCCTCTTCTCCCGAGGAGGGGGCTTCAAATCCATCTAAACAGCTGATCGGCGCTGTTTACGATGGAAAAACACAGCTGCGGAGCGGGCAGCCCGAAAACGGCTGTCTTCGGCGTCGCGTCGCCACCGGAAGAAACAATTGTTTGTATTCTTATACTCTGTACTTAGCTCTGGGAAGTTGGGGAGGGGGGAGGGGGAAGGGAGGGAGGGGCTGGGGAGTGGGAAGGGGGGTGGGGAGGGGTTGTGTTTTGTTTGTTAAAAATAAAATGTACTGTAAAACTTTTAATAAAAAAAAATCTCTGATGAAAAGGACCTCATGCTTGGGGCAAATTGCTGATGACAGCAAGGATTTTTTGGAGTGGTATTTTCACTTTAGGAAGCTCAGTTCCCTCTTAGCTTGCTTTTTTTCTTTCAGCGTTGTAACAACAGCTGTAAAAATGATCAATGTAATAACAATCTGGTCGTTTGTACCCCTTTTCTTTGAGAAGCCTCTTCTTCATTCATTTGTTCTCCAATTTCCTTTTAGTTATTGCACTTTGTTTCAGTTTCATCTTCCTTTCACTCACTTCTGCCAATGAAGTAAGGCAACAGGGGTGATTGTTATAGAAGTCAGAGTTCACATCCTGAGAAGAAAAGGGCTGTTTCAAGGGTAAGCAACATGGTGCTTGTAGTTACCTCCCGTGGACATTTGTGGCAATAGAGAGCACTCTGGAGATAGGCAACATGAGTACAGTAAGTACAGTACAGATAGACCTTGACTTACTATCACAATTGGGACCAGATGTTCTGTTGCTAAGCAAGGTGATTGTTAAGTGAGTCATGTCCAGTTTTACAACCTTTTTGGCCACAGTTCTTAAGTGAATCACTGCAGTTGTTAACTGAATCATACAGTTGTTAAGTGAATCTGGCTTTACTAGTCAGGGCTTTGTTTCCTCATAGAACGCTCAGAATGGAGTTCCGGCATCTTTTTTGGATGAAACCTCATAGGGTAGGTAAGGCGGGTTGTATGACATGTGTGAGTTCCAGCACCTTTTTCTTTTACAAAAAAAGCACTGTTACTAGTAGTGGGATTCAAATATGTGAACAACTGGTTTTCTGTGTGAATGCCACTTCCGGAAGTCCATTCTGGGCCTGGGCAACAAAAAATTAGCTACCGGTCCTGCCACCCTCCTGAAAGACACGCTATTGAACATCTCCAGTGCCTCCAGTTTCACTGACACTGCCAACTCTATCACCAATGGCCAAACTGCTGAGTGGTGCGCCAGCAGTTTCTGGGCAGCCCATGATAATTTGTAATTGATCGATGTGCCTATTCCACTCAAGAAGCTGTGCTGTCACAGCATGATTACAGCATTCAAAAGTACCCACTGGATCAAAATGTCTATCCGTGTGCTGTGCTGTAGTGTTCTTCCAACTGAATGGGGTTCCTGATTGGTCCACATCCTCTCATGTATGCCAGCCAGCTAAGCATGTCATGCAGAAAGACATCTGGAGAAGAATGGCTGGTCGATCCAAAATAATGCCTCTAGGCATTATTTTAGTGTGGGGTTATTTCAGCATTATTTCAGTGCGCGAACAGCCATCAATCAAGCTGAACTGCTTATTAAGATAAGTCTCAGTCATTCAGGTAAAATTGTCTGAAGGTTCAGTCGTGGCAACTGGACTTATTTTTCTTGTTAGTTTGAGATGTTTCACTGCTCATCCAAGCAGCTTCATCGATCAGAGCAAGTTAGTTAGGCAGAGAGTCAGTTGGAAGGTATCAACTCCTCCTGTACCAACCTCAGGGGTTGGTACAAGGCTTAAGCCCCATTTATCTGACTGTTGCCGTGGCAGCGGATTTTCCATCTGTCCTTCAAGGACATTCTCTATGCCCTCTGTACAACTTTATTGTACAGGCTTTATTGTAACCTTTGGGTGATTTTGAATTCATGCACGGAGTTGACTTGGTGAGTTAAGGAATTATGGATTTTGAGAATTATTATGCAGAACAAAGGAGCAAAAGGCTGTTTTTGGTCATTTACCCCTTAGATATCAAATCCACACATAAAAGTGGTTCACTGGCTGTTTGGGTTCAGTCAGAGTCTAAGATGTTGTTTCCTTCCACATCGTTTCTGGTAAATCTATCTGAGTTTCAGGCTGTTAAGGTGATTAGAAAGAATTATTTACTAATAGCTAGCCTTATTGAAAGCATTGGAGTGTTGGGAAAATGAATTAATTTACAGTTGAGAAGTGTTATGAAGATGTGAGATTAGAATAATTAATTAAAGAAGAAGGCTGAATGACAACAATTTTACTAAACATCATAAACATAATTGGAAAAAAATAATTTAATGCCTGATGTTTTAGACAGATAGCACAAATTATAACACTGGCAATATTGTTTGCCCTTTACGAAGATAAGATAAAACAGATAAGAGTAACCTCTTCCATTTTTTTCTCCCTTTAGATGCAAACTGCTTAGGAACTTTGGGTGCCAAGTTCATTGTATAATTATGCTATATGTATAAACAGAGCAAAATTCTATGGAAAACTTGATGATATTCAAGAGATATTTGTGAAAGTTTTGTAATGTCTCTGAATAGTCTTCCTGTACTTGGTTCCTCCTGTTTTGTTGGGTTACACATTTGGAAGCTACCACGAGGGACTGAAGCATTTGGAGACCCAATACAGCTGGAGGCACAGGTTGAAGGTTAGAATGGTTACCAAAGATTTAAAAGGAGTGTGCTGTAGAACAGGGGCACGTGATCCCTTTTTGCGACCTTCTGACAAGCAAAGTCAACGGAGAAGCCAGGTTCACTTAACAACTGGGGCTACTAAACTAATCAGCTGCAGTGTTTCACTTAACAACTGTGGCAAGAAAAGTTGTAAAGTGGGACAAAACTCACTTAACAAATGTCTCACTTAACAACATGAATTTTGGGCTCAGTTGTGGTTGTACGTCGAGGGCTATAGGCCAGCAAAATACAAGAACCACACAATAGGGTAAATGTGCCTCCTTTCCTCATTCATTTGTGACCCCTCTAAATACTGATTTTTTTAGGACTCTCACCTAACTCTTTGTAGGTATAATGGAGACCCATCCAACCCAACTGAAATGAGCGTGAGATCTGGCAGACCTCTACTCTCCTAGCCTTCTGTAAAATGTTGAAGACCCAGCTTTCCCCCCAATGGCTGAGATAAGAGACAGTAAGGCTTGGCACCAGGTTTTTCTTGTTTTCAATCAGTGCTTTTTTTGTAAAAGAAAAAGGTGCTGGAACTCACATGTGTCATACAACCCGCCTTGCCTACCCTACAAGGTTCTATCCAAAAAAGGTGCCGGAACTCTGTTCTGAGCGTTCGATGAGAAAAAAAGCCCTGTTTATAATGTGCTTAGTTTTATAGTTTTGTTATAGTTTTGATGCTGTCATTACTTCTGATTGGGAGACAGCCAAAGCTGATTATAAGATGGGTGCTTATATACATGTTTTAAATAAATAAAATTCAAACATTTGGGGGAAAAAGATTCTGACTACCACTTTTTCAACAATGTAACTTATTTTATACATGATTTTTGATTCCTACCATACATTTTTCTGTCAGGTGTCCCACTGATCCTTCTGAGAATTTGCCAGATGGAAAGAGTAGGAAATAGCAAATATTTTAAACTCCCTATGCTGCACGGAAGAGAAAAGTTGCATATTTATTTTCTTGTATCAACACCTTAACCAAAAAGTGACGAAGTGTTGTTCCATTCAATTATTAAAAGACAGCAAAGTCTTAATAACTCAGGTTTTTTGTGGTTGTGATCCAGAACAAATCTGAAAAACAAAACATTGAAAAAAACTACTCACCTTCTGTTAGAATATTTTTTCCCTTCCTGAAATGAGGTTTAAACACAGTTGAACATTGAAGGTGTTGCATGTTGAGTTGGTCCCGCCCAGTATTGTCTACTGTGTCAGTGGATCTCCAAAGTGATGTTTGTCAAGACTGCCCTTGACAGGTTTTGTGAGTTGTGAGAGATTGAACCTGAGACATTTACCAAAAAAGCAATATGTCATGCCTGAACTATGGAAATGAAAGAGCCTAGGCCAGCGGTAGGCAACCTTGCCTCTTTTATGACTCGTGGACTTCAACTCCCATGCTGGCCAGGAATTCTGGGAGTTGAAGTCCACGAGTCATAAAAGAGGCAAGGTTGCCTACCCCTGGCCTAGCCCAACAATCTTTTTCTCCCTGTTTTTTGGACTGCAATCCCAAGTATAATTTTATGTAGAAATAAGACTCTTATTTTAATTGAACTTGCAGTGTGAAGCACGTACACTAGCTTTGTGTAACTTAGTATTCTCCAAATGTTTTAGGACTGTAATTCTAAACACACCTTGGAAATTATGGGGAGTGGGAACTCATATATAAGAGTTCGGCCTTAATAGGGAGAAAATGCATACAGCAAAAGGGCCATAGCTACTTGCTTCCATAACTAGCAAATTCAGTTTGGGTGCTCCCAAAGAACTGCTCTGTTTAATAAATTTCAGCTCAACTCCTATACACCAGGCAGGGAGCCAAGTTGGTTTAAAGGTGAAGACCCCAGGCTAGAAACCAGGATATTGTGAGTTTTAGTTCTGCCTTAGCATGAAAGCTGCCTGGGTGATTTTGGGCCAGGCACTCTCTCTCAGCCCAATCTACCTCACAGGATTGTTGTTATGGAGAAAATAGCAGAAGGAAGGAGTATTAGGTGTGTTTGGCACCTTGAGTTTATCTTGCATAGTGCCATTTCCTATTAAGTGCTATGTAACTTTAGTTTCAGAGTGACCATCTTTAAAACATCTTCTGTTAAAAAAAAGAGCAAAACCACTGTTCGTGGATATGAGTTAGGAAACTGGGTTTTTTTATCATTTTGTTTTTAAATCTTAGAGAATGACAGTAGATAAAAAAACCCTTTCGCTTAAATGTTTACATTTGTTCTGGGAAATGTTCTTATTTCAAGACAGTACACTTACAAAACAGTATTAAAATCCCATGATATCATAATAAAAGCCAGAAGAGAATTATGTGTTTAGATTCTTGAGGTTATCTCTAAATTCAACATTTCATGATCCATTTTGATTTTCATTTCAGACATCAGATTTCACACTTCAGAACATAATGTTGATTATGAAAATCTTCTTTTCAGCTACTAAAACATTTGTGATATTTAATCCTTTCCCCCTGCACATATGTTACTTTACTATTCTTTATTTCTATTATTTGGGCAACAACTCTTAGCCCTTTCCCAGGCAAATCAAAATCTTCATTTATTGTGCATGTCATGTCAAAAGACTGAATTGAAAATAGGAACATGAACTGAAATTGTAAAGGCATCTTGTTAAAATACAGATTAACTTTTTAAAAAATGCACTGCAGAGAAGGGCAAGCATAAACCTTATATTCTGTTGGCAAATTATTCCTCCCTTGGCAAAGGAGGGAGGATTAGTAGATATTACAGTTTCACTGCCTCAGCAATATATATAATTCCTCAGTAATATATGTATATAATTAACATGCATAATTCCACCCTTAGGTGCAAAGGCTCAGTGAGGGAATTTCCCTAAGTCCAAATTATCATGGGGGAAAATTGGAGGAAGGACCACCCTGAACGCTGTTTTGAGCTCCTGAATAAAAGGCAGCATATACATTTACCAATAAATACGTATTCTTCCCTGTTTCTCCATATCCAGGACATCAGTATGGCCTTGAGCAGGGGTCTTCAAACTTGGCCTTTATGACTTGTGGACTTCAACTCCCAGAATTCCTCAGCCAGCGTGTCTGGCTGAAGAATTCTGGGAGTTGAAGTCCACAAGTCATAAAAGAGCCAAGTTTGAAGACCCCTGGCCTTGAAGGTAGGTATCGCCTGACACAGATTTTGCTGCAGATCTGGACCTATTACTGACTCTGTAGTTCTTGATAGGGTCAGGGATTGAGGTAGATTTCACTTATTATACTGTACTATAGCTGGCTGATCGGCCATACTCAGTGCGTGGTCCTCAATGGAACCGCATCTACATGGAAAGAAGTGTGTAGTGGGGTGCTCCAGGGCTCTGTTCTGGGCCCAGTGCTCTTCAACATCTTCATCAACAATTTGGATGAGGGGATAGATGGGGAACTCATCAAATTTGCAGACGACACCAAACTGGCAGGAATAGCCAATACTCCAGAAGATAGGCTTAAGATACAATACGATCTGGACAGACTTGAACACTGGGTGCTATCTAACAAAATGAAATTCAATGGTGAAAAAAGTAAGGTTCTACATTTAGGCAAGAAAAACCAAATGTACAGATATAGTATAGGTGGTACCTTGCTCAATAGTAGTAACTGTGAGAGGGATCTTGGAGTCCTAGTGTACAATCACTTAAATATGAGCCAGCAGTGAGCTGCAGCTTCCAAAAAAGCCAACACAGTGCTAGGCTGCATTAACAGAGGGATAGGATCAAGATCATGTGAAGTATTAATACCACTTTACAATGCCTTGGTAAGGCCACACTTGGAATACTGCACCCAGTTTTGGTCACCACGATGTAAAAAGATGTTGAGACTCTAGAAAGAGTACAGAGAAGAGCAACAAAGATGATTAGGGGACTGGAGGCTAAAACATATAAGGAACAGTTGCTGGAATTTAGTATATCTAGTTTAATGAAGAGAAGGGTGAGGGGTGACATGATAGCAGTGTTCCAATATCTCAGGGGTTACCACAAAGAAGAGGGAGTCAAGCTATTCTCCAAACCACCTGAAAGCAGGACAAGAAGCAACAGATGGAAACTAGTCAAGGAGAGAAGCAACCTAGAACTAAGGAGAAACTTCCTGACAGTTAGAACAATTAACCAGTGGAACAACATGCCTCCAAAAGCGGTGAATGCTCCAACACTGGAAGTTTTTAAGAAGAGACTGGACAGCCATTTGTCTGAAATGGTATAGGGTTTCCTGCCTGAGCAGGGGGTTGGACTAGATGACCTCCAAGGTACCTTCCAACTTTATTATTGTTATTGATCATTGCACAGTCAGCCAGATGTTCAGACTGGATTTGGCATTTTTGTCTACCTATCGAGTCCTTACCAATGATCTGGGTTAGGCAGATGTGGATGTTTGATGGTATTACAGATATCATTGCAGGATGGAAGCAGTTCTTAGTAAGGCCGCCTTTTGCAATTGACTAATAGTGAATTTGTCAATGCCAATGCTGTTCAAGTAGTGCTCCAGTTGCTTTGGGATTGCACCCAAGGCGCCTATTACTATTGGTACTACCCTTGCTTGCCTTTGCCACAGTCTTTCTATTTCTATTTCTAGGTCTTTGTATTTTGTTATCTTCTCCAGTTCTTTCTCATCTATTCTGCTGTCTCCAGGCACTGCCACATCCACTATCCAGACATCATCATCATCATCATCATCATCATCATCATCATCATCATCATCATCATCATCATTATTGTTTGGTTCTGATAGACGAGGACTCAGAGTGATTCACAATGAAAGAGTTTATTGAATACACATAAGTCAACTGTCAAATGTTGCAAGCTTTTATAGTGGAACTGTTTGAACTGTAACCAATCAACAAACACTCTTTTCCCGCTTCTTGTTACTTTAACCAATGATTGCACTGGAATCTCCCGCTCTAAACCCTGCTTTTGCAATCTGCTATTTTCCTTGTTTGCAAACTATTTACAGACACAACACCCCTTACCCCCCAGTTGTTGTTATTTATGTACAAAATCCTTTAAATATTTGGGTGGCCTATGGACTCTTGTAGGGTATCTATTGCTATGGATGCTAGGGTCATTCCTATCTTGTTGTCTGCTTGGCTGGTTTCCTCTGGTGGACCTGGACTCTTGGCTAACTGACTCTGATGCTTCCCTGTTACTACTTTGTGGATTTTGTTGTGTTTGAAGATCAGCTATCGCTGGCCTACTCCGAGGGGGCAATTCCCAGTCAATTTGACTAAATTGTTGTTGGTTACCAGGGGATGAGTTATTTTGCGTTTCTGCTTCCCCACTATCTGGCGTGTTGTTATCAATGAACCTTGATGTAAAGTTCCCCCCGTATATACTTTGATCCCCATCAACTGGCAAACAACCAATAGTTCTTTTTCTAAGCTGATCTATGTGTCTTTTGCTGATCCTATTCCCTTCCCCCTCAATAGTGTAAGACAAGGGACCCAATATTTCAGTAACCACCCCTGGGATCCATTTGTCCCCTTGTGCATAGTTCCTGGCCCAGATTAAATCCCCCACTTTGAATGATCTATTTGTAATGTCCAGTTCTGCACTTGGTAGAAGTCTGTCAGGGTGTAATCTGTCCAATTTGGTGGTTAGTCTCTTTCCCCACCTCATTTCAGCTGGGCTTTTGCCGGTAGCTGTACATGGGGTCGTATGTTGGGTCAGCAAAAATTCGGCCAGTCTTTGATGCCAGTCGCCACGGATGATTCTCTTTAATGCGTCTTTAGTGGTCCTCACATTTCGTTCAGCCAAGCCGTTGGTGGACGGGTGGAAGGGTGCTGATGTCTTGTGTTTAATCGAGTTGGCCTTGAGGAAATCCTGGAATTCAACAGAGGTGAATTGGGGCCCATTATCAGACACAATTACATCAGGTAACCCATGAGTGGCAAAGAGGCCCCTTAATACCTGTATTGTTTTACCTGAGGTTAATGAACTGACTGGTACTACCTCTAGCCATCTAGAGAAGCTGTCCACTACTACCAGGAAGGTTAACCCTTGGAAAGGTCCAGCAAAGTCAATATGAATCCTGGACCAAGGATTCCTGGCTAACTCCCACTTATGCGTACGAGTGTGTTGTTGCTCAGGCCTAGAACGTTGGCACAAATAGCAATTGGTAACGCATTCCTCAATGTCCTTGTCTAGTCCTGGCCACCACAAGTGGCTCCTAGCTAATGCCTTCATACGTACTATTCCCGGGTGCCCCTCATGTAACTCTAATAAAATTGCGGGTCTGTGGATTTCGGGAATGACCACACGGTTCCCCCACAGTATGCATCCCAAATGAACTGACAGTTCATCTTTCCTTCTAAAATAAGGGATGTACTTGGCATCCGGGTTAGTATTTGGCCACCCACTAAGGACCCAGGCCATAACTCTCTTTAGAGTATGGTCGTTATTTGTTGCCACAGCTATTTCTTTAGCGGTTAAGGGCCAGTCAGGAATGTCCAGTAAGGACATTATTTGTCCCACAGGGGCAGGGTCATCTTCCGTGATATTTAATGGCAGTCTGCTGAGGGCATCAGCATGTCCCATGTCTTTGCCCGGTCTGTGTTGGAGAGAAAATGAATATGCTGAGAGGAAAATGGACCACCTCAGCATTCTAGGTGACATGATCTGGGGTGTCTGTTTATCCGTAGTAAACAGTCCCAATAGGGGCTTGTGGTCAGTTAGTATGGTAAAGTTCCTACCATAGAGGTAATCATGGAACTTTTTTACTCCTGCCACGATTGCTAATGCTTCCTTGTCTATCTGAGCATAATTCCGCTCTGCTTTGGTTAGCGTCCTGGAATAGTATGCTATTGGTCTTTGGATACCTTGGTTGTCTAGGTGGCTGATAACAGCCCCTACACCGTAAGGTGAAGCGTCGCATGCTAAATAAATTGGTTTATTTTCTATAAAATGGGTTACTGTTGATTGGCTGGAAAGAATGTCCTTTAAAGTTTGGAAACTCACTCTATGTTTATTAAGCCACTGCCAAGGGGTCTTTTTATCTAGAAGTCTATGGAGAGGTTCTGCGATAGCAGCTTTGTGTGGCACAAATGTATGATAGAAGTTTACTAAGCCAAGGAAGGCTTGTAGTTCAGCCTTGTTTTTAGGCTCAGGGGCCAATTTAATTGCTTTGATTTTATCAGGGGTAGGATGAATTCCATTTTTGTCAATCCTGAATCCAAGGAATTCAGTGGACTTGACCCCAATGCAACATTTTTCCTTTTTTAATTTCAATCCAGCCCTCCTAAATCTTTGCAATACCTGTTCTAGCCGCTCTGCTAATATTTCTTCATTTTTTCCAGCTATCAAGACATCATCAAAGTAAGGGCATACACCAGATATGCCCTTTAAGGTCCTCTCCATCACTTCTTGAAAGATGCCTGGAGCTGCTGCAATACCAAATTGCAGTCTGTGGACTCGGAACGCCCCCTTGTGGGTAACTATCGTCTGAGCTTCTGCAGCCTCTTCAGACACAGTTAATTGCAAGTACGCCTGCGCCAAGTCTAACTTGGCAAACATGGCGCCGTCCTGTATCATGGCGAGGACCTGCTTCACCGTCGGGACCGGGTAAGCGTGTTTTTTCATTCCCAGGTTCAAGGTGGCTTTGTAGTCAGCGCAGATCCTCACATCCCCATTAGGTTTGAGGGGTGTGACGATCGGCGTTTCCCACAAGCCTCCCTCGACTGGTTCTAAGACGCCTTGGCCTACAAGCTTGTCGAGCTCGGCCTCGATTTTTTGCTTCAGGGCGAAAGGCACCCTTCGGGCCTTAAGCCTGATAGGTTTGACTGATGGGTCTAGATTAAATTTAATTGGGGGCCCTTTGTATTTACCAAGAGACCCATCGAATACGTCTGCAAATTCATTGCAGACTGACTCGAGGGTCTTATTTTTAATAATTGAATTTATTCCCCCAATCCAAATGCCCAGGGCCGGGAACCAATTAAGGCCAATTAGACTAGTCCTTTGTCCCTCAGTAACTATTAAATCTAAGACCCCCTTAAACCCCTTAAATTTTACGCTAATGGTAATTTTCCCCTTTATTTTAATTGGGGTTTTTTGAAAATCAGTTAATTGGATTTTTGTTGAACTAAGTGGAATTTTTCTTCCACTTATTTGTTCAATCCATTCAAGGGTTTCACTGGATATTATTGACACTGAAGCCCCTGAGTCTATTTCCATTTTGCAAGGAACCCCTTGCAAATGGACTATGATTTTTAATTTTCCTTCTGGAAAATTGTTATTTTTTTCCTTCCTACTGCGGTTGACACGCGCCACCTCCCCGCGGTTTTAACCCTCGGTCTAGGGGTCTCTTTGCCACTAAAATAAGGGGTTACCTTACCTTCGGGCCACACATCGACTTCATGAAGGCGGTTGTCGTGTGCACGACTCCTGCAGATGGCCTGGATGTGGCCGGTCTTCCCACACGCTCTACATCTGGCGGTACGGAATCGGCAAGAAGCGCGGGGATGGTTGCCCCTGCAGCTGCCGCACCGGTTGTCGTTGTCGCGCGGTCTTGTCGTGGAGTCTCTCCATGGACGTTGGGCCCCTGTCGTTTGTCGTTGCGGTGTTGCGGTTTGGTGATGGCGGTTTGGTTCAGGCCCCTCACTTTGGGATTGTTTTGGCGCCAATTTTCCGAATCGTCTGGAGACTTCGGCAATGTCTTCTTCCCATTGCTGATCCACCTCCCCGCAGTCCACATAGCCTTCTTGGTTGATCTCGGCAGACGCTGCCATGCTACTGCGGGGGGGGGGGGGGTCACGATACCCAGTGGATTCGTATGTTAAAAGTTCATCCAACACTTCTTGCAGATCGCCAGTGGGTTTGGCGATTATTCTGTTTTGCAGCTGCTCGTCTAGCAAGCCAAATACTACTCGGTCCCGAATTCTTATTTCTAAATTATCGTATTTACAGCGTACTGCGGCTTCCCTGACGGCAGCAATGAATTTTTGTATTGATTCGCCCGGTCTCTGGTTCCTTTTCTCAAAAATGCGCCGCCAGAAGAGTTCGGATCTCCTAGGCGTGAAGTGAACCTTTAGTTTGGCTAAGAGGTCAGCATACGGCACACTTGAGACCGGCTGTGGTTGACACAGTCCCACAGCGATCCTGTAAACTGGCGTGCCGCAAATTGTCAGTAACGCTGCCGCCTTTTTCCGGTCGTCCGTAATTCCATTCACAAGCAGGAACCCTTCGACTTGTCCAATGTATTCTTCCCAATCCTCTGGGAAGTTTGGGTCGAATTCTTTCAATGACCCAATTTGCGCCATTCGGAGAATTTCCTTTATTCCGCCGCGGCCGCTCGGTTGACTGTGACACCTTTTCGAATTTGCCACTTTTGCGCAGCTATTTCGCCAATTCTCTGGTCTTCTGTCTATCCCACCTTCGTCGCCAATTGTTTGGTTCTGATAGACGAGGACTCAGAGTGATTCACAATGAAAGAGTTTATTGAATACACATAAGTCAACTGTCAAATGTTGCAAGCTTTTATAGTGGAACTGTTTGAACTGTAACCAATCAACAAACACTCTTTTCCCGCTTCTTGTTACTTTAACCAATGATTGCACTGGAATCTCCCGCTCTAAACCCTGCTTTTGCAATCTGCTATTTTCCTTGTTTGCAAACTATTTACAGACACAACAATTATTATTATTATTATTATTATTATTATTATTATTATTATTATTATTATTATTATTATATTACATGAATCTTTCCAGTTTCCTGCAATCTCCACTCCACCTAAGACTTACCAATTAGACTAGTTTTGAACATAGATTTAATGCACCTGTGTTCAAAATAGCCCAACTCCTGGGTTACAGGTGTGAAAAGCGGGAAGAGGCCATTCAGCTTCATCCCTTTAGCTCCTGCAATCTAACAGATGTGAAATCTGCTGTTCCAAGGCCCTGAGTTTTCCAACCTTGCTACACATTAAAGAGGGTGATTGTTTGCTAGATCCGCAGGCACAGGATGCTGGTGGAAAGGAAAAAGCATCCTGAGAAATCCCTCAATCCATCTCAAAGGTAGAGAGTGTTACCTTTATTACTTGCTTTTTCCTGCCCAGTCATTGTTTGGCTGTATCTTCCCAATCTTCTGCAGTTCTCTCTGTGTGTTGTGATTCAGGGTCAGCCTGTGGGTTCGGCAGTTGGGTCGGACGACTCAGAGGAGGAGGAGGGGGGTGTTGAAGAGCTTGCTGATGATGGCCTTGAGGCTCTGCAGAGCCCTCAGCCAGGCCCCTCCCACCTGGTCACGACGACGGAGACCCAGCTGTGTGAGCCTGACAGCGTGGATGAAGATGACCCACAGCTGGCCCTGTTCAAGGATGCCCGACGCAGGAGGCAGTCAATCAGGAATAAACAGAGGAAGGCAATGGGGCACCTCGGAAGGAGGCAGAGAGAAGCCACGCCCTGAACTGTATAAAAGGGGAATGTGTGGGAGGGCTGGTTTGCTGAAGGCAACCGCTTGAATAGTTCCTGTTTCATAGCTCCTGTTTCATGGTTAGTGTCTGTTTTATGTTAATAAATTTGGCAGGCTTTATTCCAGCCTCTTGCCGTTTGTAAAGGGGTTGTCCGTGCTTTTTCTGCAGGGCCAGTAGCAGGCTGGTACAGAACAGTGTGCCATCCACCTCGCCTTGTATCTGAAAGACTGTATTCCTTTCTTTTATTTTTGGCCTCCTTTTTTTTTTAAAAAAAATCCAATTTATAGGTATCTGACTGCTGGCCTTATCCCTTTCCTTAACTTGGCCTTCATTAAATCAGAACAGATAGGAGTATTGATAGGCATCAGCAATAAGAAGACTACAATTTATGTCATAATCCTTTCCTGCCAGCTCAGGGACTGGTGGAGAGTACTCTAACACCACTGTCTGGAAGAGCCTGAGGGCAATTTAGGTTTGCAGCAGAATCAGCCAGTAGATAGTTAGGTGAAAATCGAATGGGCTGCACCCTCTGGATGGAGGTGTTAGCACTTTTTAAATAGCCCAAATGCTTTTACAGACTCTATTTAAGTACATTGATAATGGTTTTTATTCCCCACATGAAGCCAGGTAATCAATTGTAGGATCCTTAGAAGGGGTGATTGAGGTGAGCCAGTTATTAAAACAATGCCAGCTAGTATACGATGCTGTTTTATGGTTACAGATGGAAAGCTATTTAATATTATATTTCCTGCTGTGACTGAAACAACAAATCAGGGACCAACTTTTTATAGCCTCTTCATCCAAAGAAAAGGTTGAGCTTATTATGGCTGTGCTGTCTCTCGTGCTGAAGGATCCATGACCAGAAATTCTCAGTCTTACTTTGACCTTTTTAGAAACTTTCCACTCATTTCTTTATTCATACACTAAAGTTGGGTCTCAGTTGTGCCTGACTCCTTGCTTGTTAATGTTTTGTAACCAAGTCTGCTAGTTATGACCTTGGCTGGGGCCTTACGTGCATTCCTTCAATCTGACCCGGATCCTTTGGCTTCTCCAGCTCTGATCAGCGTCAGCTTGGCCAGTGCTCTTTGGCTTGAAATGCATCCTCTCTGACACCAGGCGGGGATGGGAAGACAGTTGCCAGAATATTTCTAACTTGCGGTGCCTAATTCCACCCTCAGCTGCAAAGGCTCAGGGAGAGACTTTGGGCCACTCACTTTCCCTTAAATCCAAACTGTTGGGAAAAATCGGAAGAGAACCATCAGGGATGCTGCTTTGGGCCCCTAAAAAGAAAGGCAGGATATAAATCTAACAAATAAATAGATCTATCTGCATTCACAAAATGCACAACGCTGACCAAGTGTATCTCCCCCCACGGACAAAGTTATACTGCAATGCCAAACCAGGAAGATATTAGACCTTCTTCTTATGAACATTGGCTGAGTTTCAGATGGCACCATTTCTGCTTCTTTCACAATCTGCGTCCACAGTTTGTTAGTTATAGATTGTTGAAAAAGTCACGCTGACCTGATTGCTATTGCAGTAAAGTCATAAATCATGATTTATAAACCAAAGATGGCAAATTCTCATACTGCATGAAGCCAATGTATCCAAGTCCAGATTTTGTTTATCCTAGCAGATGACTGCAGCTGGCTGCTTTTCGTCTATTTCTTCTGTTAATTTCCAGTGGCCATGATCCAACAGATGCAAAGTCCATCCCATAGCTAGTTCCGTGCAGATTATGAGGGAATACCTCTCCATGAACAGCTGCAGTGCTCAGGATATTTCCAATGAAATAGCTTGTTGTTATAGGTAAGTTCTTGGAGACTAAAACATATGGAGAACGGCCGCAAGACTTGGGTTTGGCTAGTCTAAAGAAAAGAAGAAATAGGGTAGACATGATAGCAGTTTTCCAGTATTTGAGGGGCTGCCAAAAAGAAGAGGTCATGTTATTCACCAAAGCACCAGAGGGCAGGACAAGAAACAGTGGTTGGAAACTGACCAAAAGAGAGAAGCAACCTGGAATTAAGGAGAAACTTTCTGACAGTGAGGACAACCAGTGGAATAGCTTGCCCCCAGAAATTGTGGGTGCTCCATCACTGGAGATTTTGAAAAAGAGGCTAGACAGTCACTTGTCTGAGATGGTATAGGTTCTCCTGCTTGAGCAGGGGGCTAGATTAGAAGACCTCCAAGGTTCCTTCCAGATTCTATTCTATTCTATTCTATTCTATTCTATTCTATTCTATTCTATTCTATTCTATTCTATTCTATTCTATTCTATTCTATTCTATTCTATTCTATTCTATTCTATTCTATTCTATTCTATTCTATTGCCTTAGAAAATTGTGGGAACAGATAGTTGAAAATGAAGCAGTGAGAACAGTGTGCGGGTTAATAGGCTGTCATGTGGGTTGCCTCTCCCAGGCACAAGAGCCCTGTTAGAGCAACAAAAAAAATGCAACATCTTGCACATGTTTATGCTCTAGTAGTTGGCCCATGGTTTTGGTAGTATGAGCAGTTGATTGGAATGCAAACATTAAAGACATAGCAAAATGTGGAATTACAAGAAAGTTTGGAAAACACAGTAATGCAGAAGATAGATTAACAGAGTTTAGCAAGGAGAATGTGTTGTTCACTGCCAACAGCTTAAAACTAAGGTCTCCACTTAAACATCATCTGAGAGCCAATATCGGATTGAATATTGAGGGCCAGTTGGGCCTAGTGGTTAGGCTAGAAACCAGGAGATAGTGAGGTCTAGTCTTCCTTTAGGCAAGAAAAACCAGCTGGGTAATTTTGGGCTAATTACTCATGCTCAGTCCAACTCATAGGATTGTTGTTGTGGGGGAAATAGGAGGAGGAAGGAGTATTAGGTATATTTACCGCCATGTGTTGTTTATAGAAATAATAAAGGTAGGAAATAAAACAAAAAAGATTCAGAAAGGCACATAATAGGAAGTAGAGGATGAAATGTTGTAACTATAATCAAGACAGGATGCCTGCTTGAGACATGCAGGCCCTGCTTGTAGTGTGGTGCAAGGCTGGCAAGTGTCCACAGAGGAGCCTAGGCATTTATTCAGGGCAGCAAGATGTATGGAGGGGTACCAGCATGGCAGACAGCTCAATATCTCAAAGGTGCTTTTTCAAAAGGCAACTGGACTATGGTTTGTTTTTTTCCCCTCTTGAGGAAGAAGAAGAAGACATTTCACTTCTCACCCAAGAAACTTCATCAGTAACTGATTAACCTCATTGGATGAGAAGCAAAATGTCTTTTTCTTCCTCAAGGGGGGAAAAAACAAACAAATCATAGTCCAGGTGTCTTTTGAAAAAGCACCTTTGAGACAACCGTGGCTTGGATGACTGAGAATCTCCATAGGCAGACAGCTCAATGTATACTGACTATGGTGGCCACTAGATGGCAGCCATAGGTTGGAGGTCTTTGCAGTGTTCTTGCAGGCCAAAGCCCTACTACTATTTTACTTTACTTCTCTGTGGAGCCTTGCTTTCTGGGACAGCCTGGGAACTTCCAGATGAAGACTGCAGAACAGACCAGGGATTACTGCTATGAAGCTTAGAAAATTAGAAAGAGTACCATAGCTGGGTCAACTAGTTTTGACCTGGCATATAGACACTCAGAATGTAAGTTCAGTTGAAATAATTCAGGACCCCTAATTTATAAAAAAGAGAATGCAAGTAATCCTTGAGAAAACTGAAGTAGGAAAAATATAACCAAACATCTTGCTTGATGTTGACAGTCTGTCTTGAGTTATCTTACATCCTTCTGATTGCCCAGAAGCTTTCATTCTCCATTTGTCATGAGGCTTTGTTCCAAAACCCACTTGTATTCTTTCTTCTTTAACAATTATATTCAAATTTTTAAAGAAGAAAGAATACAAGTGGATTTTAGAACAAGGCCTCATGACAAATGGAGAATGAAAGCTTCTGGGCAATCAGAAGGATATAGGGTAACTCAAGACAAACTGTCAACATCAAGCAAGACATGAAAAGGAAAGGTATGTCAGTAGTGATGTCAACAAATGGAACAAAAAAGAAAAAGGTGTTTTTCAGAAGCACTAAGAAACTACAGGGAAATGTAGAGCTCAAATGGGAAAGTTAGAGCCAAATGAGATGAAAGGAAGGAGGAAAGATCAGGGTGGCCATTTCTGGTTGCACAAAGAAAAGCCAGATGACCATCTGATACAGAAAATGCTCAATTCTTTCTTACTATCTAATTGTCTTCTGGATTTTTGTGGGTCAGAAATAGGAACCTTAGCAAAAGCTAAACTGGAACCAGGAGTCCTTAGTGCTCTCTGAGTTTTGTTGTTTTCTTGCAAGGCATTGCATTACCCAAAGTAGGTAACATAATCAGTGCTAAAATCCAAAAACGTAGCTAGTTTGGGTAATAAAACATCTGCAAGAAAACAACCAAGCTCAGAGAGCACCAAGGACCCCTCATTTTAACCCTGAGTTACAAATATTCTCCTTTATTGGTATACTGAAACCCTTCACAAACAGGATTCTAGAGCAATAGCAACATTAACAGAGAAAATATATTTAGGGACAGACTCTGATAGAAAGTGAACCTCAAGAGGCAAGGAATAAGATGCCAAATAGGAAAGCAGCAGATGGAGATGAAAGACCCATCCACGAAAGAGCCAACAGCCGTATGTCAACAAACATGGAAGATGGCATACATTTTCTTTACTTACTTAGGCTTATAGGTCACTTCAGTTGCAAATGACTCTAAGTGGCATATGCTCCAATACAATAAATAATAAATATTTAAAAAATAAATAACACCATAGCCGGAGAATAATAATGTACATCTTCACATTAACCACCATGAGGAATATTAGTCAACCACAGCAAGGTAGCAACTGACTACTCTATCAATTTCCAAAGGCTTTCTGGAATAACCAGAAGTCACAGCATTTTTAAATGTCAGCATGGATGCGGTTGATCTGAATAGCTCAGAGTGCTGCTCTGAAAGAAAGAGGCAGCAACAGAAAAAGAAAAGTTGATGGCCCTAGCATGATGATCCTAGGTCCAGAATGGGACTCAAATAAGCCACCCAGCCACTAGAGTAGAACTTTGATGGATTGAAAGTCCTGAGAGAAATGTTCTTGAAAAATGTTCAGGGTCCAAACCATGTGGGCTTTAAAGCAGGCAACCAGCATCTTGCTTTGCATCCAAAAGCCCATATGCAACCGTGTCGTTCTTGCAGCAGTGGTGTTACCCAAACAAATGGAGGGCTGTCCTTAAGGATTCTATTTTAGATCAGATATAATTTAAGGCAGTTCCCAAGAGCGCCCCCAAATCAAGTAAGTCACAATAATCCAATCAAGAGATGACCAAGATATGTGTAACTTATAAGCAGGACTTCCTGATTCAGGAATTTAGCAATGTGAACTTGAGAATTCTGCAAAAATGGCCCTACGGGAGGAGACTGGAAGGGACCTGTTGCATGAAAGTTTTCAAGTCTTGACCTAATGAATAATGAACATGACTGAAATATATGAAAGGGTGATATGTGTGTGTGCTATCTGATATCCCTATCAAAAGGCTTTAAATAAATAATGTACAAGTACATTTAATAATCAACCTTATTCATAAAGATAATCTGTGGAATATTTGCCTGAACCAAAAAAGTGCTTAGAGCTACCAAGTTCTTCACTGCAAACATTTAAATAACCACAGATAGCAGCAATTAATGGGGGGGGGGAGGAAGGGGTCAGCCATATCTCTTTTGTGTCATCTAATGTCCATCCTGATTTTTGAAGCCAAGATCCTGAAATCTTGTGAATGTCTATCAAGCAGTTTCTGTCACTCGTTTTGGACTGCAAGCAGCACAAAAGAAATGTGCTTTCACATTATCCTTTTTCTAAAAGAACTACTGTCAAATTCCCTCATTTTCTCAGAAATCTCTCTTGACAGATCAACCCACTTAAAAGTCAGTCTCAGTTTACTGCAATGAAAGAGACAGAGATTGAACTTCAAGGTGGCCAGAGAATCACACCTTTCATTTACCAACCATACATTAGTTCTGGATCTCAGTGGAATAAAATAGATACAAAGCTATTGAGCTGAAGTTTCAAGTATTGGATGTGGTGCATCTATCAATTATATTTTGGTAGAAGCCGGAATTGGGAGAGTGAGAAAGGCATCTGGCCCCCAAATTGGATTGTGAATAGAAATAATTCTCTTCCAAGAGAAAATATATAAATATGTATGTATGTATAGTTGGGCAAGCTAATATTTTTGATGACATTCATTTTCTCCTAGATATATATTATTTTTCATCTCCCTTTGGTAGATTTCCATTGTATCTACCTTTTTATTTAATCTTTGTTGAGTTTTGTACAGTCCAAGAAATGGTGAAAGGATATATAATTTTAATATACCTCTCTCTCCTAACCCTCCTCCCCAAAAGTGATACTCTATCAAGAGCTTCTAACACTTAAATACATCTGCTAATTATCTGTGTGCTCAAAATTCTTTGTATGGATAATACCCCTGAGTAGACTAGCTGAGTTACACAGGATGGTACAGTATAATATGTTTTGTTTATCATATTGTATGAATTGAATCCTACAGTAATTATAAACCATACTTTTATGAATTACTAATAATATAGGAATGTAACCAATTGTATTACAAACCAGGGGTCACCATGTGAGGTAATCTAGTTGGTGATTAACATAATTCCATGTGTGATAAGTTCAAGAGACCTAAAAATTGACAAGGAGCTCAGATAGCTGGCCATGCAGATGTCTGCAAAGGAGGAGGAGGAAGGTAATTCACCTCTGGGGTCAATCAAGACCCATCCCAAAATTGAGCAGAAGTGGACATTGAGGAAATTCTATATAATTCTCCCTCCATTCTGATCCAAATCAGGGATCCCCAACCCTTGTCCGTAGACCAGTACTGGGTTGCAGCATGCCAGCAATTGGTCCACACAAGCAAGAAAGACCCACCCGTGGGATGCAGGCAGCACACAAAACCACGCATCCTCTGGTCTGCGGAAAAACCTCTTTCCACTGAACCGGTCCCTGGTGCCCAAAAGGTTGGGGACCTCTGATCCAAACAACACCAGAAATTTGAGATGAGTTGCTGTGCCAGAAAGTTTCTTTGTGTGTGTTGTGCAATAGTTCCAGGCTCAACTAATACAAGAAATTACTCCTAGAATTTCTGAATGAATCTACGTATTCCCTTTGGGAATGATTTTTCATGCAGAATAAGGATTTCCATTTCCAATGTCTCAGGGCAAGACACCATCTGCATTTAAGTTATGTTTATTTTGCAATCTAATTCCCACGAATTTGTATCATATGCTACAAAAATAGTTGGAGGATGAAAAAGGATTGAAAATATCTTTTGTGTTGTGTCAATATATACAACTAGAGTTTGGAATTGTTTATTTACAATACAAAACTTATGGAAAACTGACTGGATAATTTTAAAACCAATCAGTATACACCAGCTATGATAAGCAATTCCAATTTTGATTGCATGATTTAGATTTATAACACAGCTCAGTCCAAATTTCTGCATGACTTATATTCATCACCTTCATTCAGCAATAAAATAAGAACTCTTCTGAGAATTAAGTTTAAGAATTAATAGTCTATCTTCCAGCTAAATCCAGGAACATGTGAACATTGGAAAACAAAGCAGGATCAGAGAAGAGTACTACTTTCCTTCCTTCCTTCCTTCCTTCCTTCCTTCCTTCCTTCCTTCCTTCCTTCCTTCCTTCCTTCCCTCCCTCCCTCCCTCCCTCCCTCCCTCTTTCCTTCCCTTTCCTTCTTGCACTTGATAATCAAATTACAAAGTAAATAAACTAGCATTTTAGATCAAGATTATGCAAGGTCTGCTGGCTTGAAAACCACCCTCAGCCTTGTTTATCAAGAACAGAACAGAACAGAACAGAAGCTGGAACGGACCTTGGAGGTCTTCAAGTGCAGCCCCTTGCTCAAACAGGAGAACCTATACCATTTCAAACAAGTGTCTTCTTAAAAAATTTCAGTGATGGAGTGTCCATGATTTCTAAAGGCAAGCTGTTTCACTGGTTAATTGTCCTCACTGTTAGGAAGTTTCTCAGTAATTCCAGGTTGCTTCTCTCTTTGGTCAGTTTCCAACCATTGTTTCTTGTCCTGCTTTCAGGTGCTTTGGAGAATAGTTTGACCCGCCTCTTCTTTGTGGCAGCCCCTCAAATACTGGAATACTGCTATCAGGTCACCCCTATTTCTTTTTTTCCTTTAGACTAGCCCAGGGGTAGGCAATCTAGGCTCTTTTATGACTCATGGACTTCAACTCCCAGAATTCCTGAGTCAGCATAGCATAGCTGACTCAGGAATTCTGGGAGTTGAAGTCCATGAGTCATAAAAGAGCCGAGGTTGCCTACCCCTGGACTAGCCAAACCCAAGTCCTGCAGCTGTTCTTCATATGTTTTAGTCTCCAGGCCTCTGATCATTTTAGTTGCTCTTCTCTGAACCTTTTCCTAGGTCTCAACATCTTTTTTGTTGTATGGTGACCCAAATTGGTTGCAGTATTCCAGGTGTGGTCTTACTAGGGTTTTATAAAGTGGTATTAATACTTCGTGTGATCTTGATTCTATGCCTCTGTTTATACAACCCAGGATTGTATTAGCTTTTTTGGTAGCTGCTGCACACTGCTGGCTCATAGTCAAGTGATCATCTACTAGGACTCCAAGTTCCCTCTCACAGTTGCTGTTTTTGAGCCAGATGTTGCCTAACCTGTACTTAAACCTTTGATTTTTTCCTGCCTAAATGTAAAACTTTGCTTTTCTCCACATTAAACCTCATTTTGTTGGATAGGGCCCATTGTTCAAGTTTGCCAAGATCTTTTTGGATCCTGAGCTTGTCTTCTGGGGTGTTGGCTATTCCTGCCAATTTGGTCTCATCTGCAAATTTAATGAGTTCCCCTTCTATGTTAAGAATACACTCCAGAACAGTTTTCGCAGATGGGATGGGTTGACGGATGTTTAAAGGGTGAATTAGGTATCTGAAATCCATTGTAAAATTAAAGTACCCGTTTTGACTGTTATTCTCCCCCAAACAGGGAGGAATCTTAGGAAGCTTTGGGATATTGATCATCTCCAAAGTGCATTTTTAGCATCCCTTCATTTTTATTTGTGCTGAATATATTCCCAAACAATCTCACTAGATAAAATCAAACTGTTTTTTTTCTTTGCCAAGCCATTTGTAATTTCATAAATACATTGCATGCCTCTTTAGTTCTCCTTATCTTTCTTTCCTTAGCCCTTATAAGAATGAGAATCACAAACCCTCATCCATTCTGGTGCCTTTGTCTTTGGAGAAGAATGAGGTTGTTCATTAGATTTTATTTATCGTTCCTTAATTTAAGAAATATCAATAAAATAATTGCTATGCAATAAGCTGCACCTGCTTTTTTAAAAAATAGATGTACCAGAGATATATAAATAACTTCATGAGAATTAGCTTTTAAGATTTTCAGTCATCTTCAATTTAATTCCAAATGTTTCATTTCCTTACTTCTACTATTGTGTTACACCAAAATAGCATTTTAAACTTTCTGTCACAAATTGAAATTCCTTTCCATGCATGATTGCTTTTGCTTTTGATATTTTACTTCTGCATCACTTAAAAGTTTACCTGCCATTCTGTGGTCTAATTGAACAGAGTGGCTATGTTTTTATGCAACAATTTATAATTGGTTTTATGTATTCTAAGCTTGAAAAAAGTGGCAAAAGTAATTGGCAAATTTCTCTACCTTAGTGATAGCAATGTAAGAAAGAATGCAATAATGTTACTGGTGAAAACCAGAATGGATGCGTTTTGTCCTTCCTTTATTGTTCTTTTCCATACAGCCACAAATTCCCAGTGTTTCAGCTCTGGTCTCAATTGGCTTTTGCTCTTTTTGAGAATTTTTACAGTTCTAAATCCAGTGGTGGGATTCAGCCAGTTCGCACCACTTCGGCATAACCGGTAGCTAATTTTTTGTTGCCCAGGCCCAGAATGGACTTCCAGAAGTGGCATCCACACAGAGAACCGGTTGTTCCCATATTTTTTTTTATTTTTTTATTTTAATTCCATTTATATCCCGCCCTGCCTAAATCCAATTCTGAAAACCATTTTGAGGTTCAACAAACACTTTCTGACTTCTGGTGGTGACGCGGCGCCGAAGACAGCCGTCTTCGGGCTGTCCGCTCCGCAGCTGTGTTTATCCATCGTAAACAGCGCCGATCAGCTGTTTGGATGGATTTGAAGCCCCCTCCTCGGGAGAAGAGGAGGGGGTGAGGCCCCAGGTAGGGGTTGAGCTCTCCGGGGCCGCCTGAGCAGAGAGTTTGGGCGGCTGAAGGATTGAGCCCCCCCAAAGCCTGGGTTGCTCCGAGCTGCGCAGCGTCTCTGCTCCGTGATTTTTGGAGCAGAGCCAGGCGTTAGCAACCACCCCTGACAGAAGGAAATGCCCTGGAGTATCAAGATGCAGGCAGAGTGGTACAGGAGGTCATGGTGATGTGGACTTTTATTTTTACTCTCTAGCTCAACGGATTTTATAGCTTCAAAGTGAAAGTGCGTAACAAGTGAAAGTGGGGAAAGATGGCGGCCAAAACTTCTAAAGCTCTTCGGAGTGCGGGGTCTTCCCTGGTGCAGCAGACCTCGTTGCAAGCCTTGCTTCCTCCTGCACCTCCTCCGGCATTGACGCTTAAGGATTTACAAGATGCCTTAGAAAAGCATTCACAATTAATGTCTGATATGATGGATGAAAAGTTGAAAAAGCTGGAGGAGAAAATGGAGAAGAAGTTGGAAGAGAAGTTTAGAGCAATGAGGGTAGACATGTTGTCTATAATTGAAAGTGTAGCTGAATGTGTGCAAAAGCTGGAGTACAAAGTGGAGGATCTCAGTCAAAAGAACTCTATATTAGAAGTAAAGGTATTAGAGAATGAAAATATAAGGGATAAAATGGACGGAGAATTGAGCCTTGTTCAGTATCATCAGATGCAGTATGCTATTAGAATTAGGGGCTTAAAAGAGAATCCTAAAGAAGATTTAAAGCAGCTGATTTCTGAGGCTTTGGAAGTGGTATTGGGCCAGCCAGCATCTGAAATTGAGGGAAGCATGGATAAAATTTTTCGTGTAAATTCATGGATTGCAAGACAGAGGAAGTTACCCAGAGATGTGGTGGTCTATTTTACAAAGAGAGTAATTAGAGATGAAGTCATTCAAGCTGCTTATGATACTAAATTGGTAGTTGCTGAGCAAGAAGTCCTGGTTTTAAAAGAGATTCCTCCAAAGATTTTAAGGAGAAGGAAAGATTTTGCATTTCTTACACAGGAACTTAAGAAATGTGATATCAAGTTTAGATGGGAGATTCCAGTTGGACTGGTGGTGATGCACGAAGGTAAAAGACATCGTCTGGTTACTGTGGCACAGGCATGTGATTTTTACAGCAACGTGTTAAAAGTAACCCCCCTATCACTTCTGGAAGCTGCAAAGGGATTTGGCGAGGGAAAGCCTCAAGATGTTGCAGATAGACAGACAGAGGAGAATGGTGTTGGAGGGGATCAAGTTACAGTTTCATCGGCTGCTGTTGGAGAGCAGAGGATGTCGCGTGCCGCCCTAAGACGAGCGAGACGAGAGCAAGAGCAAGACCAGCAGAAAGTCATGGAACCTCCAAAGTGTACTTACAGTGAAGTTGTGGGAGGGGCGGGATCCAAAGAAGTTACAGGGGCCATTTCAGACATGCTCCAAAAGCTTTGGGGCGTCAAGATTGGTGACTAAATTTCTAATTTAGAATGTCAGTGGATTAAATTCATTATAGACGAGAAAGAAAGTTTTTTAATATTCAAAACAATTTAAGACTGATGTTATTTGGTTGCAAGAAACGTATATTAGGGTTATGGGCTAAAAGTATTTATTGAATTTAAGATTGTGTACGTAAGCTCCTAATTAACAACAAGTTGACTTTTTTTAACTTACTACACATAAAGGTACTTAATTGGATTAAAAAAAATTTAAATTTTTTTTTCCATTGGAGATTGGAATGGTCTTTTAGACGTATAGATGGAAAAAGCGGGGTTTTTTTTTTTGTTTAAGCGTGTCATGAGTCATGCTAGATTGTCTAAATTTTTTTTTTATTTTTATTTGAACTTAAGGATGATCTGGAATTGTGAGACATTCGGTGTGATATATGCAAGAATCATTTCTGATCATAGTTCAGTTTGGCTGGAGATTAATAAGGTTAATAGAGATAGGCGCTCTTGGCGCGTAATTGAGAATTTGTTTACAAATTAGAGGTAAATACTAGAT
The DNA here is from genome assembly GCF_947247035.1 of Vipera ursinii. NCBI lineage: Eukaryota > Metazoa > Chordata > Lepidosauria > Squamata > Viperidae > Vipera > Vipera ursinii. The sequence goes on along the minus strand of NC_139512.1, from coordinate 217,453,778 downwards.
AAAAAATTTTTTCCCCTTGAAATTAATATGAATAAGGATTGGGGTTATGAAATCTCATTTAGCATTTGAGTAAAGCTCCTTTTCTGTTTTCTTCTTTTTTTATCTGTAATATTAATATTGTTTGTAATCACATGAGCTAGAGGGTGATAGAATTAATAATTTATTGTAGATAGCATATGGATGCTTATGTTTGTTTTTTGCTTTTATACCCTGTATTTAGCTCTGGGAAGTCGGGGGGGGAGGGGGGAATGGGGGAGAGGGATAGGGAGGGTTAGATAGGGGTGGGGGAGGGGGGGATTGATAAAGTTAAAATGTACTGTAAAACCAGCACATATTAAACGGATATATCTTGCATTGATAGAGATTGATTCAGAAACAGAACTTGTTAAGGATTGTATGATAAAATGGGCCCAAAACATCCAGGAAGTTATCACAATGGACACGTGGGAAAAGATCTGGGTGAGGAACGTAAAATTTACACAAGCTCAAAATTTAAGAGAGAACTTTTATAAAATGTTTTATAGATGGCATCTAGATCCTAAAAAGCTTGCAAGTATGTATCCGAATTATCAGCCAAAATGCTGGAGATGTGGTGATGAAGATGCAACATATTTTCATGTATGGGGGACTTGTAAAAAGATCAAGGTTTTCTGGATAAAAATTTGGTGGAATATGCAGAAGATTTTTAAGCAAAGGATAAAGTTTTGTCCGCAACTCTTTTTGTTGGGAATAATCACGGATGCTACGGTTGTGGACACTAAGTTGATGTTAAATTTAATTACGGCAGCAAGACTTTTGATAGGTCAGTATTGGAAGAAAGAGGAACTGCCGACCATAGAAGAATGGACTTTAAAGGTTTCCGACCTGGCAGAGATGGCGAAGATTTCGGCCTATTTGAAAGATCACTCGCAAGAACGTTATATTATGGAATGGAGAAAATGGATTGAGTTTATCCAGAACAAGTATAGGGTTAAGAAGTTTCATGTAGCATTTGAATAAGTCTTCTTTCTTTTTTTCTTTTTCTACTTTAGTTTCTTTATATATATTTAATATTACTAAGGTTTGTCTTATCTTATATAAGCTAGAGAGTGATGGATTTTAGAGTTTATGGTTGTGAGTATATGGTTGTTTATGATTGTTTTTTTTATATATACCTTGTATTTAGCTCTGGGAAGTCGGGGGGGAGGGGGGGGAGGGGGGAGAGGTAGGGGGGGAGGGAGGAGGGAGGGGGAGGGGGGATTCTTAAAGAAAAATTGTATGTTAAAACTTTTCAATAAAAAAAATGTACTGTAAAACTTTTTAAATAAAAAAAACAAACACTTTCCAAATGTTTAGGTAGTAGTTATGTTTCAGTATTTTCTGTTGCTTGGTTGATTACTCATTTCCAACACTTTGTGATCACTTTGTGATCCACTTGGATTCTCAGTCAGAGACAGCTTCTTTGAGGTCATGCTTTTGTCACCTTTTCCCTTTTTATTCTGTCCAGTTTTTCTGAGCATTGGGGACTTCTTCAATAAGTCTTCATGTTATATGTCCAAAATATTTAAGCTTTTGCTTCATTTTTATTGCTTCCAGCAAGTGGTCTGTTTTTACTTCATCTATCATCGAAGATTTACTTTGCAGTTCAAACTATTCCCAACATTTTCTTCAGCACCCCAGTTCAAAGGCAATTTTTTTTAAAAAAAAACAATCTTTCTGATGATCCAGCTTTTAAATGAAAAACAAAAAACAAAAACGTAGCATTGACAAAACATAAGTAAGCAGTCACTACACTTTAATATTTTTCTAGATATCATAAACTTTCTGCTAAACATAATATAATGCAACAACTTTATGTGACAGCTGTAATTATCATCCTCATGAGTTTTTCAATCTAAAAAAATTCTCCTCTGTTTCCTGTTGATATACATTAGTGAGTTTTAAAAATATTTTTAAAACATTGTGTAGCAGACTGGTTTTTATCTCTCATCTTTCAGTTTCAGCAAGAGATTCCTTAAGTCTTCCTCACATCTAGCTGTCAAAGAGGTATCATCAGCAAATCAGACATATCTCAACAATTTTAATTCAAATGTGCATTTCTTCTAATCCAGCATTTTTAATGAGACATTCTCAAATAGTTCAAATAAATGCATTGTTCATATGGATTGGTGCATTCCTTTCATTATTTAGTTGCTCTGCGTCCCATCATCATACAAATTTTTCAAAAGGCAGATATAGTGGCCTGGAACAACTGTGTTTTTAAGAGCAGTCCCCAATTTTGTTGTGGTCTATGTAGTCAAAATCCTTTGTATAATCAATAAAAGAAAAACAGATGTCTTTTTGGAACTCTTTCCTTTTTTGTTATCCAGGGACTGTTAGGAGAGTGTTCTTGGATGCCCTTGTTGCTTTTCAATCCAGTGTGTACAGCTAGTAATTCTCTATCCATCTGTTGTTGAAATCTGAATGGCAGCCTCTTAAGCATGCAGTTATTCAGTAGTTTGAGCATTGTTCAGCACAGTCCCTTTCTGGGAAAATAACTAATGTTTCTTTTTGTATTTCACGGCAGCTGCATCTATGGCTGTGTGTATCATTCTTTCATACACTGCCACATGCTTTCTGCACATGCCTATAGTATAAACCTTATGTAACTGTAACAGCGTCACTGTTTAGTTTTAATCAGTTCTGATGGCAGTGCATCAGATCTTGCACTTTTGTTGGTAGCTATATTTTCTGGGGCATATTTACTCCCCTTTTCAAAATGTCTGCTCCAGTGATCAGATTTTTATATGTATCATCAGTTGGGAATCTTTATTGTTCTTTCATGTATTTATGGAAGTATTTGCTATGAACATTTTTATTTAGCAGAATTCTACTACTTTGTCTCCTACTCCATTATCTGGGAATAAGTTGAACTAAATCAGAACCTTCTAGGTACATCAAAACAAAGATGTGTTTGCAAGAAATGGCCACCAGTTGAGATAATGAGGCCAACAAGATTGGCTTGCTTATAAATTTTGAGAAGACCAAGTTTACGTAGGTCAGAAGTGCTCAGGATAACATGCTTGTAAAAGTTCATGGCCAGGTTATAGAACAAGCCCAACAATTTACTTATCTTGGTAGCATTATGTCTATTGATGGAGGTATAGATAAGGACATTAATCATCAGATTGGAATGGCAGTGGATGTGTTTCAATGCATGTGTCCAGTTTGGTCAATGGCAGCCATAAATATTACCACACAGATAAAACTCTTCAAGGGTGTTGTCTTAACCAACTACAATATACGCTTCTGAAACAGGGAAGCGTATAGCCAAGATGATTAAATGGTTAAATGTTTTCTAACAGTGCTGTTTGTGAAGAATCCTCCACATCTCATATTATGACCACCTCACTAATGAAGGGATCCTACAAAGATCAGATTTAGAACGCCTATCGAGAACTGCGAATGAACATTAAATGTGGCTTATTGGCCATACATTACATATGCCTAAAGACTGGCATCCAAAAATTACACTACGTTGGATGCCCCCCAGGAGGAAAGAGGAAGAGACCGGCCTCAGAAAACTGGGCCACCAAACACCTAAGGAAGATCTTAAGATTATTAATGTCCTTTGGGACATTGACGATGCTGAGAATGATCGAAACCGCTGGAAAATACTTGTGGCCCAATGTGCCTTGCATAGGATCTGATGATGATGAAGGGAATTAAATTCTATCTTTCTAATAATTAAAGAAATTAAGTACATGAATTAAGATGCATTCCTATCTACTAATCTTGCAATAATAAATTTTACTGAGGTGCTCAGTAGAGAACATTTGAAAGAATTTTTTGCTTTGAATATGCATAAAGGTACATCGATGGAGATGGTTTGGGATGTTAGTAAAGCTTATATGAGAGGGGTTTTGATTCACATGAATAATGGACATAGGCGTAAGCAGACGCAAAAACGTAAAGAGCTTGAAGAAGAGATTAAACTGAAGGAGAAAGCTCTTATTTTGAACGCATCAGATAAGAGATTAAGGGTTTCCATAAATTTGTTGAAAGAGCAATTTAATATGTTAATGGCTGATCAGGTTGCAACTAATTTGCGTTATGTGAAACATAATACGTTTTGTATTATTTGTATTTGCCACACATGGGTTGCCAGATGTCTTAGTGTCAGACAATGGGGCCCAATTCACTGCTGCTGAATTTCAGGCTTTCCTGAGAGCAAATCTCATCAGACATGCAACATCTGCCCCATTTCATCCGTCCAGTAATGGTCAAGATGAACGCATGGTAAGGACCACAAAGGAGTCACTGAAACGCATAGTGACTGGGGACTGGCATCACAGATTGGCAGATTTTTTACTTTGCCAGCATTCCACACCCTGCACAGCTACTGGAAAAAGTCCAGCAGAACTACGTTGGGGGAGACGCCTGATCATGAAACTGGACAGGTTGCATCCAAATAGAGTGGCAGAAGCCTCTAGACCAAAACCCCCAAGGGGGCTGCAAGTGGGTGATGGGGTGTGGGCTAGAAACTATGGGCATGGGAATCTGTGGGTTCCTGGAAAAATTACTAAATCATCTGGTCCCCTCTCTTATGAAGTGGGGCTGGAGGGAGGGAGAATTGTCAGATGCCACATTGATCAACTCAGAAAGCGGTTTCCAAAACGGCCACTAAGCGAGCACTACATCATAAGTCCCTCCCAAGGGTTCCAAACTGACAGCCCATGCATAGACTTTGAAGACTTTCACCACACAAGCAACGAGGAGTTGGCCGTAGAGGAGGGGGGAGTCTGGAAGTGCAACATGGGTTCCCTGATGGAACAAGACCAACCTGATTGTCACAACTGCTGTGCCAACTCTGCTGAACAAACTGACTCTGGGGTGGGCCAATCTGGAGAGGCCAGCCAGAGAGCACCAAATCCTTCTGGCTCAAATGCATCAAAGGACACTGGTCTGCCTGGCCCGGTGAGTAAGCTGGTAGACCAGAAAGTGACTGAATCCCTCAGACGTTCCACAAGGGCACTCAAACCTCCTGCCTATTTAGCAGATTATGTGGCAAAATAAAAGAGCTATAATGTTGTATGTACTTTATGTTAATTGTTGACCATGAGACTGTACCAAAAAGTTATTGGAGCTATAAAGTTGTTAATGAGAGCCATTTCATACTATTGTTTAATTTGTAAGCGTTCTGTTGTTGCTATGATGTGTTCGTTCTAAGAGGGGAGGGGTGTAATGTATTGGGCTTAATTGAAACACTACGTGGTAAGCTGGAGCTAGCTAATGGCTCCCAGCACCTCAGACACCCCATCTCCAGTGCTGCTATTGGCTGCCCCTAGGCAGCAATGGGTTGCTTTAAACCACAGGCCTGCAACCCGCGGCTCTGGAGCCGCATGCGGCTCTTTCAGCCATCTCCTGCGGCTCCCAGTCCTCTGCCATGTGCAGTCCAAAAAAAAAAAAAAAAGAAAAAAAGTGGGACTAAAAAAGCTCAACCAATCAATTCAAATATGCAGAGTAGGTGCATATCTCACCTTGGCTCCACTCTTCAGTCAAACCCTGTTCTGCACATGCGCCCATGTACGCGCATGTGCACACATTCCCAGTTTTTCCTTTTGTGAGGGAACCGGTTCCGAGTGGCTCTTTCACTGTTTCAGGTTGCTGACCCCTGATTTAAACCTATTGGCTGCCGCCTAGGGGGCAGGCTATAAATTGCTGCAAGCTGCAGCCTAGTTCCCCAGTTCTGATTCTGCAAGCAAATAAACATGACCATTGCTGAACTCACTCGCCTCGTCTCCATTCCTGCACAACGAACTCACTACACAACAGACACATTGACTGCTTAACTTTCTGTGACAAAAATTGTAAAGAGAGCCTTCATAAAAAGGTACTTCTTAGGCATATATGAAATTACTTTTTCCATAATCATAAAGACTGCTTTTTCAATGGCAGGTATGTGCCAGAGCAGGTTAGGAGGCACAAGCCTTGAGCATGTAAACTGATTAAGGTCTTGTCAATTTCAGTCAGAAGCCCAAGCCAGGACATTAATCAACTAATTTAAGGTCACAGAGTGGAGCTTGTTAGCTTGCAGTTAGCACTATTAGAGAAACCTGACAGAGAAAAGCTGCTCAGGAGGAGAGATAAAAAGCAATATTTATTCAGACACTATATGATTTTAAGGCAATGCCATCCTGCTGGAGGGAGGACATGAAGTCAAAAAGGAATCATGATGTAACAGAGAAGCCAAAACCAGGCCGGAAAAGAAACCATTTAAATAAACAGAACTGTGGGAAAGTAAATGGAGAATCCCAGGCCTATCATCAATAAGGTGAAGTGCTCATGATAAATAAAAGCAGTTTTTCTGGTAGACTGGTCATGTGTTTCCATTTTCAAGGAAATAAATTCAATAAAGAAATGAGTTTAACATTTTGGTAGAAATGCTTTACAGTCTTATTAGTGCAGCAGGCTACTTTTTCCCCCAATGCACATTTGTATAGCTGCAAATATTTTCCATGAAACCCTCTTCTTAAAATGGTTGATGTGGGCTGAGAAGTACATGAGTCAGAGGACTGCTCACATTTTAAACTTGGGTTTCCACTTGCTCCATTCCAGGTCAAGCTGGCCAACAGAAAACAGAAGATGCCTCTTTCCATATGAAGCCCTCAGTGGCAAAGCCAGATCCAGGCTCGCATTGCAACCTTCTTTTCTTTTCTTTTCTTTTCTTTTCTTTTCTTTTCTTTTCTTTTCTTTTCTTTTCCTTTCCTTTCCTTTCCTTTCCTTTCCTTTCCTTTCCTTTCCTTTCCTTTCCTTTCCTTTCCTTTCCTTTCCTTTCCTTTCCTTTCCTTTTCTTTTCTTTTCTTTTCTTTTCTTTTCTTTTCTTTTCTTTTCTTTAACTAAACTGCGGATATTTCATGCCATCAAACGAACTGAGGGGTATTTTAAACCTAATAATGATTTCTAAGAGTGCAGAGCAGATTTTACCTTATATGATATCCATTAAAGAATAGGGTCTGGTTTGCTCTGAGGAATCCAAATCAAATGTAAATCCTTCTGAGACTATACCATATCAGACTGGACGGGGTATCTGATACGTCAGGACTCAATTCTGATAGACAACAAGACAAATACTACTCCCTCTGGAGTGCTAGATCACATATCATATATTAGGCAGCAATGAAAGTATCCTGGATGAGAATCCAAAATATATAACTAGACTCAAATTTTAGGTTCATTAAGATGCCTAGATGTAAGGTTTCTCATCAACAGGAGTATTGATCTTCACTGTGATGGCTTAGGTGTTTTCCTTTTCCCACACCATGTTTGAAAATTATATCGGCCAGGAAGAGAATAGTGCAAATTAAAGTATTTCCACAGGAGGAAAATTCATAAATAGAGAGAGTGAAGGAGATTTCTTTTCCAGCCTGGAGAGCAGCTTCTAATATTCTCAAGTGCAGAGCAGGTTCAATAACAAGCTGGAGGGCAAAAGTGGATAAAATGGATTCCTGATTAATCATAAGACGGGGCTGCACTTGTACATGAAAATGAGAAAAGCAAATGCCAATGAAAGCCACTTCAATGAGACAATACTGGAGAGGAGGAAAGACATAAAAGGATTTTATTTCTGTATTTCCCAAGGCAACGTGTTTCTCTTTTAAATATGTGTCTAAACTCTGTTCAACATGTGGGCTCAAAAGTTACCTTGTTGATCAAAACAATGCCTCAAATAGTAATACAGGATATTAGTTCTTCATGGAGTATTTTAGACTGATGTGAATGTCACTAATAATTCTTCAGCACAATCCTTGAACCATATATTTAAAGATGATGGTTTCTTTTTCTGAAGCATTAGTGAAACATTTGAATTTTTAATGCTACATCTAGCATTTTTAATGGTACTTATGGGGCCTACTAAGTCCTTGACCTGAGAATTACAAATTGAATGTGAACATTTTTTGTATCATTCAAGTATATATATATTTCTTTTTACAACCCTGTAATCTCTTGCTTCAGGGTGGAGTTGGGGTAACTGAACAGAGCTGAGTATTTACTGGCCAGGTGCCCTTCCTGATGTCTATGAGGAGCTTGCAGCAGATATTTTTTTTTCTGTGCAGCAGGCGAGTGTCTTCATCTCTAGGCCACCGCGCTGCTCTTTGTCATTCAAGTATATAATACTCTGATATTAGGAATATTGTTACAAATCAGCTATCTGTGTGATCAAATTTGGGCAACTGAAAGACCCATGATATTAAGCAGGTTACAATGTTTTTCTGCCAGAATGACTATGCAGACCAAAATAGAACATTTTCATTCCCCAAAGTTTCAAGAATTCTTAAATACCCATTACTGATTCTCTCCTAGCAATTACTGTATTATTTTTAAAAATGATAAAATCCTATCAACAGTGGCAAAAAAGACATTCATTTCTGGGAAATGATGTTTTCCTCCACAATATTTCAAAGAAATAATTGACTCTTTTCAGCTGAACTTTCTCCCAGAGCAAAATAGTATATTATGCTGTGCTCTTGGTTGGAAGGCAGGAAATCTGTGTTTTCAATGATGGATTTTCATTATAATTCATCACATTCAGTTACTTAATTAATCTAGTAGGCATGAGTTAGATTTTGCTCATTAAATCTTAATGCCAGCTGGTTGTTACAGTCTGTCAGTACCAAAGGTGCCAGGCTTCAGCTGAATTTCCCCATCACAAGGGCTGACAGCAAAAGAATGGAAGGGCTTATCTGTCAAGATGGGGTATAGGTCAGATGAGGCCTGAAGATAATTACATGCACTGAACATCCAGTGAAGACTTGACTTTTTCCATGCATACTTTGTGTCCTGCTCTTTGGCAAATTTGGATGGAGCCTTTCCTTTGCCAAGCCTTTGCCACTCGAGAGTGTTAGCCCTGCTCCCAGACTAATCCCCCCATCCCATAATACCATCTCTTAGCTATGGTTCCACATGAAATAATTCAAGTCCCATTTTTGAACAGAACCTCTGGAGCTCTATGGGACTTGGGAGCAAGTTAGCAACTCATCAGATGAGATCTTGCCTTAGCTCATCTGCTGGAGTCAGGGCTGACTCCCCTCATTGCCAAGATGCAAATACTATTGCTTGTCTAGGAGATGATCAGGCTCTGCCTGAGGGAGGAGTCAAATGTGTCATAAGTCTTGGGTCCCTTGACACCCACAAAAGGCTTCAGCTGAATTACCCCATCACAGGGGCTGACATCGGCTGGATGGACATCCAGCCCCACCTTGAATTCCATTGACTCTTACCTACCGCCAATTTGCTTTGACCATTAGTAGTTCAGTCTCTTGTAGATAGCTCAAGCTTGCAATAAATCCTTATATTCATTTGAACTGCCTAGGCCCTATGTTTCTTGATTTCTGCGTCTGATGCCATGATGCTTTCATTTCTGCTGTTTTAATGATTTGAGAAGAATGACCTGATCTTTGCTAGCGATTTGGCCTTTGGCAGCTTTGCAGGTAAACCTGATTGTGGATGGTCAGAAGTTTTAAATGTCAGAACAGAATAGGCTCCAAATGCTGCCCTGGAGCAGGCAGAGCAGCTGAGTTTGCCCCTTCTTTCAGTCAACCAGGGGCATGCTAATTGTTCACATAGTAGGCTCAGCTGAAGTGAGGACATCACAGGTGAGGACAAATGCAGGTTGACTTCAAGTGCTTTCTGAGATTCTGGGGAAATAAAAATGAAGCAATTAAAACTATTCCACTTTAAATTCCTATTTTGCATCAAATGATACAATACAAGGCTAATAAATGGACCTAATACAGGTAGTCCTTGACTTACAACCACAAGTGAGCCCCAAATTTCTATTGCTAAGCGAGACAATTGTTAGGTGAATTTTGCCCCATTTTACAATGTTTCTTGCCACAGTTGTTAAGTGAATCACTGCAGTTAAATTAGTAACACAGTTATTAAATGAATCTGGCTTCCCCATTGACTTTGCTTGTCAGAAGATCACAAAAGATGATTGCATGACTCCGGGATACTGCAATTGTCATAAATATGAACCAGTTGCCAAGCGTCTGAATTTTGATCATGTGATCATGGGGATGCTGCAGTGGTCGTAACTGTGGCAAAACAGTCATAAGTCACTTTTTCAGTGCCATTGTAACTTTGATCACTAAAGAAATGGTTGTAAGTTGAGGACTACCTAGCTTAAGCTCTTAATGATTTAATTTTCTCTGTCTGCAGAAATGCACAAAAATGCAAGACAATTTGCCTTTTCTAGAGAAATTGATATGGTTTCCTTTATAAGAGAAAAAAAATAAATTTTCAGGCAACTGAAATAAACCCTGCACTTTTAAATTGGAAACTTAATTTTTAGACTGTCCTTATCAAATAGGATCAGGCTGCTGTAAAGCAAAAAACAAGTAATCATATAATCATCTGATGCAATGAAAGCAAAATAGATGGTAAATCATACAATAGCTTGGAAAACAAAATATAAAAGGACAATCTGAAATGACCAGGGCAGATGAAGTTCTGATAGGGGACAATGAAAGAGAGAGAGAAAAAATTACACAAAGGGGATGACATAATGGCAGAAAGTGAAGAAGAACTAAAGAGCCTCTTGTTGCGGGTGAAGAAGGAGAGTGCAAAAGTTGGGTTGAAACTTAACATTAAGAAAACCAAGATCATGGCATCCGGCCCTCTCAATTCCTGGCAAATAGATGGGGAAGAAATGGAGGTAGTGACAGATTTTATTTTCCTGGGCTTCAAGATCACTGCAGATGGGGACTGTAGCCCAGAAATTAAAAGACGCTTGCTCCTCGGGAGGAAAGCCATGGCAAATCTAGACAGCACACTAAAAAGCAGAGACATCACCCTGTCAACAAAAGTGCATATAGTCAAGGCTATGGTCTTCCCAGTTGCAATGTATGGCAGTGAAAGCTGGATCATAAAAAAGGCTGAGCGCCAAAGAATTGAGGCCTTTGAACTATGGTGCTGGAGAAGACTCCTGCGAGTCCCTTGGACTGCAAGGCGATCAAACCGGTCAGTCCTAGAGGAGATCAACCCTGACTGCTCTTTAGAAGGCCAGATCCTGAAGCTAAAACTCAAATACTTTGGCCACCTAATGAGAAGGAAGGACTGACTGGAGAAGAGCCTAATGCTGGGAAAGGTTGAGGGCAATAGAAGAAGGGGACGACAGAGAATGAGGTGGCTGGATGGAGTCACTGAAGCAGTAGGCGTGAGCTTAAATGGACTCCAGAAGATGGTAGAGGACAGGAAGGCCTGGAGGAACGTTGTCCATAGGGTCGCGATGAGTCGGACATGACTTTGCAGCTAACAACAACAATGTAGCACATGATGCATACATAAAAAAGTAAAAGGGAGGGAGGGAAGCAAGGAAGGAAGGAAGGAAGGAGAAAAAGAAATTACATGACAATATAAGGGCAAAGTTGCAGAACCTTTGTCAATTTCATCTGGTTAAAAAGTACAGGGAAAAAAACAAAAGCAGGTTGCTTATTTCCTTATTTGCTATTCCATCAGTTATATTGCTTAATATTGGTATATATTAATACATGGATGTTTCACAACATTGACTGACTTTTAAACGTGCTTTGTAAGCATTATAGTGAAATTCTGGAAGAGTAAAACCTCTGGTCCTGGTGACCAACCCAGATTAGATCTTACAACGTATATTTGCCTTCATTTGTGAAATTCTGCATCATCAAAAGCAACTTGTCATGGTTCCGATAAATGAGACAGTGATGCATGCAACCATTTAAGTACCAGGCAAGAACTTAAAATACTGTATATACATTTATTTAAACTAGATTGCTTCCTTCACTTCCTTTTGCATGTCCCACCAACTATACTATTGACCTGAATCACTTTTTGGTAGCCATTTTCTTCAATCTGTGTTACTGAAGCACCCTTCAAATCCATTTGTTCAACTCTTCTGTCTAGTACTAGGTATATACTGTTAGGAACAGTGATATGTAGTCCCAGCCCTTGTAATTCTGAAGACAGAGGTTCCGGCTTTTAAAAGAAAGCGATTGATTCAATCTAAACATTTTTTTGAAGATATGGAGTATAAATTCTGTTGAGTCTCTGTGAAATGAATTCCCACTGAACATGCTGTCTGATATAGAGAGTGAAAGTACGCATCCTCTCAAAGATAACTGAATTATTTATTGTACTGAGTCAGTAAATGAGGTCAGAAAGCCAGAAATGCTTTCATTCTTCCATGAGAAACACAGTAAACCATGAAAATTATATATTTTGAATACATTATTCAAGAAAGGCAGGGGGGAGGGAAGAATTCAGATTTATATCCTCTGTTAAGTTTCTTTAAAAAAGACGTAAATGAGACAGAAAGACAAATATAACTTGAAAAATGCCTATCTATCTTGCAATCAGAATTTCAAGCATATATTTAAAGACAATAGCAATAACCTCAAAGGCACCAAACTGATTAATTTGAAAAAGGCACCAAACTGATTAATTTGAAAAAGGTTAGGGAGGGTGAGGGAGGGGAGGGGATTACTAACCGGCACTCAGTCCGGGCTGGTTTGGGGTCCCGGCGGGACGGGGTTTGGGTTAGAGGCGGCTGGTTCTGGATGTGTTGGGGTGGGGCTTCAAATCCCCACGGCGATAGGGAATGGCAGCAGGTGTGTGCACGGAGGGCTGTATCGACATCCAGGATCGCGTCCCCGCTGCTTGCGAGCGGTGATGCGCTCCGACCCTCCGGTTAGCACCCTTTTGCCCGGGGGTGAGGGTGATCAGGCCCCTGAGCTCCGGCTGGTTTACCTTAATGCCAGATACGTTGTTAATAAGGCTCCCCTTGTTCGTGACTTGATCGAGGAGGAACGCGCAGATCTGGCATGCATTACGGAAACCTGGTTGGGCTCGGAGGGAGGGGTCCCTCTGATCGAGTTATGTCCCCCAGGTTTCTGTGTGCTACACCAGCCATGAGCTCAGGGTAGGGGCGGTGGGGTGGTGGTGGTTATCAGGGAGACTTTATGTCCGTGGGAGACCACCATTGTCCAGATTGGCGGGAGTGAGTCCCTCCTCCTGAGATGTGGTTCTCGGGTTAAGATGAGCTTGTTGCTTACATACCTGGCGCCCAGCTGTGTGGCAACAGCTCTGCCCGAGCTGCTCGACACCCTCTCAGGGTTGGCAGTGGAGTTCCCCAGGCTCATAGTGCTGGGTGACTTCAACCTGCCTTCCCTGGGAGGGTCATCAGAGCTAGCTCAGGAGTTCATGGCTTCCATGACGGCCATGGACCTGACCCAGGTAATTCAAGGCCCGACTCATGTGGGGGGGTCACACTCTCAACCTGGTGTTCCTGTCTGGACAATGGTTGGATGATTTGGGAGGGGGTTTACCAGTTATTACTCCCCTGGTCTTCCGTTATGCCACCCCCCCGCTGCTGGGCGGCGGAACCAACTAGATGGTTCCGCCCCAGGTGCCTAATGGACCCTGAACGGTTCCAGATGACGCTTGGGTCTATACCCATTGCCCTCACTCACAGCCCAGTTGATGCCTTGGTGGATGCCTGGGAAAAGGCGGCCACTGAGGCACTCAACTGTGTTGTACCCTTGCGACCTCTGACCCAGCGCAGATCCCATTCGGCTCCATGGTTTTCTGTGGAGCTCCAGGAGATGAAGCGTCAGAGACGGGGTCTAGAGAGCGGTTGGAGGTCCAGCCGTTCCGAATCTGACCGATTGCAGCTAAGAACCTTTATAAGGTCTTATCTTGTTGCGATGAGGACGGCGAGGGTTAATTACTTCGCTGCCCTCATCGCATCCGCAGATAATCGCCCAGCCGCCCTGTTTAGGGTGACTCGCTCCGTTTTTAACCAGGAGGTGAGGGAGGATCCCTTACAGGGACGGGCCGAGGAGTTTAGTCATCATCTGACAGACAAAATCGCTCAGATCCGGGCCAGCTTGGACTCTGACTGGGCGAAGTCTGACGTGGAGGAATCGGACGGTCTTGAGCATGTTATCTGGACTGGGTTCGATCCTGTTTCCCCTGATGATGTGGACAGGATCATGGGGAGGCTGAGCTCCACCACCTGTTTGTTGGATCCGTGCCCCTCCTGGCTGGTTTATGCGGCTCGGGAGGGGACATGAGGCTGGTTCCAGGCAGTAATAACTGCTTCTTTGAAGGAGGGTCTCTTCGCCACCGCCTTGAAGGAGGCGGTGGTGAGACCCCTCCTCAAAAAGCCTGCCCTGGACCCGGCTGTTTTAAATAACTATCGTCCAGTCTCCAAACTTCGCTTTCTGGCGAAGGTTGTTGAGAGCGTGCTGGCGCATCAGCTTCCTCTGTTCCTGGAGGAAACTGATTATCTGGGCCCGTACCAATCAGGTTTCAGGCCCGGGCACAGCACGGAGACGGCATTGGTCGTGCTGGTGAATGATCTCTGGCGGGCTCGGGACAGGGGTTGCTCCTCTGTCCTAGTCCTATTAGATCTCTCAGCAGCTTTCAATACCATCGACCATGGTATCCTACTGCGGCATCTCAGGGGGTTGGGAGTGGGAGGCACCATTTTATCGTGGTTCTCCTATCTCCTGGGCCGCTCGCAGTCAGTGTTGATGGGGGGGCAGAGATCCACCCCGAGGCCTCTCATTTGTGGAGTCCCACAGGGGTCGGTTCTCTTGCCCCTCCTGTTCAACATCTACATTAAGCCGCTGGGCGAGATCATTCGTGGTTTCGGGGTGAGGTATCATCAGTACGCTGATGATACCCAACTTTTTTTTTCTCCACCCCGAACCAACCAAGAGATGCCCTCACTGTGATGTCCCGTTGCCTGGAGGCGGTCCAGGTCTGGATGGGGAGAAACAGGCTTTGTCTCAATCCTCCCAAGACTGAGTGGCTGTGCATATCGGCATCTCAGATTAACCAGACTATTCCACCTCTAACGATGGGGGGTGAGGTGTTACCCCCCATTGATAGGGCTCGCAACTTGGGCATCCTCCTGGATTCACGGCTCAATTTTGAAGATCATATAGGAGCCGTGACCAGGGGGGCTTTTGCCCAGGTTCGCCTGGTGCGCCAGTTGCGACCCTATCTGGACCGAGATGCCCTATGCACAGTCACTCATGCATTTAACCTCCCGTTTAGACTACTGCAACACTCTCTACATGGGGCTGCTCTTGAGGACCACTCGGAGGCTTCAGCTGGTGCAGAATGCGGCCGCGCGAGTTGTGATGGGGGTTTCCCGATACTCCCATGTAACACCTCTACTCCGCGAGCTGCATTGGCTTCCAGTTGCCCTCCAGGTGAGATTCAAGGTGCTGGTGATGACCTATAAAGCCCTAAATGGCTTGGGTCCGGGATATTTGAGGGAACACCTGCTGCCAGCATCATATTCCCTTCGTCCAGTGCGCTCACACAGGGAGGGTCTTCTCAGGGTGCCGCTGGTAAAAGATTGCCGGTGGATAACACCCAGGGGGAGGGCCTTCTCTGTGGGTGCGCCTGCCCTCTGGAACCAGCTGCCTGTGGAGCTTAGGACTGCCCCTGACCTTCATTCATTCCGCCAGGACCTGAAGACCTGGCTCTTTGAGCTCTCCGGCCCAGGACTAGGGTTTTAACTGGGGTTTTTATTTTTAGGGATAAATTAATCTTTTAAAATTGTTTTTTAATTTTTGTATTTTGTATTGGTTTGGTTTTTAAATACCCTGTAAACCGCGCTGAGTCCTTCGGGAAAGGGCGGTATATAAATCTAATAAAATAAAAAAATAAAATAAATAAAAAATATCATGCTACACAAATACACATGTATAAAATCTAGCGTATGAATTTGTGTTTATACTTTTAAAAAAGAAATACTTAAAGAGAAGTTGAAATATTTAAAAAGTAGCATCACTTTATATTTGACAAAAATGTAGTAGTACTATACCAGGGGTAGGCAACCTCGGCTCTTTTATGACTCATGGACTTCAACTCCCAGAATTCCTGAGACAGCTGGCTCAGGAATTCTGGGAGTTGAAGTCCATGAGTCATAAAAGAGCCGAAGTTGCCTACCCCTGTATTATACAGATGACCTCATACATGGACAGCAGAAGCTGGACCAATACTTATAGGAATAGTCAGTCTCTTAAGATATTAGGATCCTAAGCATTTGGGGGCATAAATGTCCAGTTTTAGTATATTGTAAATTAGAAACAAACCAGCACATCTAGACTCTTGTGTCTCTTCCCTAGCTGCTCTCTATTGGAAGCAAGGGGACAGAAAAGCTTTTTGAAAGGTTTTGCTGGAAATAAGTAAAATACAGTAACATAAAATAACCCACTTCTGCTGCCCTGTCTGGCTGGAAATTTCAAAGGGTAGATGAAATGCCCTTTCTCCCACATATATCTGTACTTGTAATGCCACTTTCTCAAAATTAACTGCATTACAGACGGTGGTAATGCAATTTTGCTCTGCAATGGATATAGGTATAAAAATTTGTGAAATGTTACACAGGTTGTGACCGTGAGTCATCATTACAGTTGCACCATCATTTTAGAGATATTGACTTACTTACCTAAACAGAGCAACAAATGACCACAGTGGGCAAAAAAAGCAGTGGGAGTGGGAGGGATGGGTCCCAGATTTGGGGCACATTTTTTAAGTTAGCCCATTTGATATAGCTTGGTTCAAAAATTGATGATCCACCATATCGCCCAATTGAAGGTTACAGAGACAAATAAACACAAGAGTTTTAGTAGTTTGTAGATGAGGGCAGGGATGTCTGAAGGCTTAAGTAAAAAAAAAAGCAGATTGGGCTATCATGCTATATGTTTCATCACATGTATATCTGTGCAATATCATGATGCATGACATTGCTTTCATCACTTTCCCCCCTCTCCCCTGCCCTCCCATGGACAACTTGTGTATAGAGTTACTAAACTGTACAGTAAGCTGCATGTTATAGGTGTACATTTACATAATATTTGGGCAATTCAGAAACTGTTATGCTATAATAAAAGAGTTAGCTTGGGATCATGGCTCAGTACTGTCATAATACAATTTGTTGGGTTGTATGAATACAATAGGGACACGGTGGCTCAGTGGGTTAGGACGCTGAGCTTGTCAATCAGATGGTCAGCAGTTTGGCGGGTCGAATCCCGAGTGCCGCATAACAGAATGAGTGCCTGTTACTCGTCCCAGCTTCTGCCAACCTAGCAGTTCGAAAGCACGTAAAAATGCAAGTAGAAAAATAGGGACCACTACGGTGAGAAGGTAACAGCGTTCCGTGAGCCTTTGGCATCTAGTCATGCTGGCCACATGACCATGGAGACGTCCTCGGACAAGCGCTGGCTCTTCGGCTTTGAAATGGAGATGAGCACCGGCCCCAAGAGTTGGAAACGACTAGCACGCATGTGCAGAGGAACCTTTACCTTTACCTTATGAATACAATTGTAGTTTGTAAATCCTGGTTTATGAAGGGCACGTTGTACAAAAAGAGACAGTTTATTTAACCAAAGCTGTTTAAGCAAACTTGGTTTAGTATATGTGTGAATTTAGTTTAGTTTAGTTTATTCACACATAGTTTAGTATGTGTGAATTGGATCTTTGTCAATTTGCAAATGTTGTCCAGAGGGAAAAGTGATGGAAGCCAGTTTGAGTCCTGAGAGGAAAAAATGTGCAGTGGAGCAATAAAAATGTTCAATTCCTTGCAAAGGTGTTCCAGAGATCTCTGAGTTCATTAATCTCTTCTTCTTCCTGAACTTTTCTGATTTCCTATTTGTGATTGGTCATTTAAAGCAGGCATCCCGGTTGCTGACTGAATGATTTTCAAGATACTGGAGATTGTTCCAGGAAGAATGAGAGAATCTGTTTGTTCCTTATTAGAAAGAAATCATGACTATCTCAGAAGCTATTGACATTTCCTATCTCTAATTTCAACATTACAAGAATACATTTCAGTTGTTTTATATTGAAGTGTCTGTGTTGCTGGGATCCCAAGACAATTTGAAAGAAAGGTAAATGAAAAGGGGATTGTAAATATTGACATAGTCTGTTGTTCAGATGTAAAAAAAATCCCCATTTCTTCTTGCTTCTACTCAAAAATAAATTTGTGTTCTCAAAGTTTATAGAAAGTATGATAAAATATTAATCACCCAATATCTTGTTAACTGCAGAATGTGTTTTGATAAAAGTGTGAATGAAAATTAAAGCTGTGCCGTGCCCCAGCTTCAGTTCCAAAAAGGGTGCTTTGGAGTACCCACAGGGGGGCAAGCATAGTTCCAGAGGCACAGCCACATGACCTCAGGAAAAGATGTGGCTGCTTTAAAGAGTTATAGACAGCCAGGTGCTAGGTTTCTACTCCTGCATTCTCTCAAGATGGAAGGCTTTAAATTCCAACTCTCAGCATTTTCAAGGGTAACATTTTACAATAATATACTTTAGAGACGAATCTAGGCTGAAACCGAAGTCTTTTAATGGAAAGAGACCTCTCAAGATGGCAAAGCTTGATGTTAGATGCAAAACAGGTCACATACAGAGAAGCTGCAAACATCAAGTACCCGTACATGTATTAAGAACATTAGCAATCCTTCCAGTTTTATCAATTACTTTTGAAAGGTAACATATAAATTAGGAGAAGTATATTAATTGAAGCAAGTTTCATATAAAGTGTATCTTACAAATTAAAAGAAGAATAAGGAGATTGCAAAAGTAGAGAAACAAAGCATAATATTCTAATCCAGGGGTCCCCAACCTTTGGGCCGCAGCCCACTACCAGCCCATGGTCTATTCCAGCCAGGCTGCGTGTCAGGCAAATGTGCCTGGGTGCACGTGTAGCTCAACTCGTGCGAGTGGTGGGCTGGTGTGGTCATGCAAGCACATGTGAGCCCGATGCACGTGTGAGCCCAATGCTCATGTGAGTCAAGCTCTGTGTGCGTTAGCCTGACACTCATGTGGCCCAGTTCCCCTATTCCCACCCCCAAGCTGAGCCAAGCTGCAAATGTTGGGGACCACTGTTCTAATCTCTCCCCCTCCCCCGCACTTTTGTAACTTGACAGGCATTTATCAGCTTTTATAAATGAGAAAAGGAAGTTCCTGAAATATGGAGGTGCATTGTACAGAGAGGTTCTTTCAGCTGAGTTCCCCAAAACCTATGAGAACATTATGGGGTTCCATTAGAGACTAAGGTGGGGGGGGGGGAAGTCCACTTAAATGCAGCTAGTTTTCTACACTAGAACTTTGCCTCACAATTAGAAATTGCAAGTTTTTTTTTTTAATGAACAGGCTCAATGGCCTTGAAACCCCTGTTCTAGACAGCCTTTCCACATACCTGCTTCATCTGTAGCTTTCCCATAATCTTTTGTTATGTTGATGAAGCACAGCCTATATCCTGTTTCAGTGAAAAGGTTGACTGCTCAGTTGGCACGTACTAAAACATGTTCCTCATTCCTGATCTTCTCCTGATGTTCCTCATTCCAGATCTTCTCCTGATTGTATCTAAGGACATCCAACACAGTTCAAAAATTGTCATTTTAGTGAGTTGTGGTCCATTTTTCAAACAGTTAGTGGATGTCGTTTCCGGATTTATAAAATTACCTTACTTTCAGGGAGGTTATAATAATCTTGTACTAAAGGATCAAAAATACACCAGCAAACATGACCAAGACATGTGTCTAAGCCATATGGCTTTTGACATTTATCTGAAAGTGAGAGAAAGAAGCAGAGGGCTACCGAAAGCCCCCTGTATGATGGACAGGTTTTCTTGCCTGCAGGAATAGATAAAAGTGTGTAGGCAGTCAGAACACTGGCCTTTCCCTTTGAGATTGCTAAATTCATGACAGGACACTATCAATAGATAGAACCTATTTCTACTTGCCTTTCAAGCAGTCTAATTGTCCTTGCAATTTTGCTGTAACTACATTTGGGAATTGTGCAACCCCTCTTTTGGTTTTACAAACACCTCGTTAATTACTGATTGCATTATACTGTTGATCCAATTGTGTAGCTGTTAGCAACCAAGAGCATGCCATTACTGCCATGTAAGCCTGATATTTGCTCTTAAGACAGGTGGGTTAATTCAGCCTGTCATCCTGATGCATGGACGTGTCTAGGGAGTTTAAGGTAACTTCTGCAGGTTATGTGGTCTGCTTTTCTTCTTTCTTTTAAATAAACATCTTCAAAGTCTGTTGCATATTTTTTTTTTCAAATTGGCTGGCTTCTATCATTGTCACACTTCTTAGAGTAAGAACAGCCTTTAGAAAAAGATGAATAGTACAGTCACTGGGAACTAAACAGCTTGGAGAAGATCCCATATATCTGGATAATTAGAAGTTCAGATGAACAAGGAATAAAGGTAGATTAAGCATAGCTGCTGCTGCTGCCTCCAGTGGGTTTTCAACTACCAGGTGAAATTGACCTTGTGAGTTTGCTAGAGACCTGGTACTTAAAGTTTCTTGCCATCTGGAGCCTATCTAGAGGCGCTTTTCTCAATAATGATGGATTGCCCACAATAATATCTGAAATTAGGATTCCAGAAAGGCCCAACAAATTTGACTGGTCGTTAAGGCACAAGGCTAGAAAGTGGGAGACCATGAATTCTAGCCCTGCCTCAGCCATGAAAGCCAGGCACTCTCAGCCCAACCCACTTCACAGGGTTGTTGTTGTTGTTGTAGGGAAAAGAGAGGAAGGGAGGAGTATTGTGTGTGTTTGCTACCTTGAATTATTTGTAAAAATACAGACAGAATATAAATAATAAAATAAATCATTGCTCTCACATACTCACGTTTAAAATTAAAAATTCATGAAAATGTTTCAGCTGTAGGTTTCTACAGTAATTACCCTGAGTAGATGGAAACATTTAGCATGCAACTATCATCTGTATAAAAATCTAAATATGGAAGAAAAAAAGAAAATTCTTGGGGTGATAGTTTGTTGAATCAAGGTTTCTCCACAGCTTAAATAAACACCTCAGGTGCCTAATAACAATCTATAAAAAGTAATGAATAAAAAAGAGGGCAGGATTGAAGTCTGAGATGGATAGAAATATAATGAAACCCCCCTTTCTAAAATGAGGCTAAATTTCTAGGAGCAGATGAACCGCACCCTAAGTTATTCAAGGAATTAGCAGGTGGTTTGTCTGAATTCTTATGCATTATATTTTTCAGAAATCCTGGAGAACTGATGAATTGCCAGATTTTAATTATTTTGTTTTGTTATTATTAAACATTTATATAGCTGCAGAAAAGAAGAAAAACAAATACCAAAATATAATACACATACCTACAAAGAATAATGAAACAATAAAGCAACAAAAAGGCAATCAGAACAGCTATAATACCATAATCCAACTGAAGCTAGCATATCATGAACCATAGGTTGGAGGAAATGATGTAGGAATGCAAATCTATTTTTTACAAAAGGAAAAAAGCAGGTCCAACAAACTATTAACTAGTCAAACACAGAAATCTGGCCAAGTTTTAGAACAGCTCATAACCCTGCTTGCACATCCTTAAAAGTAGCATGCCAAATATCAGAAAAAGCAGGGTTTTTTAAGAACAAAGCTTGTCCGTGTAACCTTATTGTCTTTGTTAACTGGGCAAGTTCCTTAATAGATTGTGGGAATGATGTTGTAGCCTAATGTGTCTTGACTTCAGCAAATTTGACAAAATAACCCATGGCATGCTGATTACTCAACCAGTTAAATATGGATTAGACATGACAAATATAATTGCATAGTTGGTTAAGAATCATACTGAAATATGTACATTAATGGTTCCTCCCCAAATGACAATGAGACATGGAGTGATGGCCACTAGGGTCAGTCATGGGCGATACAAAATTGCACAAAAGAGCTGATATGTAGAAGATTAAAATAAAATTCAAAACGTTAATAGGGAATCTCTGCATAAAGATGACAAAAAATGCAAAAACTACACAATAGAATTCACTTCCAGTGTGCCCAATCCATGTTTAAAATATTTACAAGAGCAATGTGGCAGACGGATAGCTAAGTCTTGGCACATAAAAATTCCCACCACTGTGAGTGCTAGCATTGTGCAATATGCACTTTTTTTAAAAAAAAATTGTTTTAAATCATGATCTCTTGCTCAACTCCTAAAGACCTCTTACACTACAGAACCCCAGCTGGAAAAGTCTGGTTAATGGAATGGGTTGAAAGTAAGCAGAATGAAATTTAACAAAAGAAGTGCAAAGTCCTTCACTGAACAAACAAAACCAAATGCACAGCTATAGTCTGATGATACCTGATGATAATACTAATGAAAAAGAAAAAGATGTTGGAATAAAAATTGACTGCAGACTGAATATGAGCTTACAGGATGAGGGGGCTACAAAAATGCATTTTTAGCTTTCTTCAACACAAGAACAACTTCTAAACACTACTGTGAATAATAAGCCCCTTTTAATTCAGTTTTGGTGAGAACCCACCTTGAATACTGAGTTCAGTTCAGGCATACCAATTTAAAAAGTGTCCTGCAGTCATGTGATTGTGATTTATGTTTTTTGCTTGAAACTGGCGTTTATTTTGGGCAAAACTGTCCTATAGCAAACAATGGGTTCAGTTAATGACAGCAATAGTTGCTTAACAACTGCAGCTTTTGTTAACAAATACATTTGCTTAACATCCACTGCAAAAAAAATGCATAAAATTGGGCGTGGTAACATGGTAACCTGCTTTATGACCATCACAACTTAAGATCAAAATTGTGTTCAAACTGTGGGTTTCTATAGTTGTAAGTCAAAGGCTACCTGTACTTAGGGCTTAGTTTCTTTCTTGATGGTTCATTGATTTGGGTATTGTTTCTTCTTGTGGTGTGGTTATCTGGTTCTCTTCCCTCCTTATGTGGGTGATGACTGTCAAGAAGGATATGCTCTGGGTTGGTTGATTTTGGTTGTAACTTTCTTTAAATGTAGAAAGGCCTTATCTCCATGTGTCTCTTGATGGCTGATTTGTCTGAATGCCAAGCTTGCCAGAATTCTCTGGAATTTTTGGATTCAGCTTGGTCTACAATATCAAGAGTTTCCCAGTTGAAATTGTGGTTGAATTTGTCTATGTGTTGAGAGATCAGTGAATTTTTGTCATGTCTTCTGGCTCCTAATTAATTTTTGTCAATGCACTTGAACAGTTTTTACCTGTCTGTCCTATATACCTAATGGCTATTTTATTCCTTATCCTAACTAGATGACTTCTGGTTTTAATTATTTGGTTACTGCATCTTGGAGTAATTTTGGAGTAATTTTGTTGACTTGTTGACAGTGACACTGAGAGATTGTAGTAGATAGTTGCTTGTCTTAGAAATGTTTTTGATGTATGGGGGAGTGATCCCTTTCACTGGTTTGAATGATTATGTTGTGACAGGTTGTATAGCTGGACACTTAAAAATTTTTATTTATGAAATGAACCATTTGCATTGTGACAACTTCTCTCAGGTGTGTGTGTGTATCCATATCTCTGGGGTACAATACGTTTTTGAAGGAATTTGTGATACGTTTATTCTTCATTCACAGGATCTGTCACTTTAAATTGTCTTCACTTGTCTTCAGGATTTAATATTTCTTATTTTCCACTCCAAGTATGGCTGCTAATGGTTTCTCATCTCTGTGGAATGGGAAAACTAACTCCATTTCTGTGTCTCAAAGGAATCTGTAAACAACAATTGAGCATTCACCTGAAATTCACTTAAATTTAGTTAAACTGCTAACAGTGATCTCAACTGACAGAATGAAAGAGCAGCAAATGTAGTGAAGCAAGAACAGAAATTAAAGGGAACTGTCTGTAAATAGCCACTTGGAAGAGACCCGTAGAAGAGTTACAATTCCAAGTGGAAGTAGACACCTGTCCTTTTGAAATGGGTTTATATAGAACTTGAGTTCATTATTTCCTCTTCTTTCCTTCTTTCTTTCTCTTTCTTCCTTCCTTCTTTCCATCTACCTACCTACACATGCAAGCATGCACACATATTTACATAGGGCTTAATTTAGTCAAAAGACCTTTAGTAGAGAGAACAGCTCGGAAAATAGTTGCATATTTTGTAATGTAAGCTCAAAACTTGCTGCCAGCATCAACTTCCCATCATCCTGTGCGCTCCCATAGAGAGGGCCTCCTTAGGGTGCCGCCGGTCAGGGAATGCCGGCGGGTGATCCCCAGAGGGAGGGCATTCTCTGTGGGCACACCTGCCCTTTGGAATGATTTACCTGTGGAACTCCAGACTGCCCCGGACCTGCACTCGTTTTGCCAGGACCTGAAAACCTGGCTTTTCGATCTATCTAAAAACTGAGGGGGTTTTTAGTTTCAGGTTTTTAACATTGTCTTATTGTTGGGCTATTAATTAATTTAATTCTTTTTAATTCTATTTTTTATCTTAATTTTATATTTTCTTTTAAATATTGCCCTGTAAACCGCCCTGAGTCCTTCGGGAATAGGGCGGTATAGAAAAATAAATAAATAAATAAATAAATAAATAAATAAATAAATAAATAAATAAATAAATAAAAAATGAATTTGTAATTTCTTCACTTAATTAGATAGGATAGCATCAAAAGAAGAGGTCTCTACTGTAGGTCTGAGGAGGCAAAGTTGAGCTAGATGGGAATTCACTTCAGCTACTGTATGTTTCTTTGAAAATATAATTGTAAAGTTGGTGTACAGTAATAAGATAACCAAAATTCAAACATGGATGCTACAATGGCAATATAATTTTACCAAATTTAAATAATGGATAATCATAAGAGAATAAATATACATATGAACTATGTGAGGTTGGATTTCTGTAGCTGGAATCATGCTTTTTTTAAAAAAAAAATCAGTTAACAAGAAGCAAGGGAAGAGGCAGTATTGTAATAACTTTACTGATAGATGAAGGCAAGATTTCCAGACTAAGAGTTCTCTTTCTGGAAATTAAGATTTGGGGGGGAGGGGGATAGATTTATTTTTAAAGTCTCCTACTTTCTCAGTTTCTTACTTAAAGTGAGCAATTAAATGTGCATTTTTCAGTCTATCACTGTAAATTGTGTTATGTAATATGAATTATTCTATGCAGCTAAAGGTGTGTTAAGGAAATTATTGGACAGTCTTGTGATCAGTGTTTTAAGTGGCTTCAGCTCTGCTTTTTATCCTCATTTCTCTCTTCCCTCCCTTCTCAAGGCAATTGCCCCACTTAAAGAATTACATTATCCTCATATACCAGGGGTAGGCAACCTTGGCTCTTTTATGATTCATGGACTTCCAGAATTCCTGAATCAGCTATGCTGACTCAGGAATTCTGGGAGTTGAAGTCCATGAGTCATAAAAGAGCCAAGGTTGCCTACCCGTGTCATATACAAACCTGTAATTACAGTTCAGATGATGCTGACGTTCACTAAGAAACAGGAGGGAAAGAACATGATTTTGTGTGATCATTCTATCCTGGACTCGCTCATCCGTAATCCTGTGGCTCTTTGGAAAGCCATTCAAGCAGTAAGTCTTTCTTGCCATTCAAGAAGGAGACAGCATTTCACTATCTAATCTTTACTGAATGCTGCAAGTTCTGGCAAATCTGTAAAAAACAACAACAAGCAATAGCATATGATTACAACATGAATAACAACTAGAAAAATGCTCCATAAAGGAAACCATGTGGCTCCTAAATATAATGTGACCTACTTACACCCAGGGGTGTCAAACTCGCAACGTCACGTGACGTGTCGCAACGTATCACAACTTTTTTTTCCATTGCCAGCAATGGGGTGGGCGCAGTTTCAGCATGACGCATCCGGCCTGCGGGCTGGCAGTTTGACACCCCTGCTCTAGGCCAAAAACATAACTGCCTAAAGGTGCCTAAAGGTGTGTAAGGAGGATACGCTGTTCACCTGTAGTACCTCCAGATGGGTCAAGATTGCAGCTGAAGAACTGTGAGTGGCTTCTCTGAATGGAAGATGGAGGCTGGAAGGGCCTCACTTCCCTTCTCTTTCCCATCAATGCTTTGTAACAAGAAGTGATGAGGCAGGAAAGGGGAAAATATGTAATGAACACCGCCTGCCCCTATTTTAGCCAGTAAGGTCAAGGCTGCTAAACTTTACCTATAAGCTAGCTAAGCAGAAAGAAAATAACCCTGTCCTGCCAGAGCAGCAAATGCTCTGGGGACGGAACACATTCTATGCAAGAAAATAAAAGGAACAGTAAGAAGGGGTTATAGAAAAGGTGATGGTTAAAGGAAACTTCCAGAACCTCACAACCACCAAGCAACTGTTTAAATCATACCTATGAACAAGGTAAAAGGGACGCAGTGGCTCAGTGGGTTAGGATGCTGAGCTTGTCAATCAGAAGGTCGGCAGTTTGGAAAGTCGAATCCCGAGTGCCGCGTAACAGAGTGAGCGCCAGTTACTCGTCCCAGCTTCTGCCAACCTAGCAGTTCGAAAGGACGTAAAAATGCAAGTAGAAAAATAGGGACCACTACGGTGGGAAGGTAACAGCGTTCCGTGCGCCTTTGGCATCTAGTCATGCCAGCCACATGACCACGGAGACGTCCTCGGACAAGCGCTGGCTCTTCGGCTTTGAAACGGAGATGAGCAGCGGCCCCTAGAGTCGGAAACAACTAGCACGCATGTGCGGGGGAACCTTTACCTTACCTTATGAACAAGGTTCTACTAATTGTAGTATCTGCTACAATTAACCCTTCCCTGGATATGTAGGACTGCTTAGCCATAGCTCAACAAAATGTTGGTAGCAGAAACATTGTGCAGGTGAGTGTGTTTCAGACTCCAAGAAAAGGAATTTGAGACTCGCATGTAACCCTTGAATTATGGCTTGTCCAGCCTTGTTTATGGTAGAGATAAAAACTTTATCTCTAGTAGTTGTCAGCCAGTTTGCATTTAATTATAAATTGTCAGCTTGCTTAAGCACCTCATATTAGCAAATTTATTTCTTGTTCTGTTCTTGTTTGGTTGTGCCATCTTTGAAAACCTCTCTCTAGCCCATGTTCATCTTTAGCCAAGCTAGCCAACATACCTAGATAGCATAACAACAGACCTAAGGCTTTCAAAATATAAAATGGGAACAAGCTTCCCCTCCCCCCTATATTTGGCCTTTGCTATTTCCTTATGTTCCTTCCATAGCCTGAATGTATTCTACCAGGTTTTACATTAACGCGCCTTAAAAACAAATATTCTCTCTGAATAGTCTTTATTCATTCCACAGGGTTTCAGGCTTTTGATAAATGTGAAAAAAAAATGAAGCTCACAGTTTCAGGTAGGGCAGGCACTAGAATTGAAGATAAAAGAAGACACACACACTCACACAAATGCATATTTTGCATACCCTAATTGAAATAATAGCTATATTTAAGTAGAAATAGAAGATATCTCCATCTAATGGAGAAGAATGTGATGAAGTTAGTTGGGAACCTACTTAATATGCTACACCATTACTTGGATAATTCAAGTTTTCAAGAAGGGGTTAGGTGAGCTTAAGAAAGAGTAATTATTATAATAAAGCAATTGATCAGGTTTAACAATAAACTAGTGATTCCTAATGCCTTTTAAAGGCCAAAATTGTGAAATAATATGTGGCAAAGAACAGTTGATGAATATTGGATTGTGGATCATCTGAAGAGTGAATGCAGGGAGAACTATTTCATTTAGATGTCTCTCTGTAGGCATCATGCACGAAGAGTTTCTCAGAGTCATAGTGACTCTGTCAACAAGCTATAAAAATACTTTTGAATTTCTTTTCTATTGCTTTCTGTTATTCTAGGAAAAGAAAATGAAAAAGTCTAGCTTAACTGTGATTGAAAACTCTGGATTCATTCACATTTGATGGATTAACTGTGGGTTCTCTTCTAGGCTGAATTTGGGTGTGTGTGTGTGTGATGTGATATAATCAGCCTGGAATCATGGAGCAGTTGCTTCAAGTAAAAATTAACCCTCCTGTGGCCAGAATCAACTTCAAGAAAATGGATTTCAGCAGCCAACCTGGAAACAAAACAAAGTTTCTGAGATCATCCTTAAATAATGAGCACTCCTGAGCTTAGACAGACAATCAACCTCGTCCTCAGTTTAGCTTTTGGAGCAATGAATTATTGAGTTCCTTTCCTCTCCTTTCCCTCTTCCCCTTTGGATGATGACAAGTGCCTACCATTGTACAGAAGGAAAAATAAAGGTGATTTCAGCACCAGAAGAAGTAATTCACCTATATTTATTTGTGCACAAACCTGGGAAGTCCCAGAACCTTGTACAGTGTTGAGGGACAGATACGCATTATCCCGCCCCTTCCATGTACCCTATGAGCTAGGGGTTTGAAAACCTCATTCAAGGGTTATTGCTACATTAGCCATCCACAACCATGCTTTTATATAGCTGGGTCTGGACTTCATAGTATGAGATATGCAGCCAGATAGCAACTCTGAAGCTCCTGACATTTGTACCTCCACAAATTGCTGAATGTCTAGCTATAGCCTCTGATGATGGCTTGAATTGGATGCCACTTGTAGTTACTACTGTGAAATGGAGCTCTGGCACCCTAGAAGCAGTTTAAACAATAGTGGTAGTCACAATAGAGCACAGTGCTAAAATAAGAAATGAAGCAGAATGCACCAGAAGGTTCAGCACAATGTTATTTCAAATGAGAACTGAGGGCCATTGGACAAAATAACAGCCAGTCTCTGTTCATTACAATGCCCATAAAAATTAGGCTTTATGTCTACTGCCCGTCTTCCTAATGACATCTAATCAAGAGACTACAAATGCTTTCTTTCCTAGCAGTCCCTCTGCAAACAGCACTGCATGTATTCTGAAACCCAGAACTCTATTCAAATAGACAAAAGTACAATTAAGTGGGACTGACTTCATTGATTTCAGTTAGAATTCTGTGAATCATTGCCTTCCATTTTTTTTCTTCTCACATTTTTTTTTATCCTGAGCACTTGGCAGTGAATTTAATATAATCATATCTCTTCCAGGATTAGAGAGTTATACAATTACCAATTTTCTTTTTTCCTTTCAGTCTCAAAACAGTCTTAAAATGTATACTTTCACCTTGCCAACATGACATATACATCCAAATAATCAAGTGACTAACAAATATCAAAACATTTCCTTCCTTCCTTCCTTCTTTCCTTCCTTCCTTCCTTCCTCCCTCCCTCCCTCCCTCCCTCCCTCCCTCAACATTAGTGCTGTAATCAGTAAATGTTTGCTGAACTCTACTATAATGTTTAAAGCTTTCTATCTCAGTTAGGATGTTTATTTCAGACATGAAAACATATTCCTTTAATTTTTCCATCGCCAATCCTTTGGGGAAAGTATTGTGACGTATTCAGTTCTTTCCACTGAGAGCATCTAAAACAGGGGTGTCAAACTCGATTTCATTGAGGGCCGGATAAGAGTTGTGGTTGAGAGCTGGGGTGGGCTGTTTGCAACACACAAGGGGAGGATATGTTCACAATTCAAGAATACCATTGTTAACCTGGATTGCCAATAAAGTCCTGTTTGTGACAAAAGAGAACACAAAATTGCTTTCTCCTTTTTGAGCCCAGGATTGAAGCAGAACTGCGTGCACTGGGGCATCTCCAACCAAGTTGTCCTTCCTTCCTTCCTTCCTTCCTTCCTTCCTTCCTTCCTTCCTTCCTTCCTTCCTTCCTTCCTTCCTCCCTCCCTCTCTCCCTCCCTCCCTTTTTTCCTTCCCTCCCTCCGTTCCTTCCTTCTTCCCTGTCTCCCTCCCTTGGTTCCTCCCTCCCTCCCTCCATTCCTTCCTTCCTTCTCATCTCTTTCCTTCCTCTGGCTCAGGAAGAGGTGATGGGAAGAGGAGAGATTGCTAGCGTTGCCGGGGTCCATGCTGCAGCTGGCCGTCGCTATCCCACCCGCGCGTAGCCAGTCCTGGTGAAAGGGAAGCCTCATGGCTGAAAGGCTAGGTCAGTGAGGGGGCCATGGGAAGGGGGTGGTGGTGCTGATCTACAACCTGGTTATGTCCATCAAAGCCAGAACTCGCTCAGCCTTAGATTCATGGGGCAGCGAGGAGCTGCCCCACCGCCTCTGCTCTGCCCCATGGGTGTGCGCATAGGAGATGGCCAGCGCCGGCGTCCTGGGTGAAATCAGACTGTGGGGAAGACGGCCAGCAGGGATGCTGGACTCCGCTTGCGCACACGCCCAGCAGGCAGGGTGAGGGTAGCCGTCGCTGGTTCCAGGACTGTCCTATAGATCTAAGCTGAGCACGTTCTGGCTTTGATGGCTGGCACCAGGTTGTAGATCAGTGCCCAGTCGTCCTGGGCTAGGCTGAGGTACCGTGGGCCGGTCCTTCACTTTTTCCAGAGCAGGTCCCCAGGCCAGACAGAACCACATGGTGGGCTGAATCCAGCCTGTGGGCCTTGTGTTTGACATGTCTGATCTAGAAGGTTAATTCAGTAAATTTTCTGTAATATATTTCTTCCTGGAATATGTCACATAAAGGTTTTTGGGAAGGAAGGTCCTTTGTGCAAAGCTGCCTAGAGCGTCTTTTTATAACCTTAAGTTAAAGGGAAAGGGGGTCTTGATAATGTTGCTCAGAGAGTCTCCAGGAAGTGGAAGGATTTAAAGGGGTGTATTCAGGCACAGAGTAGCCTGTGGTAGCAACCTCTCTATAATATTCTGTTTGGAAGAAACCCGTCTTAACAAGATGTGCACAACAGGGAATTGCCTCCTTCTCCCTCTGCTTCTGTACTAGGATCAAGTAGCATTTATGATTTTTTTCTCTCCAGTAGATGCCCTCATTTAATTTATTTTTCCCCAACAATTTCTACATGATGGGGCACAATACATCACCAAGAAGTCTCCATACTATCAGTACAGATAGACTGTAAAAAAGAAAAACATTTCACCATGAGAGAAGCAGATTGTTGAAGAGTCCTGCAGTACTGGTAACATACATTTTTTATGGATTGCTTTGGCTACTGAACCTTTATGTTATGAATCAATGTGCGTTAGGATTTCAGAAGAACATATTTTTATCTACAGTGGGAAAGTGCTGTCCATTTTCTTTTTCTCTCCCATTGCCAAGACAGCTGTCCTTTTTGTTAGAAATTTAGTTTAAAATTCTTCTTGCAGAGTGGGTTGACAGATATACAGATCAAAAGGTCAAAGATCTACCAATAAAATACTTCTGAAGAATACAGAAAAACAGTCAGATGTGAACATCTTTTAAAACATACTTTTTAAGTTTGAGAGAATTAAAACATGCATATCTTTGGTACTTAATAGAGAACAGTGCAGGTATTTGATGATTTTTCCCTGGGGGCAGAGTTATAAAGAGCAAATGCTACCACTGAAAATGCCAACTCCTGCCTTATCTCTGATGGTGGGACCACTCCTTGGAGAAAGTTATCAGCAGACAAATGCAGGATTCAACATACTTTGGCTATTCATCATTGGAGAGAAGCACATACAGCTGGAGTATTGGATGAACTTAGATGCTTTTTGGATAGTGACCAGAGAGCTTAGCATGGCTAAAGTAAATTTCTAAGATAAATGTTTTCAGGGAAATTAGGAGCTTAAAAGCAACATTTAAACGTCTTGCCTGCCTATTGTCGTCACTGGGGGAAAAAATCCATAATA
The DNA here is from genome assembly GCF_947247035.1 of Vipera ursinii. Classification (NCBI taxonomy): domain Eukaryota; kingdom Metazoa; phylum Chordata; class Lepidosauria; order Squamata; family Viperidae; genus Vipera; species Vipera ursinii. The sequence continues at coordinate 217,422,317 of NC_139512.1, read as the reverse complement.
ACACACAAAATGGAATACTTCAATGGGATGGATTTTTTTTTCTCCTGTGACTACTAGAGAACCATATGGGCCATAGTCTTGTTCCATATTTTTATAGTCAGCTTGCTATGTAAATTATCTCAAAATGTGTACTGAGTTGCAAAACCAAGGTGACTAAAATATACACAGAAAAAGTGTTCTCTGGACTAATAATAAGACTACCTTTAAGTATGACAGCCAAAAAGGTTTTCCATTAAGAATTACTTTTTAAATACATGAGTATGTTGGTGGAGAATCAACCCCAAACAGACCATATTTTACAGTCAGCTTTTGAAGCCGATTTTTTCCATGCTTTTTTTGTAAAGCTGACTATCTGATTTCCTGTTCTCTTGTTTATATCCAGGGCTTTTTTTCTCATAGAACGCTCAGAACGGAGTTCCAGCACCTTTTTTGGATGGAACCTTGTAGGATAGGCAAGGCGGGTTGTATGACGTGTGAGTTCCAGCACCTTTTTCTTTTACAAAAAAAGCACTGTTTATATCCCTCCAATAATTGGTTCCTTGGGGGGGGAGGCAATAAAACATAGGTCTGTCTCACTCTTGTGGCTCATTGTAATGGTTCCCCCGCCCTCCCAGATGAATCCTTCTTATGGGGGAAATCAAATGAAAAGCTGAAATCTGAATATGGAGTTTGGTGTGGACATTTTGCCCAGAGTTGTCGCTCAGCCATTTCTCCTTGAAAATACCCTTTCCAAGCCCCAAAGAATGGATGTTGCAGCATAGTGCAAAAGTGTAAGGATTCAAGTAGACAACTTCGGAGTAAAAACTCAAGAATTTATCCCGGCTTTAAATCCTTAAGTCCTGTGTTTTCTCTGCATAAAAGCCTTGGTAGCAAGCAGACATGCTGCAAAAACTAGTCATTTTTGTCATGTTTGTTTCCTAATCCTTCACAAACAAGTTGAAGCTGACAGTAGTTGTTTTCATTTCTGCTGACCAATAAAAGAACGCAAAGAGCTTCAGACTGATCTGTTACTGGTGGCAGAGCAACAAAATCACAAGAGGAATAAAGGGCTACTGGTAGCATCCCAGATTCATCTTTTTAGTAAATGTTATGTGAATTTGTCTGGTTATTTGCTAAAAAGCAGACAAACAAAACTGAGTGGTTGTTTTGAGGGAAAACCTCTGGGCTGTAAGATAGCATTACTCTTGTAAATCTCTTGCCTGCTGTGTTCATGAAATGATAGGAGGCTGGCATGTTTTGCCACTATTCTCTTTTTTCCAATACATCTGTTCAAGAATGAAGAAGGGGGAGATAAACTCCAGATAATATGTACCTACTTAAACTCTGTGTTAATGGGGGGAGGGAGGGAGGAAGACTAATGGTTGTTGTATTCTAGAAGCTGGAAGACAGATAAGGTGAGAATTCCTGCCAATTGGCAAACACACAACCCGACAACTCAGCAGAACTATAGTGACTCAGAAGCAAGAACCAGCTTTGCTCTGGTTTCATATACACCAGCCAGAAATATGGGTAATTCATTTCCCAAGCCTGCCAACACTGACATCAGAAAAATGAGTCTAAACTTGAGCAAAGCCCTCATGTAAGAGTGCCCAAATATATGGTTAACTTCCTTGTTCTGTAATTTGCTCAATTTTGCCAACAGGATTCCTTGGTCAGTCTCTTGAATATTTTTTTTGGCATCAACCAGATCTTACTTGCTTTAGTACAAAGATGCCCCACTAATCATTTGTAGAGGACATGTCCTCATGATGTAGCCTCTCTTGTTGCCAGTCTGTTGCCGAAGCAGACTGACGTTGGTTGAAGGTGTTGTTGTATGGTATTAACAACACAAAACTTCCCATGTGGACTTTGTAGGGTTTGTGGAGAAGGAGATTAGCTGTCAGCCAGGCTGTGGTTAGCACAGCAGCTCTGCTGTGGGACTGTCTGGTCACTGGGTTGTGTGTCTCCATAATCATGTCAGCTGGGTCTTCATGAAGCATTAACACCTAGCCAGCTATGTTCTTTTTTGAGGATGGAATTGGAGACGGGATTATCAACCTCATAGACGACTGAATGCATTCACTACTGATATTTCCATTGGTTAAGTCCAAATAAAACTAGCTAGTTTCTGCGAGCCTCAGCACTGCTTAAGCTAATGAAATAACACCTTGCTGGAGCTACTTTGGGCAAAGGGACCTGATTGCTCTACTCTTCTGTGGGTTGTTGGTGGACTTAAGAGGGGTCATCTTGAGGAAGAAGAAAAAAAAAAGAACAGGCCAGAAGGGAGAGGAAAAAGAAACCAGAAAACAGATTTTTACTCACTATATTTTTTTCTGTAGGCGGATAAAATGAGGGAGTCTGTGAAAAGGAACAGCTGCAGTGCATCTGCTTTTCAGTTGCTCAAGTTTTCATGTGGCCAACCAGCTCACTTCCTACTGCTCTTGCTGCCAACTGTCTGGCTGTAAGACCCTGGATCTAGGTGGAGTAAACATCTCAGTCTCCTAGCCAGGAGCCTAACAAGGAGAAGTGTTGCTCCTTCAGTGAGCTGAAGAAGTCTTTGGAGACGTCTCTGTGGAAGCCCCCTCCCTCCATCATGCATAGGGGCTTCCTTCAAGTGGGAGCCTGCTCTTCTGTTGGCTAGAAATCACATTTTCAAAGAAACCTAACATGATTTTAAGGCCATGGAAGAAGAGAAGTAACAATTCCAACAACAGAGACTTCCAGTTTGGAGTTGGCTGGGGGCGTGGGAGAGAGATCTCTTCCCACCGAGCTGCTTTTTCCCAGCCCAGCCTTGGAGGAGAAGGATCCATTTGTGGAGAGGCAGGTTGCCTTCTTTCTAAGGGACAGATGCAAGCAGTTTTTGGCTAACTAGCAAGTGAATACTGTATCCACTAGTGAAAATCCACTAGCAAAGTAGGGCAAAATAAAATATATAACCAAGTGGTAGTTTCCAATGCACAACCCCATCCTGGCCCCTGTTCAGATGTGCATTTGGTGATTTGCTTTCCTGCTGGTAAATAACATGGGTAGGAAGGAAAAGGATGGCAGGAAAGCCTCCAATCGCTGCCTATACCAGAAACTATTCTGCATTCGATTGTGTGAGGACAGCACAGTAACCATCTCAATACTGAGGAAAAAGGGAGGTCAGACTTTTCTATCCCGCTTCCTTTCCTCCTACTCAAGGACTAGAGAAAGCACATTAAAGTCCTCCTTCAAACTGGCTGCCAAATTAGTGAATTCAAGACTTGGGAAAGGTTGCATCACTTTACCGCCTAGACTATTCCCATTTTCATACTTCACACACCCCAAAGCAGAAGGAAATGGATGAATAATTTCACCTTCATGTCTTCTAGGAAAGTCTTCCAATCAGAGGATGTCCTCCTGAAGGTTTGAGAAGGTCCAAAGGTTGAGTTTTGGCTTTGACCTTTCAAATATGGCCCATCCCTGGTCCAGAGAACATGCATGCAACCAACACATAGTGCAATCAATGCTACGTTTGCTATGTCTTAGGAATCACAAATGTGGATGAGTACGAGGGGATACAGGAAATACAGGCAGTCTTCAATTTATGACCATTCATTTAACAACCATTCAAAGATATGACAGTGCTGAAAAAAGTGACTTATGGTTGTTTTGCTTACAACTCTCGCAGTGTCCCTGTTGTCATTTGATCAAAACTGGAGTGCTTGGCAAACTGGCGCGTGTTTACAATTGTTGCAACATACCATCAAGAGGGTGGGGTGGGGAAGCTGGATTTGCTTAATAACCACGTGTTTCACATAAGAAACACAGCAAAAAGGTAGTAAAATCAGGGGGGGGGGAGAAACACATTGACTGCATCACTTAGTGATGGAAGTTCTGGTCTAACTGTAGTCATAAATTGGATACTTGTAAATATAGATGTCCCTATATTTTGGGGCTCCTGCCACTCCAATCTGCTGGGTTGCTGTTTCCTAGAAGGCACAATTAAATGAATGTCTAAAAAAATCACGGAAACCTCTTTTATGCTGATAGGAATTTAATCTCCGCCACAGCACAAACTCCATTTACAGTTTCAAAAAAAGAAGAAGCAAAAAGCAAATTCCATTGTTCTGCATGTAGACTACAGTGCACCTGCATCAGGGAGGTGCCTATACTATATTTGTTTTCCTTTACTGTATCAATAGGGAGTGCAGGGTATTTTAGTTCTCTGCTAATTAACATTGGAGGCCTGGATGCTTGTTTCTCTTCAACTTACTGTAGATGGTGGGTCAAGCAGCATTCTCAGTAAAGATTCCACAAGAATAAAAAGACAAGTATAAAACAGTGCTGCAGGTGAGTCAGCAGAATCTGTTCAAAAATATCTACGGCATGGGCAGTTCCTGAAAAAGGAGGCTTTCTCTGTGATCAGGAATTAAGGAATTGTGTTCCTTTGTATGTATTTGTACCAGGATGTTCAATCAGTTTGTAGTGGGACATGACTTAGCTGCACAGCTATTTGTCTATCTTGGTCAACTTTGTCCATGCTTTTTTTTATTTTGCTGCTTAATTGTCCAGAGTGCTATGTAGATGCCAGACATTTATCCTTGTTAAAGAAGCGTGGGTCCTTTCCATTTGTGACGCTACTGAAACTGCAAAGAACGATGTTATGTATAGCACAAGTCTTGATGTTTTTCCTCAGTTTCTTCCTTTTGACTTCAACTGATTGGAGTTGAAGGTGAACATATCTAGTAAAGGAGAATATTTCTAGCTCTGTGTTGAAACGGGGGTCCTTAGTGCTCTCTGAGCTTGGTTGTTTTCTTGCAGACGTTTCTGTTGTGTCCAGTCAGTCGGGCGAGTGAACACGCTGAGACGGACTGCTGTTACTTGTTTATTCAGGTACACGTGGCCAAACTGGCCTTACCTGCCCCGTCACTGGTATTTATATGCCCGGCGTGCCCGGCGCTGACCAACCCGCAGGCTCAGGTTTCCCGCGCTGCCCCTGGTCACCCAACCCGGTGTCCAGGAATTCCCGCCGCGCAGCCGGGCCAATCAGGTGGCCGGACAGGTGTGTACCTTACAGTTTCATTACCCAAACTAGATAGCATCACCAGTGCTAGTAAGAAATAGGGTTTACCCATTCCTTACTTGCCCTCATTCCTTACTGAGCACTGATGATGTTGCCTACTTTGGGTAATGAAATGTCTGCAAGAAAACAACTAAGCTCAGCGAACATATCTAGAATGCACAGGTGAAAACACATTTTAATACAAGGTTCTTTTCCGATAGGGTAAATTTACAAATGAAAGGCATATGCTCACAGCTCTTTCTTATCTGCCCACCTTAATTTACCACAAATAGCTTGCTTTTTAAAAACTAAATGTCAATTCTCCTTCAAACCAGCTTTACTCCTGGTGACTTAATTTCCTTAGCAACAAACCAGAAGTGGTTTGCCATTGCTTTCTTCCAAGATGTTTTTGCCATTTCAGTGTAGGCCAATAGCCCTGGGACTTCCAGTGGTCTTCCATTCACATTATAACCAGATGTGATCCTGTTTAGGTTTTTGAGATCACAGTTGTCTGAGCATAATTTCATTATTGTACATCATTTGACTGTGGTTCACAGTGCGTTACTTGTGTGCAAAGAGACAGAGGTAACCCCCCCCAAAAGAAACCAAAAAAGAACTCCAGTCCTGATAAAAAAATTACTTGTCTGAAATCACACAAAGTTTGAAATCCCATCGAGGTAGAAAATATTTTAATAAAAATTAAATCATATTTTCTCCATTGATTTGGCTTGTTTACTTGGTTCTCAGATATTGCACTCTATAATCCCAAGCCTAAGGATTCAGAAATATGCAAAGTGAGTACAATCCATCGTATTTCCCCTAACAACTATATACAGGACTTCAGCCTCAGTCAGGCATTGCATATCCAACTTTTAGTGTTAACCTTATTGCAAATTCAATAATACTGATCTCGTTCCATGCAGCAGCTACCTCCTCATGAATCATAGCTCCAGTGCCTTATTAAATAGCATGGTTTTCATCTTGCAGAATGTTAACAGGAAGGGAGGCATACCTACGTCTCTTTAGCTTCAGGGGAGTTGGGAATACATGGTGTGCCTTTATTATTTGAATGTGGCAACAGATAAATTAGCTGGTAACCCCAAGGTAACTAAGATCCAAGCCATGGTAGACTGTATGGATGATCAGCAGCAGTTTGAATGATATCCAGAAATATACTGGTAACCTGTGCAGCAAAACTGAAGAATTGGCTGTTCAATTGACTTTCACCTGTCTGCATATGGTTAACTAATTTCTCTATCGACTGAAACTTCAAATAGAATTTAAAGGGAGCTCCATGTAGAACACATTACTGTGGTGTGAGATGGTGAGGCCAGAGCTACAATTAGTTTTCTCATGTCTCTTAGCTGGTGTCTAGAGGCTTTCTGGATTTGGGACAGCTCAGATATGGGAGCCTTATTATAGGAATGTGTTTGGACTTCACTATTGGGTAATAATACCTGGCTGACTTTGAATTTGAAAGCTAAGCAGGATTGGGTTTGGTTAATACCTAGCTAGGAGACCTCCAAGGAATATCAGGGTTGTCGGCTATGATACTAAAGAAAAAAAATTCAGAACAATCAAATTGCAAACTATTTGCATGCTGTCAACATTATATACCGTATTTCCCCCAAGGAAGATCTACCCTGAAAATAAGCCCTAGCTGGATTTTTGGGGGTGGGCCTAATATAAGCCCTACTCATAAAAAAAGCTCAGGTTTTAGGGCGAGGCGTATGCCTAAAAATCAAGGTAGGGTGGGGGTGGGGGTGGAGCTGCCCCACATGCCCTGCAGCCTTTTTCCCAGGCCTCCCATTAATCGACATCTGCCTCTCCTCGCCAGCCCACTTCTTCTGGGCCTGCATTTCACATTCAGAGTCCTTTCTGGAAGGCCTCTGCAGCCAAGAACCGAGCTATGGATTCAATCTGTAACTTGGCTATCAGCTGCAGATGCTTTCTGGAAAGGCCTCTGACTGCAAAATGCAGTCCAGAGCTCCATTCTCAGCTGTGGAATGAAGTTGCTCCTTTGGCCACAGAAAAAGTGGGCTGGCTGGGCAGGGCTGTCAGTGCCACTGCTGTGAGGTGAGTGGAAAAGACACCCCCCAAAATAAGACCTGGTGATTGTTTTGGAGGGAGAAAAAAAAGAATAAGACCAGGTCTTATTTTCGGGAAAACATGGGTAGATGTGCTTAGGAAGACACCAAGAGTACAGTTTGACTTGAAGGTGAATTTACCTTTGTCTTTAGAAAAAGGTAGCAGAACCTGGGAAAATCAGGATATAAACTGAAGGTAAGAAGAAACTGCTGAAATATTTATTTAAATGCTGTCCAGCTTTGTGTAAGATCCCACTTGTTTTGTAGTTCACAATTAGTATACTGTAATGTATTGGGCTTTGTCTTGCTTTGGAATATCACATGGGGTTAATTGCTGGAATGTTGCTGGAATTGCTGGAATGTTAGCCAGCAGGGAAGCTGGCTAACGGCTCCCAGCTCCTCAGACAACCCGTCTCCAGCGCCGCCATTGGCTGCCTCTAGGGCGGCAATAGGTTGCTTGAAACCTATTGGCTGCCGCCTAGAGGCCAGGGTATAAATTACTGCATTCGCAGCCCTATTTCTCAGTTCAGTTCCTGCAACCAAATAAACAATGATCTTTGCTGAACTCACTCGCCTCGTCTTGTCAATCAAGCAACGAACCCAGTATCTAACATATACCTTATTGAATTATTTCTGTATTACATAATAATGTGGTAACAAAATAGTGTTTTTGAAAGATTTCCTAAAATCCTTTAACCTAACAGAATCAACCAGAAGTTTCATCGCTTTGGCCATTTTTTAGATTGCTTTCTGCTTTTCTATATTAACAGCCTTTCTCACACATAGCCCAGTGGAAAACAACATACACCATACATATTTTCATCTGATTAAATGCTGGTGTAGTTTTGTAAGCAGCTCTTTATGATGTTTTGCTACTGGGTAAAATTGATAAGGCCATAGGGCGTGAATCTGCAAATTGAAGTCATGGTTTTGTTCACCCTGGATTGTATAACTTTCCATACTGAAATGTGCTTTAAAGCAGTCTGCTTAAAAGTATTCTGAGGCCAGTGAGAACCACTAGAAGTCCTTCAGCCTGGAAAAAAGATTAATAGAGAGACAAGAATGAAGGGTTTTCATTTGAGAAATGAAATTAAAATGAGTTATTATCGGTTATTTCCTTTGTGGCTCACTAATCTTTTTTATTAAAAGATTATTTGGAGATAAATGCCAGGGAATGTTTACGTTCCTATCTTTGTGATAAAGGCAAAGACTCCCTAAAGTCAAGATTAATACCAAAGGGCTATGTAGATACACATATACTCTTCTTGACAATAATAAGAAATGCTTTGCTATTGCTTTCAATGTACCTGCATATGGAAGCTGTTTAAGATAGATAAGAACAACATGTATTTCAGAGGAGAAATCTCCTTTATTTAAATCCATTCCTGTGACTGATTCTAAAAGCAGCACCATGTTATCCCAGTTCACACTAATGAATGTTTTCCTAATGCTTGTGCAAAATGAGTGACTATTACCAATCTTAACCAATGAAGTCCTTACAGTATAACAGAAATAAATAAATTAGCAAGAAGCCTAGCTACAGGTGGATTCTCTCACTTCCACCAGGGCAGCTGTTAAAGCCTCAGGGTCATCAATTTTGTTTTTTTCCTGAAGGTGCACTAGTCAAAGTAGCATTGGTTGCTGGGTTTAGCCATAATGATACATAATTTCTCATGCAGCTGCCTGTCGGGCACTGTGAGAAATTTAAATAATTGCTAGTAGTAATATGCCAAACATTTCAAATTCAACATGTTTTAAGCTCAGAACATCTCATGTTGAGTTTGGAGAGCTTGTTTTGAGATTGAAATGGCTGGCATTCCAAATATTCTGAGCTATTTTGAGCTTAGAAAACTTCCAGGAAAGTCAGGATACCATCAGAGAACTTTTCAGGTAAGAAATGAAATGTTTTGAATGTAAAGCAGAGCTGTTGCTTGTGCTAGATCCAGTTGTGCAATACTGCTTAGAGTGTTAACATCTCTCTTAGAAATATCTTTCAGGGATCATTTTGCCTAAGACCCTTTCAAATCAATCTTAATTCTGTTCCCTAATTGGATGTGTCTAGCTTAATGAAAAACAGGACTAGAGGTGATATAACAGCAGTATTCCAATATCTAAGCATCTGTCACAAAGAAGAGGGGGTCAACCTATTCTCCAATCCACCTGAGGGCTGGACAAGAAACAATGGATGGAAATTAATCAAGAAGAGATCTAACCTGGAACTAAGAACTAAAAAGAAATTTCCTGACAGTGAGAATGATAAACCAGTGGAACAGCATGCCTCCAGAAGTTGTGGTTGCTCTATCACTGAGGAGTTTTTTTTTTAACAGACTGGACAGTCATCTGTCTGAAATGGCATTAGGGCTCATACTTAAGCAGGGGGTTGGACTAGAAGATCTCCAAGGTCCCTTCCAACTCTGTTATTCTGTTATTCTATTCATTATGAGGATTGATGAACTGAGTTGTCCATAAACTGCAAGTATGGCGTCAAGATGGTGTCTGTAATTATACAGTCAAACTCTATCCCATTTGTTGCATGGCCAAGGCCTCCATCGTATTTTTTTAAAGCCTCTGTAGATAAACAGTAACACAAAACAATTTGCTGCCATTCATACAAAAACAGTGAGAGAAAATATATGAAGAAATAGGGAAATTTGTAATAACGTATTAATTTACCAATACTCCTATATCCTTTGTTTAAATTAGATGAGAAGTCATTTGAAATGCATTGTCTCAGCTTAACATCCTTCTTCCAGTTGGCCATGTTCCACTGCCTCCTCTCTTCCTTTCTCTTTCCTTTATAAGTTGAACATCTCTGACTTCAAGGCAGGGTCAGCTTTCTAAAAGAACAGCAATTGTATTGACACAGGATCTATTGAACTTTGTGACAGTCTTGATCCTTGTTGAATATCTGGACCAGTCCCTTGGCAAGATTTCAGAAGTGGCTTACTGTTGCCTCCTTTTGAACAACCGGTTCTTTGTGTGGATGCTGCTTCCGGAAGTCCATTCTGGGCCTGGGCAACAAAAAATTAGGTACTGGTTCTGCCAAAGTGGTGCGAAGTGGCTGAATCCCACCACTGTTTGTGGCTCTCACACACAGGCTAGCTTTATGTTTGAGCCTGTAGTTTATTTGGTCATGTTTAATTTTAATAACTGTTATGTATGGGGATAATAAAAATACAAGCAGCAGTTCATTGTGACCATCAGGTGGTGCTATGCTGTAACAGGATTGGCTGGTAAGCGCTCAGCGGGTAAACCCAAATAAGGGATTGGCTGCCAGTGCACCTGGCCAGGTATATAAGGGGGTACAGGTAACCCCTTTGTTCACTTCAGTACTACCACCAATAAAGAGCTGCCATGCTGAGTCCTTTGTCTGTTGTCTGACCATGTGGCCAAGAACCCACTACACAATAGTGGCGACGAAGGTGGGATGCTGTTTCTCCTGAAGAGCTGAAGTCACTAAGGAATGGTGGAAAAACAATTCCCTGAACGTTCTCTGCCGGCTAAGCAAGCACTTGCAGTCAGCAAAGTGGAGAAACAGGATAACCGTGGCGCAGTACGGGTAGGTTCTGCCGTTCGATATGCGGCATCCCGAGAGATGGGCGTCACACCTGAGCCAGGTAGAAGGGTTCTTGTGGGCTAACCGGATCACTGGCGATATCCAGAAAGCAGCATTCCTGACCTGCCTGAGTGGCCCCGTGATCCACGACCTGGCCGTTAGCCTGTGTGCGCCAACAGCAATCAAGACCATGTCATACAAGGACATCATGGAGAAGCTGAATAATCATTTCAAGCTGCAAATGTCTGAACTGGCGTGGCCAGGCCAGTTTGACCAACGGTGCCAGCGGCCAGGTGAGATGGCTTCCAAATATATTGCAGCTCTACGGGAAGCCACATGCCTGTGCAATTTTACCAATCTAGAAGAAAGGTTGCAGGATCGGTTGGCGTGTGGGCTCTGAGACAAGCGACTGCAGCAGTGCTTATACGCCTGGCCGACGATCACATTACAAGATACTCAGGATGAGATCTTGGCCAGCAAAGCCTCTGGGGGAGCAGTAAACGCGACCCATCAAACTCGACCCAGCAGCCCAGGCAGTTCCATTCATCATGGAGAGGCTGTGGATGGCGGAATCAGAGAAGCGGCGGAGGAGGCTGAGATTGATGCCATGCATCAAAAGCAAGGAAGACAGCAACCGCGGCACGACAACAATGGAAGCCAGCGGAAGACACCAACAACTAACAAATGCACAAGCTGCAACTGCAAAGAAACCACTCAAAAATGCACTAGCTGCGGGGGAAATCATCTGAGGGCGACCTGCAAGTTCAGATCTGTTAAGTGCCGGTCCTGCAGGAAGACAGGACACATTGTGGCCATCTGCTGAAATCGCACGCGGGACAACTTGCACGAACTTCAATCGGTGGATGCATGGCAAGGTACTGAGTCCCCTCATCTCAACTCTCCTCAGCCCTCTCCTGCCAAATTCCACGGGAACAAGGTGACCGTCTCACACACAGACATTCACCGGGTTCTCACACCAAAAATAACATTAGAGGTCCAGTTGCAAGGGGTACTTTGCAAGATGGAACTCAACTCCGGATCCGCAGTCTCCATCATTTCTAGTGATACATTTGGAGCAGTTTGCGGCCGGAGTAAACAGTGGGCTCCTTTGAAGCCCACCAACATTCAGTTAGCTGATTTCTATTTCCCATTAAAGTTAAGGGGGTGGCCACCATGTTAGTGGGGTTCAAAAACTTCCAGGGTCCTTTGGATGTCCTGGTAGCCGAGGGCTGGAGGACCAGTTTAGTGGGCCTTAATTGGTTTCAGGCTCTGGGAATAGGGATCTCAAGAATCCATAGCACCCAGACCAAAAGTCTCAAATCCGTCTGCAAAACGTTTGCAGACGTATTCAATGGCAAGTTGGGTAAATACACAGGGCCCCCAATTAAGTTTAAATTGAACCCCAATATTCTCCCCATTAGAATAAAGCCCCATAGAGTGCCCTTTGCTGTCAAGCACAGGATTGAGAGCGAATTGGATAAATTAGTGAGTCAAGGGGTGTTAGAACCCATGGACGGGGGAGAGTGGGAGACCCCAATAGTCACCCCACTCAAAGCCAATGGAGAAGTGAGAATTTGCACGGATTATAAGGCCACGGTGAACCGGGCCCTAAATCTGCATGCTTACCCGGTCCCGACAGTGAGAAACGTCCTCTCTGCACTCCAGGGCGGCGCCATCTTTGCCAAGCTCGACTTGGCGCAAGCGTATCAGCAGCTCCCCATTACCAGGGAGACAGCTGATGCTCAGACTATTGTAAATTATATTTTAAATTATATTAATTTTAAATTATATTAATTAAATTAAATTAAATTAATTTTAATTTTTAATTTTTAATGTTATCTTAATTGTGGGCTGTATTAATTTAATTTAATTTAATTCTCTTTTTTATTGTTTTTAACTTGCCCTGTGAACCTCCCTGAGTGCTTCGGGAATAGGGCGGTATATAAATTCAACTAATTAATAAATAATAATAAATAAACTCACAGAGGAGCCTTCAGAGTCAACCGATTGCAATTTGGAGCCTCTGTGGCTCCTGGAATCTTTCAGGAGGTGATGGAGAGGACTCTGAAGGGCATACCTGGAGTATGCCCCTACTTTGATGATGTCCTCATTGCTGGAGATTCTGAGGAGGTCCTGGCTGACAGGTTGCAGGCTGTATTAAGCAGATTCCGTTCTGCAGGGCTGAAACTTAAGAAGGACAAATGCAGTATTGGAGTGGCATCAACTGAATTCCTGGGGTTCAGAATTGATGCCAAAGGAATTCACCCTACTGATTCAAAGGTAAGGGCAATTAAAATGGCTCCTACTCCAAAGAACAAAGCTGAATTGCAAGCTTTCTTGGGGTTGCTTAATTTCTATCATCCCTTCTTACCCCACAAAGCAGCAATTACTGAGCCGTTACACAGGCTCTTAGACAAGAAAACTCCGTGGAATTGGACCAAGGTCCACGAACAGAGTTTTAGGAAATTAAAAGACCTATTGTCATGTAACTCAACTGTCACACATTTTATTGAAACCAAACCCATCTGCATCGCATGCGATGCATCCCCCTATGGAGTGGGTGCTGTCCTAAGTCACACAGAGGACAATGGGGAACAGAGACCTATTGCTTATTACTCCCGGACACTGTCAAGGGCAGAAAGGAATTACACCCAAATAGATAAGGAGGCCCTGGCAATAGTGTCAGGGGTCAAGAAATTACTTATATGGCTGGGAATTCACTATTTTCACAGACCAAACTGGTTCATAAACCAGGAAAGGACATGGGTCATGCTGATGCATTAAGCAGATTACCAGTAGCCATTACAGAACCGGATCCAGCACCTGCTGAACAGATTATGGCAATCCAGGACCTGCCAGAATGCCCACTCCACGCTAAGGACATTGCTGCAGGTACCACAGCAGATAAGGTTCTAAGCAGAGTACTGGTGTGGGTGGCCTCAGGGTGGCAAGAAAAGGGTCCAGGCCCGGAATTTCAGGCATTCTTCACGAGGAGACATGAGCTGTCTTCTCATAAGGGATGCCTAATGTGGGGTAGCAGGGTCATCATTCCTGAGAAATTTAGAGATAAGGTTTTATGGTCATTACATGAGGGACACCCGGGCATAGTCAGGATGAAAGTCTTAGCCAGGAGTTATTTATGGTGGCTGGGCCTGGATAAAGCTATTGAGGAACAGGTAGCAGGATGTTACACATGCCAAAGATCTAGGCCAGATCAGCCACATGCACCAGTCCACAAGTGGGAGGTGACACACAAACCCTGGTCCAGAATCCACATAGATTATGCTGGCCAGTTTCACGGCCAAACTTTCTTAGTGGTAGTGGACAGCTACTCCAAGTGGCTAGAGGTGGTACCAGTGACCAGTATGATGACAGCCAAAACGGTTCAGGTACTAAGGGCACTCTTTGCTACTCATGGCCTGCCTGATGTGATAGTTTCAGATAATGGCCCACAATTCACATCTGCTGATTTCCAGGATTTCACGAGGGCCAACTTGATTAGACACGTCACCTCCACGCCCTTTCACCCATCGTCTAATGGGCAGGCAGAACGTATGGTGAGGATGACTAAGGACGCTTTGAGATGCATCATCAGTGGTGACTGTCATCAGAGGTTGGCCCAATTCCTTCTGGCTCAACACACTACCCCGTGCACAACCACAGGCAAGAGCCCAGCTGAACTGCGTTGGGGCAGACGTCTCATCACAAAGTTGGACAGACTCCACCCTGACAGAGTGGCCCCAGAGACAGAAAAACCTTTGCCCCCCGGAGAACTACACACGGGAAACCTGGTTTGGGTCAGGAACTACGGGCAGGGACATGTGTGGATTCTGGGGAAGTAAATTGACAGAACGGCCTCTGTCTTACATTGTAGAGGTGGAGGGGGGTCACCAGGTCAGGAGACACATTGACCAAATCAAGAAACGGGTTCCTTAAAAGTCACAGGGCGACCAATCCACCCAACCACAAACATAGGGTTTAAGGGAGGAAGAAGATCTTCCGGACACTGTACTGTTGCCAGAGGCTTTTGGCAGGCCTGAACAGCAATGGGTTGCAAGGCCCCAGAGCCAGGACTTAACTTATGATGCAACTGTCCAGGGAGGGGAGCAAACCCTCAGAAGCTCAACCAGGACTCATAGGCCACCTGCTTATCTAGAGGACTATGTAAGGACGTAAGGAAGGACGCAAGTGTCTAAGCATCACCAAGAAGCATGTGTTAGAAGTAAAAATTGTTTATTCTGTTTTTTTATTATGGGGGAAGGGGTGTTATGTATGGGGATAATAAAAATACAAGCAGCAGTTCACTGTGACCATCAGGTGGCACTGTGCTGTAACAGGATTGGCTGGTAAGCGCTCGGCGGGAAAACCCAAATAAGGGATTGGCTGCCAGTGCACCTGGCCAGGTATATAAGGGGGTACAGGTAACCCCTTTGTTCACTTCAGTACTACCACCAATAAAGAGCTGCCATGCTGAGTCCTTTGTCTGTTGTCTGACCATGCACTACACAATAATAACCATCTTTCTCCAGGAGCTTGTGTTTTGACAACAACAGAGTTTATCTGCTTCTATTTTTCTTTCGCTCAAAACAAAACAGAGATTTTCTTGTCATTCTACACAGTACTGCTTGGGAAACTCTAGCTGAGGAAACTAATCTCCATAAATATGAAATTGTCAAGAGCTGGAAAAACACAAGTGGTAATATATCAGCTCAAAAGACCTGGGGGATTATTTTTAGCTTAGTATTCGCACAGATATCTTTCTGAAAGGTCAGCGAAATAGCAGCTCAAGTAAAGACAATGAATGAGATGTAAGAAACATAGGTTGGAATTCAAAAAGGGGAAGGATAAAGTGTAAGAGGGAAAATTGGAGCAGAATGGGCCAACTCAGCGCAGCCAAATTCACCACGGCCAACTCGCCACGGGACAACTCATCGCAGGACAATTCAACAATTCAATTTAAGTATTTAAAGTAATTTTAAAAATTATTCTATTTTTTGTTATTCGCATTACATTTTGTCCCTCCTTTTGCATCCTTTCTTTAATGATTCTATTCCGCCATTTCTTCAATATTAATGTAACTCTTATCCGAATTGGCCACAGCGAGTTGACCATGGCAAGTTGGTGGCCGCAAATTGGCCATGTCAAGTTGTCCCAGGCCCAAATTGGAGTGAGGAGGAAAATCTTCTTTGGGAATCTAGATTTGTGCTCCAAATTTACTAAAAGAATTTGTGCATACTCTATGGCATTATTTAGAGCCAAGCACATCATTGACATTCTTCTTAAATGAATGATTCTACAACTTTTGCAAACAGCTCCAAGCCTTTTCTGCATTAGAAATTCTTATCTTTTTAGCCTTTATTCATTTTATTTATTTATTTAGCCAACTTGTCTAGTGTAATGTGAAGGAAGGAGATAATGCAGTCACTGGCTTAAAATGTAAACGAGGAAACACATTGGCTTTTATAAATGCCACAGAACGGTTTATAAACAAGTTCCACTGCATTATATCTATAGCCAGTCCATGTTTTCCTGCACTGGCTCTAAATATATTCCTAATCCTGACTCTGTGACAGATGGGTTTTCCTTACACTGAGGCTGTGAATGTTCCTCAGACTTGGCCTTTTACCTCAACTTCTCTACCCCTTACCTTGCCAGGTCCCTCCTATATTTTCAGGAAGGAAGGAAATACCTTGCATTGTCATGCTTTGATTGACAGTTCCCACATCTACTCCTTGCAACATGTCCATTCATATCTGTACTCCCGTGTGTGCGAGTGCATGTGTGTGTGTGCACGCGTGTGCGTGCATGCACATGGATGAGCCAAACAACTGCAATCAATATGCATGTTAATGACATAGTAAAATAATGTTTTCACACATCACAGTGGCCCAAAACAAAGTTAACTGCATTATGGCTTGGTGTGTTGCATGAATCTAACCATTCTGGTTCTTTACAGCTTACTATATTACACATTAATCCAATCAATTGTTATTTATTTCATGTGCTGCTGAGATCCTGCCATTCTTGCTGTGTTAATGAAATCTATTATTTGCACCAAACTCTGTGGAATTACTTTTTTCTTACTTTCTTGAAGGTTGAAGTGATTACCTTCGATTCTTCTAATATGCTATGCTGCATGGAATTGAAAGAAACATAGAAGTGTAGAACTAAACACAGCTTGGATAATTATGGTGATTCTTCCATTATAGTAGCATAACAAAATTACAATTAGACTTGTGGTGGGGAAAAAAGCTAGAATCTCTCCACTGTGTAGTAGCCAATGTACTGCTGTTGGATCACCTGCAGTATTTCTCATGTAAGTGGAAGTTAGCAAGACCTTATTTTCCTAAGGTCAGAAATGAAACAAGTAAGATCCAGTAATGACATTCGATAGCTTCATGTTGAGGTACGTGCTGAAATTTATTTATTTATTTATTTATTTATTATTTTGATTTATATACCTCCCTATTCCCGTAGGACTCAGGGCGGTTCACAGGGCAGTTAAAATCATACCATACAAAAATTAGAAGATTTAAAACAGTTAATTAAAACAATTAATTGAATTTAGAGCCCAAAATTCAAAAAAATTAAAACATTAAAACCCAATTAAAACCCCTCAGTCTAGGCCCGACAGCTCAAAGAGCCAAGTTTTCAGGTCCCAGCGGAATGAGCGGAGGTTGGAGGCAGTCCTAATTTCCATCGGAAGTTGGTTCCATAGGGCAGGCGCGCCCACAGAGAAGGCCTTCTCTCTGGGAGTCACCCGCCGGCAATCCTTCACCGGCGGTACCCTAAGAAGGCCCTGCCTGTGGGAGTGCACAGGAGGATGGGAAGTTGATGCCGGCAGCAGGTGTTCCCTCAGTTAATCCGGACCCAATAAATATATTATAAGGCAATCCAAGGCATATTAGAAAGGTTTCAAAATATTTATTAAGAAACACGCTTCAGTTGTTGCTCTTTTAACATGGAAATAGAAAATTTGCCTGTATTAAGTTATGGATTGCTTTGAACTCGGCATTCCTTTTAGAGAATTGATCAGAATACAGGTAGTCCTCAACTTACAACCATAATGGAGCCCAGAATTTCTATCATAAGTCATGATGACTGTAAGTCGAGGCACCCATGTGACCAGACCTGATTTTACAACTATTTTGCAACAGTTGTTAAGCAAATACCATGGTTGTTAAGTGAATGTGGCAGTTATTAAGCAAACACCTTGGTCATTAAGCAAATCAATATATTCCTACGGATTTATTTTTTGCTGGAAATGGAAAAAAGGTTGTGGTCATGTAACTGAGGAATGCTACAACCAGGCATAATTCTTAAGTGCCCCAAATCCAGTTATGCGTCCGTGGGCAGATGGGCAACTATCAGAACTCTGGGGTCTGATAGCTATTCGTTGTAACTTTGAATGGCTGCTAACCAATTGGTCAAGGACTATCTATAGTGGAAATGGTGATTTAAAAAAATGTGTTAAGAAGGAAACAAGGAGAGTTTCTGTAAGACTATTTAAGTATTTTTGGTAACAAAAAACCCCAAACAACTACCAAATCACAAAATTCTCTTTCTGTGCAGAAACATTTCGCTGTGATCCATTCCCTATTTCAGACTGGTGCAGCCATCTCAATAGCTGATATTTGTCAGCACCGAAATAATCCAAAAATCTGCCCGTTCAGTCAGGATGGTCCTACCTCTTGCAGCTCTGTTGCTTTACTCTAATTAAGCCATCCTTTGTTTATTCTGTTTCTTTTGCCTTTTTACTTCACAAACACAATCTTTAAAATATAGAGTTTTAAGAGTAAAAAGGAAGAGTGACAGGCGGTTTTCTTTCTGGCAGGTGATGCTCAGGAGAAGGGGAGATAAAGTTGGGGTAAAGGAAAGACATAACCACACATCCTGTGGCAAAACGGGAGCTGGTAATGAGGGCAATGCCATGTGTGATGGTACATTTTTCTTGAAGAATAGAAATATGGCAACTATGCATATTCTGAAGAACAGAAACTATGCAACTATCTGTCATCTCTTAGAAAAGGTCATAATGCAAGTAAAGGGTAAAAGGTGAGTTTTAAAAATTGAGAAGACAAAGACATTATCAGCCTACATGCTTAATGAACTTGTAATGGATAAAGAAGAATTGAAGATGGTAGAAAGTTTTGTTTTTCTATACTTAAGAATAGCTACAGATGAACAGTGTGCTAGAGAAATGAAGTTGAAATTAATCTTAAGGAAGAAGGGAATGGTAAAGAATACTTTAACGCAAATAAAGATCATAATTAAAACAGTGGTCTTTCAAGTGCAAATATGTCTGTTAAAAGTCAGCTTTGAGAAAAAAAATAAGGAAAAAATAGTGGACTTTAAATTATGACCCTGGAGGTACAGAATATCATGGGCTGCAAGAAGAATTGAACATTCAATCCTGAATCAAACAAAGATTTATTGTTTCTTGAATTCAAATAAAATATTGATACAGTGGATTTTAAAAATTAATTTTCAACTGAAGGCATAACTTTCCCTTTTAGCTAATTATCTAATAGATAAACAGGAAAAAACCTTGTGGAAGATTATTTAAATATATGATTACTGTGGCAAAATTTTTATACAAACATAGGTAGAAAGATTTGGCACTCCCCACCATGGAGGAATGGTTGGTGAAGATGATAGAACTGGCCAAGATGGACAAACTGACTTCTTTGATTAGAACAAGATCATTTATTGACATTCATCAATGACTGGAAACCACTTATGGACTTTTTGCAGAAAAAATGATTTTGGTTGTCTTATGTTTTTGATGACTAGAAAGAATAGGTTATAAAAAGGGAAATATGTTGCAATCTTAGAGAGGTTTGATCAGAATTGTATAGTATAACTGCTGAGAAGAAGATTGGAATCTGTTCTTTTATATTCTGTTATTTTCTCTCTCTTTGTCTTTCTTTTTTCCTTTCTTTCCTTTTTTCATCTTTCAGATTTATAGGTAGTCCTCAACCTATGATCACAATTGAGTCCAACATTTCTGTTGCTAAGTGAGACATTTGTTGTGAATTTTGCCCCATTTTATGACCTTTCTTGCCACAGTTGTTAAGTGAATCACTGCAGTTGTTAAATTAGTAAGATGGTTGTTAAGTGAATCTGGTTTCCCTATGGACTTTGCTTGTCAGAAGGTTGCAAAAGCTGATCACAGGACCCTGGGACACTACAACCGTCATAAATACGAACCATTGGAGCATCTGAATTTTGGTCACATGACCATGGGGGGTACTGCAATAATCATAAGTGAAAAATGGTCATAAGGCACTTTTTTCACTGCTGTTGTAACTTTAAATGGTCACTAAATGAACTGTTGTAAGTTGAGGACTACCTGAACTATATCTTTTTTAATGTATTTCTTATTCTTGCACATGCTGATAATGTTATCCATTCATTCAACTCCTGGTGATTCTATGGACCAGGTCTCTTCCACTTCTTCTTGCACATCTTATATATATGTAAAATCTTTTAAGGAAAACTGTTTTAAAAAAGAAAATATGAATATATTCAGGGAAACAAGAATGGATATGACAACAGCTAACGTACATGGAGGAGATCAGAAAAGAAATTAAAGGACCTGGAAGAGCTACCATTTACTGCTATAGACAGGTTGAAATGATGAATATTTATTCATGAAGTTAGTAGAAGTCAAATCCAATTCAATGCCCCTAAATTAATTATGATTTTTTTAAAAAAAAATAGACACATATAAATGAAAAAAAAAACAATATATGAATCAAAGTACTAAGCAATGGCGTTGGAAAAAGCATCCCATTCTAGGAAAGCAGTTGTTTCTACTGGAACTATTCCATCAAGGAAGTTTTTTTGATGACTTAAATTATATTTTAATTTTGTGCAAAAAGATGCTTTATAATAATCAGTTTTAAGTAAGATATAAATAAGAAATCAAGGCCAGTAGCTTTTTGAAGATGTTTTAGTGATTCATTACTAATGTTAATTAACATAACAGATGATTTATTAAACTGACTTCCAAGCCACTAATGAAGAAAATGTATTTATTCAAGCCACAATTAAATTATATCTTTGCTGTGATTCTGAAGAAAAATGAGGATATCATCTGCAAGTAAAATAATTACATCATTTTCTGCTTTTTTATTAAGAACTTCAATATTCTTGCTAATGTTTTATGTAATGTATAATGAGACTGAACAAAGTCGAAGAGATTGGACATATTGTTTGACAACCCCATTATTATTATTATTATTATTATTATTATTATTATTATTATTATTATTATTATTATTATTATTATTATTATTTAAAAGAATCATTCTTTGATGCTAAATGTATGTGTTTGTAATATTTACATCCCATCTTTTTGCCAAGATCCCAGATGGCATATGGGGGTCCTTCCAATTTCTCCTACAAAAGTCTCATGTAAGATGGGTTGAGAGAGACTGGCTGACCCTTAGTCATCCCACGAGCATCCATGATAAAGGGTGGAGTAATTAGTTATTAAAATAAGCTTATTTTTACCTTGTGCACTACTGAACATTTTAAAATCATCTAAACACAGCAGTGAGTATAGCATTTAGTACTCTTCTTATTAAGTCAGCTCTGTTTTGAAGAAATAAACCAAGAATGATAAAAATTATACAATTATTTCAAAATGTATTTATTTCTAATTTCATGGATTTAAAAAAAAACAATTTAAACAGGACATTAAAAGCCCTTTTAAAATGAGTAACATAACAGTTATAATTGTAGTTTTAATAGTTATCTAATGTAAATATTATTCAAATGGGCATATATTTCTAATACACTTACATAACTAATAATTTTTAACCTATTTTGTATAAATAGATTCCATATTTCATTATGCTTGTCCATAGGCATGATGTCATTGGGCAATCAATGTTTGAAAAAGATTTAAAACTAAAAATCTTAATTTAAGAATATAATAAGTTAATCTCTGCTGAGGATTTAGAAGTCACATCTGGTTCAAAGTACTGGGAATTTTTGCACTTATTAGTATCTATGATTATGTATTGATATATTTATGCCAATTATATTTATGTCCTACATAGCTTTATGTTTTATATATGGGTAGTAAATTTCCAGGTTTAATTTTTCCAGCTTATGTATTATTCTTCATTAGTGTGAAGTCTTGAAATAAGTGTAATAACAATACAATTCTGAGATGCATTATTCAATTACCCTAAATGTTTATAAAAAGTATGAAGTGAGGGAAATTGTTTTGGAGAAAAAATAGCATCAGAAAGATGGGTTATAGTTGCAGTATGTTATTCTGTATAAATCTACTTGTTGGCTTGGATTAGAATATAGTTAAACCACATTGGTAGAGGTATTACCCATGCTTTATGAATGTCTGTTTAATAGGGAAATTCATAATGTGGCAATTTATGCAAGGCATGGCCTCATAATACAATAAATTTATAACCTTTATTTATATCATTTGCATGATGATACTGCTGCAAAATGTTGCAAAGTTTACTGCCTCGATGTCTGGTAATCCAGGGCTTCACTGTTATTTTATGTTTTTTATATTTCTCTGTAAAGTGGCTGGACAAACCACTCCAGACAGCAGGTAACCTTACACGTTTATTAGAACAGAGCCGAAAGGTAACAGGAACACTTGGCTATTTATAGTCTGGTGCCGGTCGATCGGTCCAATCACAAGCCGGTCTTCTTCCCGCTTCTCTTCTCCTCCAATCAGCTTTGCGGTTCGTTTGACAGTTCGGTTCCTCGTGCTGCGGCTTGTGTTGCTTTGACAGCCGAGAGCTGTCAACTTGTGCGCATGCGCGAGTCGGGAGTTTTGACAGCTGTCAAAACTCCCTCGTGTTCCGCTGTCATCGGTTTACCTCATGTTCAGTTGTCAAATGCTTAACCTTTATGAACCAATGAAGTTAACACATAAATTTTCCCACATAACTGAACTATATACATATAATACACCCCTTACCCTTCCCCTGGTTCGTTTCCACCCCCATGTGTTTGTTGGTTACTTCCTTCCCACTCGTAGTCCCGTAAGTATGCGGGTGCTTTCCGTAATCGGCTGGATCGTCGCAGGGGAGTCTCATTTGCGGGTTCTGGTTCCTCTTGTGGTTGAAGTGGCTGTGCTTCTTCGGCAGGCGGGATACTTGGTATGAAGGAAGGTAAAAGGGGTTGTTGAGGTGGTGGGGGTGTACTTTGTGGTTTGCGGCTACGTAGTTGGTCGACGTGCCGGCGTAAATGGCCTTGTGAGTCTGAATGAATTAAGTATGAGACGGGACCGGTTTGTTTTATTATAACCCCCTCAATCCACTTTTGGTTGCTGGTGTAATTCCGTGCCCAGATGGTTTGGCCAGGAGAGAAGGTTCGTGGTAACGGTGTTGGGGGATCTTGGTGGTTTGATGTTCTATCAGGGTGCAGACGGTCTAATCTCGTAATTAGTCTCCTGCCCCATCGAAGCTCCGCTGGGGTTTTCCCGGTGGTGGTGCCCGGTGTGGTGTGTTGGGCTAGGAGAAATTGACTAAGCCGCTGGTGCCAGTTCCCTTTTATGAACTTATTAAGTGCTTCTTTAGTGGACCTTACCATAATTTCTGCCATCCCATTCGACGATGGGTGGAATGGCGCTGATGTGACCAGTCTAATACAGTTCCTCGAAGCGAACATCTGAAATTCACGAGAAGTGAATTGTGGGCCATTATCAGAAACTATGACGTCTGGAAGGCCGTGTGTTGCGAAAACTTTTCTAAGTGCTTGTATGGTGGAGTATGATGTAATTTTATTTAAGGGAATCACTTCGAGCCATTTAGAAAAACTGTCAACTATTATTAAGAAATTCTGCCCTCGTATTGGCCCCGCAAAATCTAGGTGGATGCGGGACCAAGGATTTTTTGTCGTTTCCCATCTATGAACTGGGGCATGGGGTGGCTCGCCTCTCGTTAATTGGCAAGTATAACATCCCCCTACGTGTTGTTCTATGTCTTTGTCAATCCCAGGCCACCATACATAACTCCTTGCAAGAAGCTTCATTTTGACCATCCCTGGATGTCCCTCGTGAAGGGTTCTTAATGTTTGTTGTATGTTTGTGTGAGGTATCACCACCCTGTTCCCCCATAATAAACAGCCTAAGTGTGAGGTTAGTTCTAATTGTTTGGAAAAAAATGGACGGAACCTTTCCTCTGGGCACTTGTGAGGCCATCCGGTTGTGACCCATCGCAGGACTCTGCTGAGAGTGATATCCTTAATGGTGTTGTCAGCAATGATTTTTGCTGTGAGGGGACATTCAGGTAGTTCATTGATAGCCAGTATGCCACCGGCGGGGGCTGGGTCTGGGTCGTAGCGCTGTATTGGAAGCCTGCTTAAACAGTCTGCATGTCCAAGTTCCCTGCCTGGCTTGTAAATCAGTTTGTAAGAGTATGCTGCTAAAAAGGTTGACCAGCGCAGGATTCTCGGGGATAATATTTGGGGGGTTGTTTTATTCCAGGTAAAGATGCCTAATAGGGGTTTGTGGTCTGTGAAGATAGTGAAGGGTCTGCCGTACAGATAGTCATGAAATTTTTTAACCCCGGCAACGATGGCCAGAGCCTCCCTATCAATTTGAGCGTAATTCCTTTCAGTTTTAGTTAGTGTTCGGGAATAGAATGCGATGGGTCTTTGAGTGTCATCCTGGTCTAGGTGGCTTAAGACGGCTCCTATTCCATATGGAGATGCATCGCACGCGATGCAGACAGGGGCGTCCTCTTTGAATAAGGTGACAGTGGAGCTTTTGCAAATGATGTTTTTAAGTGACTGGAAACTATTCTCGTGTACCTTTGTCCAGGTCCAGGGGCTGCCCTTGTCTAATAATCTATGAAGCGGTTCAGCAATTGTAGCCTTGTGGGGCAGGAAGGCGTGATAAAAATTTAATAGTCCTAAAAACGCCTGAAGTTCTTGTTTGTTTTTGGGGCTGGGGGCTGCTTGAATAGCTTTTAGTTTGTCATTGGTAGGGTGGATGCCTTGGGCATCGATTTTGTACCCGAGGAATTCCGTAGACGGAACTCCTATAGAGCACTTTTCTCTCTTTAGTTTAAATCCGGCAGTTCTGAACCGGTCTAGTACAGCTGACAACCTGTCAGCTAAAATGGCTTCTGTTTCTCCGGCGATGAGTACATCATCAAAATAAGGAGAAACCCCGGGAATTCCTTTTAAAGTTTTTTCCATGATACTTTGAAATATGCCTGGGGCTGCCGAAATGCCAAATTGTAGTCTTGTCACTTTAAATGCACCGCGGTGTGTGACAATTGTCTGGGCGACCGCAGTGTCATCTGTCACAGGCAATTGCAAATACGCCTGCGTGAGATCTAATTTCGCAAAAATGGCGCCTGAGCGAATGGAAGCTAGGACATCCCTTACTGCTGGAATGGGGTAAGAATGGGCATTGAGCGCTAAGTTCAGGGTCCCTTTATAGTCAGTGCATATTCTAATTTGTCCATTAGGTTTTACTGGAGTTACGATGGGGGTTTCCCAGCTGCCCCCGTCAGTAGGTACTAAGACCCCCAGCTTGACGAGGCGTTCTAGTTCATCCTCAATTTTTTGTTTGAGGGCGAAGGGGACCCTTCTGGCCCTGATTTTGACAGGTTGTATGGCGGGGTTCAAGTTAAGGTTGATGGGCGGACCTGTATATTTGCCTAAAGAACCGTCAAACACGTCTGCATATTTTCTGCAGACGGCCTCGAGGTTTGACGTTTGTACCATGTTGACGCCAGTAATGGCGATTCCTAAGGGGTTAAACCAATTTAACCCTATTAGATTAGTGCGGTTTCCGCTGGTGACTATTACTTCTAGGGGTCCCTTGAACTTTTTGTACTCCACCCAGACCTTAGCTTTACCCTTAAGCTGAATTGGAGTTTTCTGGTAGTCTGCTAATTGAACCTGAGGAGGTTCTAACGGTATTATTTTTTTACTGTTCCGGCAGACTTCCTTAAACGTCTTAAACGAAATTAGTGTTACAGCTGAGCCTGAATCCACCTCCATGTCACAAAGGACCCCTTGCAGCTTAGTTTTAATTTTTACCTTAGGGCTCAGATTGTGCACCCTGTCAATTGCCTCTATTAACGCTTCTGGAATTTTTCCCTTACTGGCTCGGTAGGAGATCGTACCTGGGGGGGTAGCCTCCACTTCATGCAGATTGTCACGGGGACGGCTTCGGCAGACGGGTTTGATGTGGCCAGTCTTGCCACAGTTGTGGCATTTAGCGCTCCTAAACCGGCAATTGGCCCGGGCATGGTTGCCCCCACAACTGGCACAGACGTTGCGTTGTTCACGTTGAACTGACGCGAAGTTTCTCGGCTTGGACCGGTCGTTGGTGTCACTGCGTCTGTTTTGCCTTCCCTCCATACGGCGTTGTATGGCGTCCGTGTCGGTCAAGTCAATGGACTCTTCGTCGCTGAAAGATGCTTCGTCCTGGTGGACGCTGCTCTGGGGTTCCGTTGCTGTTCGGTTGAGGGACTTCTTATGGTTGTCCTCATATGCCAAGATCTCCCGTGAGACCTGGGCAAGCGTCATCTCAGGTTTTGACGTGAGTTTCTTCCTGAGGCGTTCGTCTCTCAGGCCGATGACCACCTGGTCCCGGATCCGCTCTTCTAAATCGGGGAAGTTGCAGCTTCGTGCAGCGTGCCGGACTCCTGCGATGAAGTCGTTCGCAGCTTCATCCGGCCGCTGTCTTCGCTGGGCGAACTGTACTCGCCAGTACAGTTCCGAGCGGGCCGGCATGTAGTGTTTGCTAAGCCGGTCGATGAGCTCGGCATATGGGACCTCGGTGATCGGTACAGGGCTGAATAGCCCGACAGCAGCATCATAGACGGGTGGCCCGCTGATGTAGAGAAGGGCTGCTGCTTTGGCTCTGTCATCCGTGATTTTGCTGACGAGGAGGAACCCCTCGACCTGCCCCAGGTGCGATTCCCATCGCTCGGGGTGGTGAGTGTCGAATTCTCTCACTCGTCCGAAATTAGCCATGCTGTCAAGGTTCGGTGGTCCGCTTCACTGTGGAAGTTAAAACTTCCAGTGACTTAGCTCGGTTGGCCGGGAACTGCCTCCCTGGCCGTGACTTCAGCTCGAGAAGCGGATCCCACCTTCGTCGCCAGTAAAGTGGCTGGACAAACCACTCCAGACAGCAGGTAACCTTACACGTTTATTAGAACAGAGCCGAAAGGTAACAGGAACACTTGGCTATTTATAGTCTGGTGCCGGTCGATCGGTCCAATCACAAGCCGGTCTTCTTCCCGCTTCTCTTCTCCTCCAATCAGCTTTGCGGTTCGTTTGACAGTTCGGTTCCTCGTGCTGCGGCTTGTGTTGCTTTGACAGCCGAGAGCTGTCAACTTGTGCGCATGCGCGAGTCGGGAGTTTTGACAGCTGTCAAAACTCCCTCGTGTTCCGCTGTCATCGGTTTACCTCATGTTCAGTTGTCAAATGCTTAACCTTTATGAACCAATGAAGTTAACACATAAATTTTCCCACATAACTGAACTATATACATATAATACACTCTGAATTTTATAAGTACTTTCTTGATTCAGAACAACCTGCCAGAATGTCATGTCGGCTCTGCTTCAGGTGTGAAAGTGACTTGACTATCCTCAATATTATTTTGGCTTGATAGATGAAGGCATTCTTTGCAGTTATGTCCCACGGCAAATATCTTGGCTTAAGATTGGATTCAATGTCTAAAAGAATGTATATTTTAGTACTAAATTATCTTCTTGGATCAACTTCTTGGTGGGGTTTTTTATTCTTGTATTCTTAATATTATCTTTGGGGTTTTATAATTGTAATATATCAATTGTTTTAAAATCGGGCAATTATTTAATTTCCTTTTAATATTTGTAACTTTGTATTTTATTCTTGCCCTGTGAACCGCCCTGAGTCCTCAGGGAGAAGGGCGGTATAGAAATATTATTAAATTAAATTAAAATTAAATTAAACTGCATTGAAAGAGTTTTTATTAATTAAAAGAAGCACATTTCAAAATAATATATGTGCTAATTTGTGTGCTGACGCACAAAGATAGCAGAACAGATTTATGAAAGAGCAGATTTGCAAGCTATATGGACCAATAAAAGGCTTAATTTGCCCATCTATGCCCAAAGCTTTTCTTAGTTCTTTTGTATTCCACATCTTAAACTGCCTAAAGCAGATTTTTTTTCAAACTTTTTCAACCAATAGAACCCTTGATCAAGCAGAGCTTATGTGATTCTCTTTTTCTTTCTTTCTTTCTTTCTTTCTTTCTTTCTTTCTTTCTTTCTTTCTTTCTTTCTTTCTTTCTTTCTTTCTTTCTTTCTTCTTCCTTTCCTTTTTCCTTTCTTTTTTTGCCTGTAGTTTCTCATGGCACCCAACTTTAAGGTTCTGTGCAACACAATTTGAAACACTCTGGTCTATTGAACCCTCTCTCCTATATCCTTTCTTCTGTCTGCCTTCTGCAAATGTGTTTCTGGTATATTTTATGCAAATTTATTGTGGTTTTGAAAGCTGAAACCTAAATAGGTGGTAGTAAATCATTTGTCACTTCATAGTTGGAAGGAATTCAGAGCATGTCCTTAGGAATGGTTACATATTCAGTGGCAGGAGAAAAAGAACACATGAAAGGCAAATATATATTCTTGGTATGATACAAAACCCACAAATATTAAGCATCTATAAAACAGTGACCCTGCAAAGGAACAGTCATTTCAATACTGAGAAACACAAAAGCCCTGTTAGAATAAATATAGCACACTTTAAACAACAAAGAACTCATCACCTGTGGAAATTCTCAACTTCATCCAAATGCATTGTGTAGCTCCACCATCACTGCAACCACAAGGGCTGTCACCCCCAACCACCCAAAGTTTAATCATCCCTTCTCTGTGCAAAGTGAATTCTACTGTATTAGAATTATAGTTAATGTAATGAGCAACTTTCAGGATAACATAGATGTTGGCTGGGATTGAGAATGTCATGTGAATAAGGCATAAGAAATGGTTACTACTAGAGTGAGTTCACTCCATGGTTAGGGGATGTGATAATGTGATGGAGCCAATTTTCTCTCTGGTCCATAGTGAAGAGCAGTATTTTGTTTTCAAGAAAATCTGTGATGATTTAAAAAATCCCTCATATGTTGGACTCAAAAACTACCCTCTCAAAATAAAATGAAACAAGTCTTTAAGAATCACTAGCCTTGACTGGAAGAAAAAGATAGTTAAAATGGAAAAGTCAGTAGAAAATTAGGATTCATTAAATGAACAGAGTAGTGTCTATTTTTATTCTCAAAGCACCACAAAATATTTTGAAATAAAAAGGATTTCAGCATCCACAACAATGAAAATATGAAAAGAAATCACCTTATTATTGAGATACAAAACTCTTTCTTGTTTATGTTAATCATTAAGCACATCAGAAACAATAAGGAAACAATCTGAAATTTCCATTGCACAACAGTGGCATAGCTTTCCAGATGTATGACATTGGGAGAATCTAATTTTAAAGTACTGGTGCAAATGATAGCTGGCCTCTTATGAGAGGAAATAACATTTTTCCAGGCACTGGTTTTCAAAGCTGCGGGAGGAGCTGTTTATGCTCTGTGTGGATTTCCCTAAAGGAAGAGCTTTTGGAAATCAAATTTAATACATGAATTGCCTAACCATAATGATCCTTTGAGGAATATTAAAAAATGAAGCTAGATCCCAGATCAGGACATTTCTCTATTTCATATTCCGTGCTGCCAAAAGAGGTGGTGGTGGGGGGTTGGAGGGGAGAGAAAATGAATTATTACTCTGCATCTATTGAAGGGAGCATCAACACTTCTTATATGCTGTGTTATGAAAGTGAGACACAATTACAGGATAATAATGACCATTATCCACCAGTTTATCCCATACCCAAGCTATTTTTAAATTAATGGGAAATGGATATCATTCCCCTTCACACCTGTATATTTCAGAGTAAGATCATGCAGAATTTCCCAGTAGATTGTACCCAACATTATTCTGAAGCATACAGTAGTTTGTTCAACACATACATACTGTATATATTTTCCTCCCAACCTGCTTTGCCAATACAATAATCCTATATCAAAATACATTCAGTATTAATTAGTCTGTCATCTTGCCTTTCAAAAAACAATGCTGTGTTTTGTGTTGTATGGAACATTGCCCTTCCTGGAGATTATTGCTGTCAAGGATTTGGATCTATTTTGCACCTATTGCAATTCAACAAAATGCCATTATTCCCATTTGCTTAGGTGATATGTGAGGTCTATAAGACCTATTAGAGTAAGAATCTGGATTCAGCCACTATGCCTCCAAAAAAAAAAAAAGCAGCAGCTGTGCTGAAAGTAGTGGTCTTTAGATGCATTGGGGCTTCAGATGTCTCCAGCTCCAGATGTACAAACTACAGAAGTGTCTATGGAGATTCTCAGTCATCCAGATCAGGGGTAGGCAACGTTGGCTCTTTTATGACTCGTGGACTTCAACTCCCAGAATTCCTGAGTCAGCATGGCTGGCTCAGGAATTCTGGGAGTTGAAGTCCACGAGTCATAAAAGAACCAAGGTTGCTGACCCCTGATCCAGATCATGGTTGTCCCAAAGGTACTGAAAAAGCTTCTTGGATGAAAATGAAATGTTTTCAAAGGAAAAAAAAATCAAGAAAGACCAGTTGACTTTTGGGGGAAAAATCACCTTTGGGAAAACTACAGAAGAACTTGTCCAGATATGTTACAATGATCTTTTGTAATATATTAAATAATAGGCAGTTCTGAGCATTTAGTCCCAGCAGGATGGCAAGGGTAATTGACAAATATCCTTGTAACTGAAAACAGTGTCACAATGGCAGCATAGTAGTGCAGCATCTTTGCTTCAAGAAGACAAGATAACACCTGGATTGAAATAAGGTGGGCATTCTGATCAATGGAAATCCACTTCAGTTGCAGCTCCAGAGGAACATGATTTGAATCAGCAGCATCACTGCACGGGGAAAGTCCTGAGTGTTCTATTCCCTACTCACAATTAGAACCGCATTAGGTAGAGTTAATAGGACATTCACTTTATTCATTACACAACCAGATCATGACTAAACCTGCATTAATGTCTTTAGGTTCCTCATATAATTCACCCTAGAAAAACATTGCCATACAGTACAGTCTCTTTAAGACCTCTTCCACTCAACTCTTCATGTCAGTTCCTCATAATTTTCTCACTGCATTTCTTTTTCTAGTGAGATCTCTGTTGGCTTTCAGAATAGGAAGATGATACCCAAGTGTTAAGAGGCTATGATTTCAACAGGACGGGGGAGAAATCTCAAGCTGGAAGCAGAATGATATGGAAATCCCTACCAATGGGAAACTGCTAGCTTTGCAACTCCAAAGATTGAGGGTACATTGTGACCAGGCTGGTCTTTAAAAGTCTCATGAGATATAGGTAGCTAAATAGTCTTCTGTGTGGGTCAAACCTTCTTCCAGGAATCATACTCACAGATCCTCATGCTTTAGGCTTTATATGAAAGGGATACATGGTCCATCTTTCCTTGATTCTCAGAGAGATACAGATGTTACATGATGTTTTGGGGTGAGGTATCACCAATATGCGGATGATACCCAGTTGTTCATCTCCATCCCAAACCAGCCCAGTGATGCCCTTGATGTGATGTCCCGGTGCCTGGAGGCGGTACGGGTCTGGATGGGAAGGAACAGGCTCAGGCTCAACCCCTCCAAGACCGAGTGGCTGTGGATACCGGCATGTCGTATTGTCCAACATGTTCCATCTCTTTTGATGGGGGGAGGTATTGCCCCCCTCTGAAAGGGCTCGCAACTTGGGTGTCCTCCTGGATTCACAGCTTAATTTGGAAGAACATTTAACTGCTGTGACAAGGGGGGCCTTTGCACAGGTTCACCTTGTGCGCCAGTTGCACCCCTTTTTGGACCGAGATGCCCTATGCACGGTCACCCATGCCCTTGTCACTTCTCACCTGGATTACTGTAATGCTCTCTACATGGGGCTGCCCTTGAAGTACACCTGGAGGCTTCAGCTGGTGGTACTTATGGGAGTTCCTCGATACTCCCATGTTACTCCACTCCTGCACGAGCTTCATTGGCTTCCGGTTGTCCTCCGAGTGCGATTCAAGGTGCTAGTAATTACCTTTAAAGCCCTACATGGCTTAGGCCCGGGGTATTTGCGAGACCACCTGCTGCCATTGTCAACCTCCCTTCACCCGGTTCGCTCCCACCGAGTCGGCCTCCTCAGAGTTCCATTGGTTAAGCAATGCTGGCTGGCGACCCCTAGGGGGAGAGCCTTCTCTGTGGGTGCACCAACCCTCTGGAATGAGTTGCCTCCGGAGCTACGGATGGCCCCCGACCTTCGGTCCTTTCGCCATGACCTGAAGACATGGATGTTTCAACAATCGGTCCTGGACTGACTATGGTTTTAAATTTGGTTTTATGGGGTTAAATTACTATGTATTGAACATATCTACTGTTTAATTCTTTTTTAAATTTTGTATTTTCATGTTCTTTTTTAGTTTTTATTGTTGTGAGCCTCCCTGAGTCCTTAGGGAGAAGGGCGGCTTATAAATATAATAAATCAAATCAATCAATCAATGTCATGCTCCCATTTACAGATTTACATGACTTCCACATCCCTTTCTTGGAGTGTGTGTATGTGTGGCAGCTCTCCTTTTTACAGAGTGTATATCGTGTGTGGTATTGAGGTAGTGCCTCTGAAGCAGAAAATGAGCAGAAACTTAGTTTTGCCTTATGAAGATCTTTGGAGACTGCATAACATCAGGGGGACCTGGAAGTTGTAGAGCCCCTCCTGGATGGATATTAATTGTTTTGCTACGTAGAAGGGATTTAAATCATTGACGAAGCTCTCTTCAAATCTGATTCTGCAATCTTCTCCTCCAGAAATAGCTGTAAAGGTTTGCAAATTGGGGGGGAGGTAGCGGAGGGCTGCAATTCAGTGTTTCATGCACGTGTCTCTTGATTTATTATACCCAGTCATTAGTTACCGAGATACAGAAGCAAGAGTGCTTGGCCAGAAGCACTGCTTAAAAACTGGTGATCAGATATCAATGGAGGAAATAAGAATGGCACATAATGGTGGTGATTAAGAGCAGGAGCTAGTAGGAAAGAAGTCCACTGGGAGTAGGATGAGTTGCTGATGTGCCTATCCCTATAAAGGTAATTCTCAACTTACGGCCACAAGTGAGCCCAAAATTTATGTTGCTAAGTGAGACATTTGTTAAGTGAGTTTTGCCCCATTTTACAACCTTACTTGCCACAGTTGTTAAGTGATTCATTGCAGTTGTTATATTAGTAACATGACTGTGAAGTGAATCTGACTTTCCCCACTGACTTTGCTCATCAGAAGGTCACAAAAGGTGACCCCGGGACACTGCAACCATCATAAATATGAACCAGTTGCCAAGCATCTGAATTCTGATCACAGGAGCAGGGGGATGCTGCAACACTCGTTAAGTGTTTTCCGTGCTGTTGTAACTTTACCCCTCTACCTTCTCTTGGATATTTGTTTATTTTCCTCAGTAATTCATTGATTATATGGACCTTATAGACAAAGAGCCAGAGCCGAATGATCAAGGATACAATCTGCCTGCAGAAGAGTCTATGGCCTCTAGCAGCAGTTGATTGAAAAGGGGTTGCTGGAGACTTTGGAAGGTGACTGCCAAAGCTTTGGCTAGATGACCTGTTTAGAGGCTGCTCCCTGTGATGAGAAGCTGATTTCAGTTTTGGGATTTGGTGCTTTTTTTCCCTCCTTCACTATCTTTCACAGTGAAGAGAAACAAAAGTTTTGGGCTGCAATCCAAAAGCAATTGACTGCTAAATCTCATTGAAGTCTCTGGGATTCAGCCTTGAAAATAATTAAACAGGAAGGAGACTTCCCACCCACCCCCTCCCTAAATGTACTGTGTATAAATAAATGTGGGGATGTGATCTTGAAGTATAGGAAATAAAGACAAGAAACTGCTAAAAAAAAAAATCCCTGAAGGAAGTCTCTGTCAACCTGGTGACAACAGTAATCAGCATCTGAATCTGGATTCATAAATAGCGTGTTGGATAATATATGGTGCATTCATTAAAATGAAATGACACGTTCTGGTAGCCGCTGAGATGAGGCACGTAACTAATTGCTCTCGTTTCTTCTCTTGGGGTCTGAAGAAGCGTCTGCTTTTACTGCTATATTCTCTAGCTGAGCCACAGAAAAAATTGGCAGGAAACCATTCAATAAACTTGGGTAAAGTTTCCTGTGGTATAAAATGGACAGAGGTTGGGTAATTAATTCAGGAATCAAGAATCAAACTATCACATCATGTTTAGTGTGCTCCACCAAAACAAACCCAGTGGTCCTACAGAATTCCAGCATCTGTTTAGCTCAAGGAAGGACAATAGCTTTCATCTGAAGTCCATATTATGGTTGCAGTTTCACTTCTGAGGGCTAAGGGAACTACGACATTGCTACATTTCCCTCTATTTTAGAGGTTTGTGGAGGCCAAAGGCAAAGGAGGACCAATAAACAACTGTTATGTCATGTAATTAAAAAAAATAACCTTCAAACAGCTAAAATCACTGTTTTGCTGCACAGTTTGGGAAGAACAGTATTTGGGAATCTAAAAGCTGAACAGCTGTGGGTCCCCCTTTCAGCCTGCCGTATTTTTTTCTTGATCTTGCATAGCCTTTTTTAAAATGATAATTGTCAATAGAAAGTAAGGTGTAGGAATATTTTAGTCAAGCTTTATGTTTAAAATTTTACTGTAGTCTATGGTTTGGCAGAGGTTAGGACGCTGAGCTTGTCGATCAGATGGTCGGCAGTTTGGCGGGTCGAAACCTGAGTGCCGCGTAACAGAGTGAGTGCCTGTTACTCGCCCCAGCTTCTGCCAACCTAGCAGTTTGAAAGCACATAAAAATGCAAGTAGAAAAATAGGGACCACTTCGGTGGGAAGGTAACAGCGTTCCGTTCGCCTTTGGCGTCTAGTCATGCCGGCCACATGACCACGGAGATGTCCTAGGACAAGCGCTGGCTCTTTGGCTTTGAAACGGAGATGAGCACCGGCCCCTAGAGTTGGAAACGACTAGCACGCATGTGCGGGGGAACCTTTAGCTTTACCTTTAGTATTTGGGAAGGATCTCTTTTCAACTCTTAAATATCCTGCTTATGAATAAGGGTTACCAACTTCTACCCATGTACTTAAATTGCAAAATATTCTTTAGTGTGGGCATCCCTAAACACCCAGTCCTGAGACTATGCCATCTTTGGTATTGGATGGGGGTTGCACTGCCCCAGAAAGACCCAGTGTGCAACTTGGGGGTCCTCTTAGACTTGTAACTCTTGGTCAAAGAGCAGGTGGCAGTCATGGCTTAGGAGGGTTAGATAAGCCAGCCCCGTGCCATAAAGGGCTTTAAAGGTCAAAAACAGCACCTTGAAATGGACCTGGAAGCAAACTGGCAACAAATGCAGCTGGCGGAACAGAGGCAGAATGTGTCCCATTCTAACTTCAGCTGGTGCTGAAGCTTCCAGACACTCTTCAAGGACACTCAATGTAAAGTGCATTGCAGTAGTCAATTTGGGAAGTGACCAGAGGATGAGTGACTGTGAGCAGAGCCTCCCAGTGCAATAACAATTGGTATTCAACACAAAGTTGTGCAAAAGCCCTCCTAGTCACAATTGTCATCTGCTCTTTGAGCAGGAGTGGGAAGTCTAGAAGGATCCTCAAGTTGCATACCAGGTTTATTTGAAGCAGTGAAACTCCATCCACTATCAAAGAGTTTCTGAGTCAGAGGGCCTCAAAACACAGAGGACCTAATGTTGCTGAGGTTCAGTTGAAGCCGGCTGTTCCCCATCCAGGCACCAGGATAGGACATCAGCAGTATTGCTTAAGTCACCAGGGTAGAAAGGTATTGTAATGTATTGGGCTTGCTTTTGTTAAGGGGACACCACATGGTATTTGCTGGAAGGCTGTTTGAGCAGGGAAGCTAGCTAATGGCTCCCAGCTCCTCAGACAACCTGTCTCCAGCGCTGCTATTGGTTGCCCCTAGGGTGGAAATAGGTTGCTTCAAACCTATTGGCCACTGCCTAGGGGCCAGGGTATAAATTGCTGCATCTGCAGCCCTGTTCTCTAGTTCAGATCCTGCAAGCAATAAACCATGATCTTTGCTGAACTCACTCACCTCCTCTTCATTCCTGCACAACGAACCCAGTACACAACTGGGTATCAGGTAGCATGTCCATAGACATGTCTGCAATCTCTCAGTTGGGCAAGGTGGCAGGTGAGTAAACCTGCCTTTTTAATCAGCCTGCCACACTTGCCCCAGCCTCCTCTCCTACATCTTTAGAAAAGTCATTGGAACATTTCCTCTGTGATGAATGATGAAGGAGAGAAGCTTGCCACTGCTTTTCTTAATGTGGTCTGCATTTACCCTTTACGGATTGTACCATTCCCTGACTCCATTCATTCACTGAAGAGGGCTTGAAAATCAAGGCAGCAAATGTTTTACTGATATATTTTTCTGCTGGTCAAGGTCTGGTGGATATGATTCCAACACTCTGTCTCTGTATGTGTGTGTGTGTGTCTGTAGTCTCAAACTGTCAGTCATAAATTTGTTTACAAGTATCATTCTAGCTGTTTTTTGGGGGAAAAACACCATAGCAACACCAACATCCAGCTTCTTATATTTTTAATTCTCCTTCTGTTATGTATCCAGGTGAAGACATACACACTTACATAGCAGTCACCACCAGGGGGCGTTGAACTGTAACTGTTTTGGTGGGAACCCAGTTTTGGTGGGAAACCGATTGGCCAGCTGCTCACCTGGCCAGGTATAAAAGGAGGGCAGGTAACCCCTATTTCCCAGTATAGTCACTTCCACCTAATAAAGATCTGCCATGCTGTACTCATCGTCTCGGCGTTCTTCCTGCTCTCCATAATCCACTACACAATAGTGGCGATGAAGGTGGGATCCTGCTTCACCTTAAGAGCTGAAAGTCACTAGGGGATGGCATCGCTTGCTGGAGGAAAGAGGCATCTTTCCCCCCCCTTGACGACCAGCTAGTCACCACACATTCTCGCTTCCCTCCAAGGCGGCGCCATCTTTGCTAATCTAGATCTCGCGCAGGCGTACCAGCAGCTGCCAGTTACCAGGGAGATGGCAGAAGCGCAAACAATTGTAACACACAAGGGAGCCTTCAAGGTTAACCACCTGCAATTTGGTATCAGTGTAGCACCAGGCATCTTCCAGGAGGTAATGGAGCGGACTCTTAAGGGCATTCAAGGGGTATGCCCTTATTTTGATGATGTCCTCATTGCAGGGGACACAGAAGAAGTACTGGCTGAAAGGCTGAGGGCAGTTTTAAGCAGGTTACGTGCTGCAGGTCTCAAATTAAAAAGGGACAAATGCAGCTTTGGGGTTGCATCCACTGAGTTTTTGGGGTTTAAAATAGATGCCAGTGGGATCCACCCTGCAGAATCCAAAGTGAGGGCAATTAAGATGGCCCCACTCCCAAGAACAAGGTGGAACTGCAAGCCTTCCTTGGGCTGCTCAACTTTTACCATTCCTTCTTACCCCACAAGGCAGCAATAGCTGAGCCCTTGCACAGGCTCCTAGATAAGAAAGCTGCATGGAGCTGGACCAATGTCCACGAAAAAAGCTTCCAATCCTTAAAGGTCCTACTTTCAAGCAGGTCTACAGTCACCCACTTCATAGAAACAAAGCCCATCTGCATTGCTTGCGATGCTTCACCCTATGGAGTGGGTGCAGTACTGAGCCACCTAGAGGAAAACGGGGAACAGGTGCCCATCGCATACTACTCCAGAACCTTGTCAGGGGCAGAGAGGAACTATGCCCAGATAGACAAGGAGGCCCTGGCAATAGTGGCTGGGGTCAAAAAATTCCATGACTACCTCTATGGTAGGGAATTCACTATATTCACAGATCATAAGCCTCTATTAGGGTTATTCACCACGGACAAACAAACCCCCCAAATTCTCTCCCCAACGATGCTCAGGTGATCCATATTCTTATCAGCGTACAACTTTAAGCTGGTTCACAAACCAGGGAAAGAAATGGGCCATGTGGATGGGTTAAGTAGGCTACCCCTGACTAACACAGAACCTGATCCGGCACCTGCTGCACAGATACTGGCAATCCAAGAGCTACCGGAGTGCCCTCTCCATGCAAGGGACATAGCAACTGAGACTGCATGAGATAAAATCCTGAGCAGGGTCCAGTCTTGGGTATTCACAGGGTGGCAAGATAAGAGTCCAGGCCTGGAATTCCAGGCTTACTTCATAAGAAGACATGAATTGTCTGCCCATAAGGGATGCCTGTTGTGGGGTAGTAGGGTCATCATACCAGACACACGGAGGGATAGAGTCCTGAAATCCTTACACAAGGGGCACCCTGGTATAGTGCGAATGAAGGCGTTAGCTAGGAGTTACCTTTGGTGGCCAGGGCTAGATAAGGCAATAGAAGAGCAGGTACATGGGTGTTACATTTGTCAAAGGTCCAGACCTGAGATGCCCCAAGCACCTGTCCACAAATGGGAGGCCACACACACAACCTGGTCCAGGGTTCACATAGACTACGCGGGCCCATTCCAGGGACAGCTCTTCCTATTAGTGGTAGATAGCCACTTCAAATGGTTGGAGGTAGTGCCAGTCCCCAATATGACCATGGCCAGAACAATCCAAGTGCTCAGGACACTTTTTGTCACACATGGCCTGCCTGATGTCTTGGTATCGGATAATGGGGCTCAATTTACCGCTGCTGAATTTCAGGCCTTCATGAAAGAGAATTTGATTAGAGACATCACATCCACGCCTTTCCACCCATCGACTAATGGAAAAGCAGAACGCATGATGAGAATGACCAAGGACGCACTCAGGTGCATCATCGTCGGTGACTGGCATCACAGGTTGGTGGACTTCCTATTATCCCAACACACCACACCATGTACAGCAACGGGGAAGATCCCAGCGGAACTCCGTTGGGGCAGACGCCTCATCACCAAATTGGACAGACTTCACCCCGACAGAGTGACTTCGGAGACTGAGCAACCCAAAACCCCTAGGGAGTTACACCCTGGTGACTTGGTCTGGGCCAGGAACTATGGGTCGGGACATTTGTGGATTCCGGGGGTGGTGGTTGACAAAACTGGGCCTTTATCCTACGTAGTAGGAGTGGAGGGGGGTTGTCAGGTCAGACGGCACATAGACCAGGTCAGGAAACGGGTTCCTGAACGGTCACAGAGCAACCACCCGGAAGACTACCCATCATCAAGCTCAAATCATCACTACCAACCCCACTGACAAACAATAGAACCTGAGCCCGAGGAGGACCTCACTGACCCAGTACTGTTGCCAGTAAGCCCTGTTCGACCGGGACAACAACATGCCCAGGACTGCAGCGACAACCCTGCCACAGGGTCAGACTCTGGGGTGGGTCAACTGGAAATGGTCAACCAGGACTCAAACACTGACTCTGCCGTCCAAGACATGGGGGAAGTTCCCCTAAGATGTTCATCCCAGGTTCATTGGCCACCTGCGTACCTGTCGGACTATGTGCGTCAATAGGGACCGTTTGTTTGAGGGGATTGTTTTGTCTTTTTTGTCTTATTATGTATCCAGGTGAAGAGAACACATACACACTTACATAGCAGTCACCACCAGGGGGCATTGAACTGTAACTGTTTTGGCGGGAACCCAGTTTTGGCGGGAAACAGAGGTTCAAACCAATTGGCCGGCTGCTCACCTGGCCAGGTATAAAAGGAGGGCAGGTAACCCCTATTCCCCAGTACAGTCACTTCCACCTAATAAAGATCTGCCATGCTGTACTCATCGTCTCGTCGTCCTTCCTGCTCTCCAGAACCCACTACACAATACCTTCCAAGAACTAATATTAAATATTTAATATGTAGGAAAAAACATAAGCATATGTTGAAGACAATTTGGGAGAAAGCAATTTTAAATAAAACAGCCTATATCTGTTAGAAAGTACACCAATAATTAATAATCTGATTGGAGGGAATTATTGTAAAGTACTCTTTTTTTCATTTAATCATGTTTAATTACTCCTGGAAATATAATACACGTTACCTTTTCAGTGCAATAAATACCATTGTCATGGCATGACATATTTTTTTTTGATATGGTAATAACATTAGGGATTGTTTCACTACCCTGTGTAAGTATAAAAAGGTAAAGGTAAAGGTTCCCCTGCACATGCGTGCTAGTCGTTTCCGACTCTACGGGCCGGTGCTCATTTCCGTTTCAAAGCCGAAGAGCCAGCGCTTGTCCAAGGATGTCTCCGTGGTCATGTGGCCGGCATGACTAGATGCCAAAGGCGCATGGAATGCTGTTACCTTCCCACCGTAGTGGTCCCATAATTCACAGAAATATGGTATAATTGAACTAGTAGATTTATACTGATTAACATTTCCCCATACCTATCATTTTTCTAGCACGTCTTTGCCAAATGTCAGATGCAATAGATACGAAAATATCTTACTTTTCTTTTTCATTTTCTAGCTTTTGCTACTCTAATTCCTTAGATGAGATACATCATTTATGGTAGTACATAATCAAATATCTTTCTAGATTTTTCATTCATGCTTCCATATATCAAAATGACATGGGTATCCCAAACTTATTCACAAATAGTTTATAGTTAGTAACGAAATGCACTTGATAATAGCATTGCAGCAGAAGTTTAAATAAATTATTTTTAAATGACCTGAAAATACATGTTTTCAAAAATAGTTTATTTTCACAGTGGATAAGCATATTCTTTTATTTGTCAATAAATTCATGCCTTAATACATTTAGCCTGTCTTAACAAATTAATACAACTATTTTTAATACAATAATTAATGCAACATTCTTCCTGATATTTAGATACTATAGCTCAGATGTGGGCATTTTACAGCTGATGAGCCACATTTGGCTTTTCAGCTGTCCCTAGCGTCAGATGGGGCAGGGTGGCATAAGCGGGGGGTGGGGTGTTGGCGGGAAGTGGGACATCCACATTGGCAGGACGTGGGACAGGGGCAGGGCAGGGGTGGATGGCTTGGAGGGGGGGGATTGGGGCAGTGGGGGCCTTGCACAAAAATCCCAGTTTCTAATGTGGCTGCTTGGGAAAAATTATTGTCCATCCCTACTATAGACATTGTTTAACAGCTGTCCTGTTTAATGACTGCCCAAAGTTCTGACAGTGCTTAAGAAGTAATTTTATGACTAGTCCTCACATTTACACCATGGGATAGAGATTGGGGTGCTTCAGAACCAGCTTCAGGCAAGCAGAGTCTGATGAAGAAGCCAGCAGGTAAAAATGAAAGCCATGGTCATATGATATCTTGCTAAACAACTTGCAGCAATTCATTAACAGCCACAGTGGAAATGAATTTGTAAGCCTGCCTGATTTTTTCCTGAGCAGTGGAGTTTACATGTGGCCACTAGGTAAGCACTGCTTGCAGTCTGGACTTCCACTCTGCAGCATTTTGGCTGAAAGACCCTCCATGATAGTATTGATGATGGTCCTGGGATTGCAGAGAAAATGGTCAGGGAAATCACTCTGTATGATTTTAATTATCCCGATATTTTTTGGACTACAGGGGAACAGTCCCGACTCTAATCATAAATATAATTTATACTAGTCAATCCAACTTCTGTAAAAGCCTCTCTCTTTTTTTCCATTTGCCATGGCAACACTAACTAATCCATGACAAAAAGAATTCATCACTTACCTTTTACAACTTTCAAAAAGGGTTGTCTGATGACTGTTTTTGAAAGAACCTCATTTCCTATGTGGCCGCCCAATGAGTAGGCATCCCACTTCTAAGCAAAATAAAATTAGAATATTATTTTAATAAACAAGGCCAGACTTGTTTGCAAAACAGCTTTGGGATCAGAGGCATGCTTAAGTGCCAATTTCCCAGTTTTCCTGGATAATGAGTAATCAAAAAGCACGTATTTAAATATAGATAATGTCTCTATTTATTAATATGTCATTAGCAGTACAAAGGGGTTGAAATAATCTCCATGGCTATTTGTTTCACTATGCCCCTTCATAGCTTTCCAGTTGTGTTCTTTTCCAGAAAGGCAACGTACGCTTGCTATAATTACTGAATAAAAAAGATCCAGGTATTGTTTCCAAGGTATCAGATTGAATGCCCTTGCTGAAAAATGAGTTTGGAAAAAATATCAGTAGGTCAGGTTTGTCTGTTGTCAAGTCAGCTTCAGTTACACCTAGAATGACAGCAATTTTGAGTGACCTTCTGGTTTAGAGTTCACAGATAACATGCTCAGTGTCCTTACACCTGTGCTCTGTTTCTATTTTCCCTTAGTCTGAAAAGAATGCAGTCAGAAACCTTCAGCCCACCTTCCAATTAGTGAGCATTTCATTTAAACACTTTAGAATTCTGATTTGTACATAATTAATTCAAAGGAAAGCTTATTTACTTTTTTTTTAACAGAGGTAGATGCTGCCCACGGCCAAATGGTTCTGAGTAGCATACCAATATTAATATAGAATAATTCAAATAGTGTAAACCACGTTACTTTACAAAGTAGAACCATAATATGGAGGAGGTTTGCCTCTCCCCGATAAAGGCCCTGTCACAGAGAATTAATGATTATTAGATGTATGCATGCTCCATAAAAGAGCTGAAAATGCAGATAAGCAGTAGGGAATTAAACAGTCCTACAATAAACTCCAGTCTAAACCATGTGAGGCTTTGTATATCAAAGGGGACTCATTGAATCAGGAATTGTGCTGCTGAGTGTCCATGGGGGTTCTGCAACACCACTAAAAAGTGACCCTTAGCGCGTGCGCTGCCACAGGTGGGACCAGCTGCAATTTGGGATTGTCTTCAAGAGTGGCCGTGTTGGAACAACCCAACATTTTGATTGTAGAACATGTGTCACTAATACCAGGTGTTCTCCAAGTGTACGCACATCTGCTGCATTCAATTCCTGTAGAAGTTGCGGGATTGTCCAGCATCAAGGCCAAATCCAAAAGGATGTAAAGATGGCAGACCTTTTCCATAAGGGGAGAGCCTAGGTAACAACTCCTGCATATCTCTGTCAAGATCATTTCTCTTATCTATCCAGGACAGGCATACCTCTAAAACTGTCCCACCAGAATCATCACAATTTTGTCTGACCTGTTCTTTAAAAATTGCCTGTTATAGAATACACATTCATTCCTGTAATCCTAGATCATGGAAATAGTACTTTCAGCTGATAACTATTAGAGCCTAAGGTCAAAAGGGTTTCACCCAGCATGGCCTGTCGTGAGGAATGCCGGTGGATGTCATACAGTAACTTTTTTAAGGGACACAGCTTTCCTACCTCTGGTATACTCTGAAAATCCGAGAACTTGGTTTATTTTCTTCCTTCTTCAGTTGAACACAACATGTAACACGCTACCACTGTACTGTGCATTACCTTGACAACATTGCACTTCCCTGGCTATCAGGAGCTGTCAGCCCGCAAGGTGATAATGGTGCCAGAATATGTGACACCTTCATTTGCTATTATGAGGCCAAGGCTATTGGCAGTCCTGCTAGGATTTGCTTCTGGCCAAGGAGCTTGTAATGAAATCCCTAGGTGAGTGATGAGCCATTTTCTTTCTTCAGTCATCTCTACCTGCTTTTGGTAGGAGGGCCATCATGGAGAGACAAATACAACAGATCCTGAAGCTATAAACCAGTTGACTCCATAGGTAGATTATGAAGTCACTCCTGAAGTGGACTGTGTATCTGCTGGGGTGCTATAGGGTAATTAAGTTCCTGTGGTTCTTCTTGTGGCAAGATTTACACAAAGCCAAACAATATAATCATCTTATTTTAAATATTTTGTTGTTGTTAGTTGCAAAGTCGTGTCCGACCCATTGTGACCCCATGGACAACGTTCCTCTAGGTCTTCCTGTCCTCTACTATCTTCTGGAGTCCATTTAGGCTCACGCCTACTGCTTCAGTGACTCCATCCAGCCACCTCATTCTCTGTCGTCCCCTTCTTCTATTGCCCTCAATTTTTCCCAACATTAGACTCTTCTCCAGTGAGTCCTTCCTTCTCATTAGGTGGCCAAAGTATTTGAGTTTCAACTTCAGAATCTGGCCTTCTAAAGAGCAGTCAGGGTTGATCTCCTCTAGGACTGACCGGTTTGGTCACCTTGCAGTCCAAGGGACTCACAGGAGTCTTCCCCAGCACCATAGTTTTAAATATAGGATTTCCTATACCATGAATCTGTCACTGGATCTTGGTTTAGCAGTCTGACTTCTCAATGCTACTGCTGGGGATTTCTGGTTCATGTTTGTTTCTCTCTTTTCCACTGAGAGACATAAAATGCCAAGTGGAGAGATGGATCATCCTAGTGAAATCTATCCAGGTGGCGGATAAGACTCAATACAGACTTGGTGGCTCCTAATCAATTTCTGTTCTTACAGATTTTTTTT
The DNA here is from genome assembly GCF_947247035.1 of Vipera ursinii. Classification (NCBI taxonomy): domain Eukaryota; kingdom Metazoa; phylum Chordata; class Lepidosauria; order Squamata; family Viperidae; genus Vipera; species Vipera ursinii. Next base: position 217,378,211 of record NC_139512.1, on the reverse strand, counting down.
CATGCAGTATTTCTCATATACAGTAATTACATTTTATTTCATTGAAATAGACCTGCTGAAATCAATGAATCTAAAATGAGCTCTTCCTAATCACAACTTAGTGGAAACCCTAAAATACTGTGTGCTCTGTTCAAAACTTAAATTGCTTTTAGCAAATTAACTGTTTCACTTAATAATGGAAAAGATATGTAAAATGAAGAGCACGGACTGTACAAGGGTGCACATTTGTCTTTCAGTCAGCTACCTCTGGCCCCAAGTCAACTGGCAGACGTAGGATTTTAAGTTACCGCATTTTCCGGCGTATAAGACGACTCGGCGTATAAGACGACCCCTGACTTTTGAGAAGATTTTCAAGATTTTTCGTCTTATACGCCGGAAAATACTTACATGCCAGTTGCCAAGTGTCAGCAGAGCAGCCGCGCGTCTGGAGCCAAGCCCCGCCCAGGAGGCAGTCAGCCAGGTAGGCTCTAAAGACGCGCTGGAGAGCTGGGCTTGGGACGGCCATGCCGAGGCCGGCTGGCGAGGGCCGCTGCGTGGTCTGCGGGCGAGAGGGGCGCCAGGCCCGCCGGAAGTCCCTGGAAGTTCCTGGAATGGCCTGGCGGCGGGCGGGCACTCCCTCCCCGACCCGCCGGGGAGTGTCTCCCAAAGCGCAGCGTCTGGTGGCCGGGAGTCCATCGGCCTGGTCGCTGGTGAGCTGGCCTGCAGCTGGGGCCGGGGCCCAGGAACTGGTAGCCGGGTGCGGGTGGGGGGGGAAGGAAAGCCAGGCGTGGGCTTCTGCGGCTGGTTGTGAGGCCGGATGCGGGCATCTGCCGGATCGCCGGTGAGTGGTCTCGAGGCCCCACTGAATGCCGGGCCTGCCGGGCCCGACATGCCGCCCCCTCTACCCAGGGTCCTCCTGCAGGGGTAGAAGACAACTGCCGGGAGAGATAGCGGGTAGCAGGGCACGCTCTGCTTATGCTCAGATGCCGCTTGGGTGAGGGGGAGGGGCTTCCTGCCGCTCCCAAGGTCTGGCGTTTGCAAGGGGGAGGGGAAGGGGCTTAGAGGCTTTAGGGGGTGGGAAGGGAGAGTCACGTTGGAGGGGGGACTGGACTAAGGAGGCTTCAAGTTGCTTTGCACGAACGGGGACGCTCGATTGATTTATGTACTATTTTCCGGTGTATAAGACGACTGGGCGTATAAAACAACCCCCCAACTTTTGAGAAGATTTTCATGGGTTAAAAAGTCATCTTATACGCCGGAAAATACAGTATTCCAGAAGGCCAAAAAACAAAGGGGGGGGGGGAAATCTCATCTCAGGAGGCAAAATGTTCCAGGAAATAGGGGCCACAGCAAAGAAGGCTCTTCTCCTTGACCCCGCTAAGCAAAATTTCTCAGTTGACAGGATCCAGAGAAGACCTCTTCTGCTGGAGCAAGTGTGGCGGGCCAATCCCATTAGAGCAAGACAGTGCCTCAGATAAAATTCCAGCTTTGTTCCTGAATATGGGTAGCTATAGCAGCTGGTGCTTCATAATTTTATCGATTGATTTAATTGGTGTGGCACCCATATCATCTAGATGTTTACATTATATTAAATAGCTATTTACATTTTTCCTTTATGATCGAGGCACATTATCATAGTGTTTGGCATTACTGTTTTTATTAATACTGTTATGATTAATACTGTTATGATTAATCAATTAAGTATGCCTGTGATCATGTATAGTTATTCAGTTACCTTGGCCTGACTATATATATGCTGCAGTTTTTGCAGACTTACTGCTTCTAGGATTTCAGTAACATGAGCAGCAGCAAAATTTAATCCTGACTTAGCATCTTTTGTTTAATCACTTGAAAAGCTACAATACTTCTAAAGCAGAGGTGTTTGCCTGACAGATGGCTGTCTGGTCTCCAGTTGAGTCCAACATCCAGCAAAGGGGAGAGACCCTTTCTCCGTGTCATTCATTCAACTGTCCGACTACTCTTACTGTGATTTTTCTGACAGTTACAATTGTCTTCCTATAACTTAATCTATTATTCTGTTTTTCTAGAAAAAAACAAAAAAGCACGTTTTAATGTTCTGTCTGATATCATGTCAGATATTCAAAGATATTCCCCTCTGTTTTCTCTTCCCAAAGCTAAACATACTCAATATTTACATTTATAACATTTAGTCTGTATTCTTCTTAGGAATGTCTTTCCCTGAAACTTTTTCACAGAAGCCGTCTCAGAGTATGCGGATCGGAATCGGGCTAATGTTACGTTAAAAATCTGATCAGTGTAGAATAAATTGGAACAATTATTTTCCATGATTAGTGAATTATGCTTCTCTTGATGCAATCTAAAATTATCATTGCCCTTTTGGCAGTCATATCACACTGCTGAACTTTTAAAAATTTCATATATATCTTATTGTTTTATATTACAAAAAGAAAAAAAATATGCAAAACACTATGTTCAAAAAAGAGAAAAGAAAAGTGAACCAAAAAAGAAAAAAAAGAAACCTATATAACTATTGTGTTATCTATACAAGAGCAACTCATTTTTGAATCATGACCATGCAGAATAATAGTGCTCAATCTGTCCATTGCATTGTAAAGAAGTAATTTAAAGGTCCTCAATCTAAGGTGTTAAGCCCAGAGCTGTGGCATTTTTCCAGTACAAAAATACATTAAGCTACATTTCATAAAGCTAGAGTTTCTTTAGACACTAACTTCCAACATTTTGATATATAATTCAGAAAATTGCATGTTTACAGTTTTATTCTCGATTCAAAATCAAATTAACATGAACCTTAGACCAAAATGGAATAACCATAGAAGAGGTCCAAATGACTTGCCTCAAGTCCACCTAAATACATTTTCAGCACAAAGAATTGACATTTAACCATTCTTAAACATCTCCTAAGACTTCCCAAAAACTTGAAGAGAATTAGCTTCTTCTTAGACCAGGGGTCTAAGACCAGGGGGTCCTCAACCTTGGCAACTTTAAGACTTGTGGACTTCAACTCTCAGAATTCCTCAGCTGAAGATTTCTGGGAGTTGATGTCCACAAGTGTTAAAGTTGCCACGGTTGAGGACCCCTGTCTTAGACCTTTACCATCACCATCAGCATAGCCAATCCATCATTTTCAATATTCTTTCCCCCTCCTCCAGTCTTTGAGATTCCTTCCTCCAAAATCTCAGATGCTATAACCCTAACTGTGTCATTTCCAGGATCATTTGTCCCCAGATGGGTGAACAGGGAGGGATCATTTTCATTGGATTTCATAAATGTTGGTGTCATGGTTCTGAAAGATGAGACTGAAAAAAGAACTCCAAGGCAAAAAGAATTTCCTTAAAGAACATTTTTATTTGGCTACATAATAATAACACATCCAAAGATGAACCCAAAACTGAAATATCCCCCCCCCGAAGTTTACAAAGTTGCAAAGTTAAACTTCCCACGCAACAGGGAGTCATAAATCACATTCCTCAATTAACTACTTGTGCAGGCTTTCCAACAGAGACTACAGCCCCCCAAAATGTAGTTAGCAATGATCTTGGTTCCCACAGCACAACTTATTGTTACGTCTAAGATAAAACACGCATCCCCCCTCCCACTTCTGTGGCAACCGAAAATGAAGAGAAAATGGCCTCAGCTAATTTCATTTTGAGAGTTAACAGTTGGAAGTTGTTCTTTTTCCCTCCTGATCTTTGCTTCTACAAGGCACCACTATCTGAGCCATTGACTCTTGTTAGCATACCCTTGTTTGAATTCTTTATAATTCCTCTCTGGACAAGCAGAAGACTGGAGATCACATAAGTGCTCCAAATAGTTCCTCTTTGTGAGGAGATCACAGGAAGGGGTTTCAGGTAGGTTTAGAATTCTGGGAGAGGAGGGAATAACCATCTACCTCAACCCTCAGTCACACCTTTAAGAAGATTGGGTTCACATACTTCCTTTTCTAATCACTTTTGCAGGTTAAATATTTTTCGAGAACCTTTAGAGTGACAATTTTTACAGTGCTGGTTGAGTTTCCTTCAATCCTTAGGGAAAGAAGTTTTAAATATTGTACAAGTTTAAGGACTTAATTTTTTTTCTGGAATAAACAGCAGAAAGGTGATTAAAAACCTTTATTTCAGAAAGTTACAAATAGACTAAGGATCCAGATAAATTTGAAATAAGATTTTGGAATTAATGAAAAGAATCCTTTCCATGGCAAAATACTTTTGTTTTGAATTCTTTAAAAAACATGATAAGATGGAAGGTTGAAGGCTGAACACCAGAAGGAACTAAAGTTTACAATTAAAGAAGAAGAATACTTACTTACCTTTGAGTTACTAATACAGGATGGAGCAAAATATTTTAATATTCAACATATTAAATGATATTTTTGAACAATGGAATCAGAGGTTAATTTTAAGAGTATCTGTCTTTATAGTTACTATGTTTAAAAGATGTTATGGAAAGAGGAACAATTTTACTGGAAAAGTCTGACACTGATTTGAAAGTGGATTTACAATGAAAAGCTACAAGAAGGATAGGGGAAAAGATGCTACACTGTGCGTACAAAAGAAATCAACTGATATCTTAATAATTAAACAGAATATACAAATAACAACAGCACACTAAATAGCAGAGACATCACCCTGTCAACAAAAGTGCATATACAGTAGTCAAGGCTATGGTCTTCCCAGTTGCAATGTATGGCAGTGAAAGCTGGACCATAAAAAAGGCTGAGTGCCAAAGAATTGAGGCCTTTGAACTATGGTGCTGGAGAAGACTCCTGCGAGTCCCTTGGACTGCAAGGCAATCAAACCGGTCAGTCCTAGAGGAGATCAACCCTGACTGCTCTTTAGAAGGCCAGATCCTGAAGCTAAAACTCAAATACTTTGGCCACCTAATGAGAAGGAAGAACTCACTGGAGAAGAGCCTAATGCTGGGAAAGGTTGAGGGCAATAGAAGAAAGGGACGACAGAGAATCAGGTGGCTGAATGGAGTCACTGAAGCAGTAGGCGCGAGCTTAAATGGACTCCAGAAGATGGTAGAGGACAGGAAGGCCTGGAGGAACGTTGTCCATAGGGTCACGATGAGCTGGACATGACTTGGCAGCTAACAACAACAACAACAACAACAACAAATAATAAATCAAGAAAGTGACCTGGATAATCTTCCCATATTGGATATACAAAAGAAGCTTGTTAAAGCTTTGAAGAATTTTGTGATAAGGGACAGAGAAAAATGAAAGGAATAAAATGTTAGGACATTATTTCAAGGGATCAGGGATCATGACTGTTAAAAGTAATAGGAAGGAACCTTATTTTTTTTTTGCAGAGTGAAGTTGCATCCTCAGGGACCTACTGTTCTAGCTCTATTTCACCATATCTCCCCCCCCCTGCCCCGGTTTAGCCTTGAAAGATGTTTCTGAGTTCCAGCATAATGAGGATCTTCTATGTATCTTGCTTTGGATAAGCATTTTTCTTCAATAAACTCTTTTCTTAGTCTTTTTTTATAGAAACTTGTTCCCTTTGTCACCTCCTACTGGAGTCCCCGCCTGCCCACAAGAGATCTAACTCCAGCCCAGCTTAAGTGCCTCTCTTATCTCTTCTGCATTTTTCCTTGACCATTACTGGTAGTTGGTCAGCATCTTGTAGACAGCTTAAGCTTGCAATAAATCTTTGTACTTAATGGAATTGCCTGGAACTCCTGATTTCCCTGGTGCTTGACATACCCTTTCCTTTACTCTGAGAAGTTTTAGTCTTATTTTATTTCCTGAAGGGTGCAAATCATTACCAACCCATCTGACTTGTCTTCAAGCTATATTAAAGTTGGCATTTGCTGGAAACACATGTCAGGTTGTTTTCAGATAAGAACACAAATATGCCACAAATACTGCAGGTAAAAGACTGCAGCCTTCTGTCTTCATCTTCACTTTGGTTACATTTATCTCTTTTTGTTCCCTTCTCAGAGAGGTAGGGCAAACCTATTTTTCCTACTTCTCTTTGCAGAAAAAAAAGTTTGGATATGGAAAGTCCTTCCTTCCTTCCTTCCTTTTTATCTACCTATTATAACATGAAGACAAGTAACGCTTGTCATCAAATTCACAGCTGGAGAAGAAAGGATAAAGCTGTCCTCCCTGTTTGTTGCAGTCCCAATTGTTATGTATTGGGCTCATTAGTAATACCATGTGGGTTGCTGGAGCAGCTAACGGCTCTCCAGCAACCCAGACTACAAGTCTCCAGTACTGCTATTGGCTATTCCTAGGTGGCAATGGTTGCTTCAAACCTATTGGCTGCCACCTAGGAGCTAGGCTATATATTGCGGCTAGTTACAGCCATTTCCTCAGTTCAGATTCTGCAAGCAATAAACCATGAGTTTTCCTGAACTCACTTGCCTCGTCTTCATTCCTGCGCCAAAGAACCCGCTACACAACACTGGCGACGAAGGTGGGATCCTGTTTCCCTGAAAAAGAGCTGAAGTCTACGAGGGGAAGGCAGCACACACTGTAGGGAAAAGGCATTTCCCCCCCTCTCTCAAGGTTGGCTAGCAAGCTACGCTAGCGACCTCACGCTCAGTGGACTCATTCCCTGAGCCTGAGAAGCAGGATCAGAAGAAACTGCAGGAACCAGCAAAGACAGAATGCCGAAGTTTGGGAGAATTCGACGTGAAGCACCCAGAGGAATGGCCATCCTATTTGTCCCAGGTAGAAAATTACCTCCGGGCAAACCAGATCGCGGAAGAAGGACTGAAGGCTGCAACACTACTCTGCCTGTGTGGCCCAGCAACCTTTGATATGGCTGAGAACCTCTTCGCTCTGACACCGATAGAAGCGGTCTCCTACACAGACCTCAAAAAGAAGCTAACCAGACATTTCCAGCCCAAGATGTCTGAAATGGCTTGGCGGTTCAAGTTCGACCAGAGAGTGCAGCAACCCGGCAAATCAGCTTCAGAATTCATAGAGGGCCTGAGGCAGGCCACATGCCTTTGCAAATTTTCAAACTTAGAAGAGCGACTATGAGACCGGCTTGTCTGTGGCCTACGGGACCGAATGCTTCAGCAGAGACTATTTGTCAGACCAAACTTAACGTTTTCAGAATCACAAGATGAAGTAACGGCCAACGAAGCTGCCGGGGGGGCAGTTCAAACAGTCCAGCCCACCAAAATGACAAAGCATGAAGAAACGATCCACCGTGAGGATGCCAAACGCACCGAAGAATCTTCCGAGGAAGAAGAGCCTGAAATCAACAGACTCCAAAAGCAAATCATTGTGAAACGCTGCAACAGCCAGCAGCAAGAGAACATTTACAAGACAGTTCTCTTACCTAGATGTAAAGGGTGCAGCAGCAACCATTTTCGCGCCGATTGCAGATTGCGATCAGCCATGTGCAGAGCTTGCGGCAGGACAGGCCACATCGCAGCAGTTTGAAGAGCCCGCCAGAGGGACCGGTCACCCAAACACCAGTCGGAAGAACCGGCTAAGAGAGGTACTGGGGCCCAGGGTCCAGCTAGTGTGGGGGTTTTCAGAAGCCGTAGAAGCGTGTGCCGCACCAGGGCCTGACGCCCCCTCAAACCTAAACTCAGACTCTTGGTAGAGCTACAAAGAGTTCCATGTAAGATGGAATTGGACTCTGGCTCTGTAGTCCCCATTATTTCTCAAGACACTTTTAACTTCGTGTGTAGGCGCAGTAACAACTGAGCCAAACTAAGGCCCTCAGATATAATCCTAACTGACTTTCAAAATGCTCAAGTTAAAGTTAAGGGAGAAGCCACTTTGACGGTAAAATTAAGGAGTTTTATGGGCACCTGGATGTCATAGTAGTAGGGGGCCAGAGAACGAGTCTCATTGGACTCGATTGGTTTGATGCTTTAGGTATTCAGATTACTGGTATCAACCAGACACAAACTGCAGACCTCGCATCAGTATGCGAGGACTGTGCAGATGTTTTTGATTCAACCCTAGGAACAGACACAGGCCCACATATCTCATTTAAGGTAGATCCCAACGTAGTTCCAATCAGGGTTAAGCCGCTTAGGGTCTCCGAATTTTAAAACATAAAATTGATTCAGAAATTGATAAGCTTGTAGAACAGGGCATTTTACAGCCTGTTGATGGTGAGGAGTGGGAAACTCCTATAGTCACTCCACTTAAAGCCAACGGGGAAATATGCATTTGCGCTGACTATAAATGCACTCTAAATAAACCTCTCAAGCAACACCTTTACCCGGTCCCAGTAGTCAACCACATTTTAGCCTCCTTGCATGGGGATACTATTTTTGCTAAACTTGATTTAGCACAGGCCTATCAGCAATTGCTGGTTGATGAGGCTACAGCCACGGCTCAGATGATTGTGACTCACAGGGGGGCTTTCAAAGTTAAACGCTTACAGTTTGGAGTCAGTGTTGCACCTGGCATTTTCCAGGGGATCATGGAGTGTACACTTAAGGGTATTCAGGGCATCTGCCCTTATTTTGATGATGTTCTTATTGCAGGGGAATCCCCAGAAGTGCTAGCCAGTAGGCTCAGGGCTGTTTTGCAGAGGCTTCACGAAGCAGGCCTCAAATTAAAAAAGAGCAAGTGTAGTATTGGGGTTCCTTCAACAGAATTCCTGGGTTTCTGAATTGATGCTAACGGCATTCACACTGCTGATTCTAACGTGAAGGCCATTAAAATGGCTCCTAGGCCCAAATCCAAAGGAGAGCTACAAGCATTCTTGGGCCTCCTAAGCTTCTATCACACATTTCTACCTCATAAGGCCGCACTAGCAGAGCCCCTCCACAGGCGTCTAGATAAGAAAGCTCCATGGAAATGGACTAACTTACATGAAAAGTTTCCAGGACTTAAAAGCACTATTGTCAGAAAAGTCCACTGTAACTCACTACAAAGAGTCTAAACCAGTATGTCTTGCATGTGATGCATCTCCCTGTGGGGTGGGGGCAGTTTTAAGTTACGTAGGAAAAAATGGGACACAGGTTCCTATAGCATTTTACTCAAGGACATTGTCCTCTGCTGATCACAACTATGCTCAGACGCCCTAGCGCCATAGTTGCTGGAATAAAAAAATTCCATGACTATTTATATGGCAGGGACTTCACGGTCTGTACAGACCACAAACCTCTGTTGGGACTTTTCACAACAAACAAACAACCCCCCCACATACTTTCTCCAAGAATGCTGAGATGGTCTATTTTTCTATCTGCATACACTTTTAAATTGATTCACAAACTGGGCAAAGAAATGGGCCATGCTGATGGCCTCAGCAGACTACCACTGCCACTAATGGAACCATATCCAGCTCCAGCTGCTAGAATACTGTCCATAAAGGACCTACCTGAATTCCCCTCCATGCTGGGGACATTGCTGCTGAAACTGCCACAGATAGAACACTTAGTAGAGTATTGTCATGGGTATACATGGGCTGGTTGGATAAAAGCCCAGGTTCTGAATTTCAGAACTATTTTGTCAGAATGTATGAGTTATCTGCCCACAAGGGGTGAATTTATGGGGAAACAGAGTCATAATTCCCACTTCCCTAAGAGACAGGGTTTTACAGTCATTACATGAAGGCCATCCAGGCATTGTCAGAATGAAAGCTTTAGCTAGAAGCTACCTCTGGTGGCCTGGCCTTGATAAGGACATTCAGGCACAAGTCCATGGTTGTTATACATGCCAGCAATCTAGGCCTGAAATGCCACAGGCTCCAGTTCATAGGTGGGAGGAAACACACACTCCCTGGTCTAGAATTCACATAGACTATGCTGGCCCCTTTCAAGGACAACTCTTCCTTATAGTTGTGGATAGCCACTCCAAATGGCTGGAAGTAATTCCAGTTCCTAAAATGACTAGTGCTAGGACCATCCAGGTGCTGAGAAAACTCTTTGCCACACATGGGTTGCCAGATGTCTTAGTATCAGACAATGGGGCCCAATTCACTGCTGCTGAATTTCAGGCTTTCCTTAGAGGTAATCTCATCAGACATGCAATGTCTGCACCTTTTCATCCGTCTTCTAATGGTCAAGCTGAACACATGGTGAGGACAATGAAGGAATCACTCAAGCGCATTGTAACAGGTGACTGGCATCACAGATTGGCAGATTTTCTACTCTGCCAGCATTCTATGCCCTGCACTGCTACAGGCAAAAGTCCTGCAGAACTACATTGGGGGAGGCGATTGATCACTAAACTGGACAGGTTGCATCCAGATAGAGTGGCAGCAGAAGCCTCTTGACCAAACCCCCCTGGGGGGCTGCAAATGGGCGATTGGGTTTGGGCCAGGAACTTTGGTCATGGGAATCTGTGGGTTCCTGGTCAAATAACCAAAGCATCTGGGCCCCTGTCTTATGAAGTGGGGTTGGAGGGAGGGCGAGTTGTCAGACGCCACATTTATCAACTCAGAAAAGAGTTTCCAGAATGGCCACTAAGTGAGGACTGCATCATAGGTCCCTCCCAAGGTCCTCAAACGTGCGGCCAAGCCAGTCCTCACATGGACTCTCAGGACTTTTACTTCATAACTGAGGAGGAACCAGAGGGAGAAGTGGGGAGTCCAGGAATGCAACATGGATCCCCTGAAGGAGCAAGCCAACCAGACTTTGGAAACCGCTGTGCCTACTCTGCTGATCAGTCTGACTCTGGGGTGGGCCAACCTGGAGAGGCCAGCCAGAGAGCATCTAATCCCCTTGACTCAGGAGCACCAAGGGGCACTAGTCTACCCAGCCCACTGGGTAAGCTGGTAGATCACAAAGTGTCTGGAACTCCGAGACGTTCCACTAGGGCACACAAGCCTCCTTCATATCTTGCTGATTATGTTGTAAAATAAAGAGCTATAATATTGTTGTATTGCAACTTGCCACTGTACTACAGAAACTAGCATTATGATGTTAACTGTCTGGCGTGCTGTCAATGAAGGCCTATTTATTCAGGTGCTATGATGTTAACTGTCTAGTGTGCTGTCAATGAAGCCTATTCATTCAGATGCTGTTATTAACATTGTAACCTATATGGGTTTTTTCTATTACTATTATTTAATATTGTTTTGTTAAGGAGTCTTGATAATTGCATTAAGACTAACTTGTGTTATAATATTGTCTGATCTAAGAGGGGAGGGGTGTTATGTATTGGGCTCATTAGTAATACTACGTGGGTTGCTGGAGCAGCTAACGGCTCTCCAGCAACCCAGACTACAAGTCTCCAGTACTGCTATTGGCTATTCCTAGGCGGCAATAGCAGTACTTTAAACCTATTGGCTGCCGCCTAGGGGCTAGGCTATATATTGCGGCTAGTTACAGCCATTTCCTCAGTTCAGATTCTGCAAGCAATAAACCATGAGTTTTCCTGAACTCACTTGCCTCGTCTTCATTCCTGCGCCAAAGAACCCACTACACAACACCAATGAAAATAGAATTGAAGAGACTTTTATTATTCATTATACATGTGATTTTATCTGAAGGTTATATATCAAAAAGACTATATAACCTTTGAATTTCAATTTGAGCAGGTTTAGCATGCATTATTATGTTTTTGTTTTGTTAAGTTGCATTTCAGTGCATAATACAAACCTGAACTAATGTTTAGATGAGAAAAGGATGTGAAGACTGTAAGGTAATTTATTGTTCATGGACCTAATAAAGTTTTTTATGACTGAAAGATGGAAAGTACTTCCCCCCCCCCCCCCCCGTTTCTTTTGGTGATTGCAAACATAATTGCAGCTCTTGGTTTAGAGCCATTTCTAAAATATCTGATAAATCAACTCTCTATGGAGTTGAGCTCAATTCTGAGTGATTTTATGAATATAGATGATCCTTCCTTAACAACCATTCATTCAGAATTTACAAGTTAGAAGTTAAACACTGCTCAATAAGTGGTACTTATGACCAGTCCTTATACTTGCAATGGTCACAGTGTTTTCATGGTCATGTGATCATGATCCAAGCAGGTGGTGACTGGCTCACAAATACAATGCCACAGTGTCCCGTGCAACACCACAGAGTCATTATTTGCAACCTTCCCTGCTGTCCTCCAACAAGTAGTGTTAATTGGGGAAGCTAGCAGGAGGTCACAAATGGTGACCTTGAGACATCATGCTTAATAATGTTGTGGGATTCACTTAGTGACAACAATGCCAGAACTGAGATTACTAAGCGGCACAGTTCTGTGATCGGGTCGCTTAACAATGGAAATTCTGACCCTAATGATAGAAGTAAAGGAAAGGTCTTCAAAAATTTAATATTGAAAGAGAAATTTAAAATTGAATTTGCTTCAGTGGAAATGTACTGAGTGGAGAAGCAACTATAATAGATGGGAACCAGGAAAGGATAGCATGAAGTAAGGAAGTAAGAGGAAACACACAGGCGAAATTGTTATCTGGGTCTTCAGAATGGGAAAAGGAGCTGTAAGAGGAGATAACTAGCAAAACAGGAAAGAACCTATTTTTCTAAGTAGTCATAAAAAAGAACTCAGGCAACTGAGCATGTGCAATTAGTTGATTAATATTAACTGACACATAAATTATCTCTTAATTTTAATGTACATGTGATGTATGATTTAGTATGTAGCAGGAAATATGTAGGAGGCAGTCGGAAAGAGTGTAACCTCATAGTACCTCAGCCAATGGGGAATGAGGAGGGCTGTGGCGGCTGGGACGGGGCTGTATAAAGAAGGGAATATTTTGGGTTGGAACTTTGGAGAGAACCAAGCTTTGATAGCTTCTCTCCCCGCCTATTGCATTAAACGAAACAAAAGGCCTTCACTGTGTCTTGGCTGGTTATTGGTCATTGCCTCTGGTCACGAAAGAAAGTAGCCAGTAGCACATAACATTAATTACCATTGTTAAGTGAGGACTATCTGTACATCGATATCATTTACTTAGCAACTTTTTCTGATTTTTTTTATTCCCACTATAACTACATGCACATACCACACACCACACTCTGCTGAATCTCCAAGGAACATGTGGGTAGTTGTATGAGCTCACAAAGTGTCTACTAGAGGTTGTGAGTAGACAACAAAATATACGTTAGCTTTGGATGAGAGAGAGAGGTTTTGCCCCAAGAATTCCCACAAAGTAACTTCCAAGTGACACAAAACAGGTGAACAGAAGTTTCAAAGAGAGTCCTCCTGCAGTATAGTCAAAGATTAATTAATTAATAGTATTAAAATATTAAAATATTAGTGGGGAAGAATATGAAAGACACAACTGACAGAAGACATTGTGGGTTGTGGAAATAAGAAAACCACGTAAAATGCTTTAAGTTGAGAAATCAGTTCATTTACCTTACAAATTAAACAATGCATTAATATATTAAAAGTATTCCAAACATTGTATTATTCTTTTAACATCCCAGGGAATCAAAGCCCTGAATCCAGTCATGTATGTAATTCTACTTCTTACCTATGAAAATCATCTGACTCCCACCATCATTTAGCTTTAATTCTCCATTACGTCCCCTCCAAATCCACCTTTCTACTTTTAATTTTCCTTTCACACATACTGTACATATACAAGAGAGATAACAGGTTTAGCATAATTAGAGATACATCCGAAACAAACCCTCTCCCCCCCCCCCGGTTTTAAAACATAGTCATTGTTGAAAATAATGAAAGGAATGGTTAAAAGAAATATAATGCGTGAAATAAATGAAGGGACATAAATATATACTTGCAAACCAAGATTGCAATTAAAATTCAATACAGTACATACAGATATAGAGAACTAAGAAATTCTACTGACTATTCTTAATACAGTCATTTACACCACATGTTAAGTCTTTGAGATGCTTTGAGCTATTATAAATGTGTCTGATATTTCTTCAGATAACCTCACATTATCTGTCAATAACTCAAATGCTCTTAGGATAAAATAAGGTTGGTTGCTTGATGAACTCTGCTCCTCAACATGTCTGTTTCAAAGGCTTGAGACAGGTTTGTTTATGCAAATATATATAACTTCTCTTGAGTCATTGGCAGACACATTGACCCTGAACCCCCTTAAGTACATAAATCCGACTGAATCTGGCCAGCAGCTTCTAAAATTCTGAACTACAAAATGTTCCTGGGAATCTCATAAATACACTGCATAATCAACCTGCTACCATAGATCTTGGTGATGGTTGGCTATAAAGGACTGGATAAGTTCAAAGAGGCAGGTCTATCAAGGGGCACTTGAAGATTTGGTGTGACCACCAGTCTGTAAGTGGCATGTCTCCAAATATTAGTTGCTGGGAAGCCATATAGAAATATATCCAATGGTGGGATTCAGCTGGTTCCCAACGGTTCCGTAGAACCGGTAGCTAAATTTTGTTGACTTCGGAGAACCAGCTGGACTCATTCTGCTTCTGGAAGTCCGTTCTAGGCCTGGGAGGCCTGGGGGAGGACTCCCAGGCCTAGAACGGCCCGCCGGAAGTGTATTAATGTCATTTCCGGAAATCCATTCTAGGCCTCGGAAGCCCAGGCCTGCATCCATGGAGAGAACCGGATGTTAAGGTATTTGAATCCCACCACTGGATATATCCCCATCCTTTCTTGTGAGCACTTATGGCAGGGACTAAGAGGGGGACTATCTCTCATCAATATCCACACGTTTGCCAGACACCTTGCTAGGTACACTCCACTTGTATCTCCTCTACCTGAGTTCCACTAGGACAAATAAGGTATTTGTTCTCCCAGATGGATATGTTCCCCTTGCGCAGAATGTTAACGTGCCATGCTCTGTTCTTAAATGGGAAGATACTTTCCTCACCTGGAATCTGGATGGGGTTGAAGAGAAAAAAATCTCCAAAAAATGAGATTTTAAATGCATGGCTCTCCTCTCCTCTCCTCTCCTCTCCTCTCCTCTCCTCCTCTCCTCTCCTCTCCTCTCCTCTTTTTTTTTAAATCAAGCAACTTCTGGACTACATGATTATGCTAAGGACAAAAGCCCATCTTGGCATCTTGGATTAAGAGAGAAAGATGCTTTCTTGTTTTTAATAAGAGCAAGAAAGTCGGAACTGGACAGCCAGCTTACCTGCAACAAAATACTCGAGGTTGAGGAATACCATGCCAGCAATCATTAACCTATATGCAAAGAGATAACAGCAGAACATGGGAGTAGATATACAACTTCCCTACACTGAGCAAACTTTAAAAATGATAAATAAACAAATAAGGTGGTCCTAGCCTTTCCCTTGCTAACTATGCTTTACTGATACTAGTGCTCTACGTGTCATGGTTGCAAACATTGGCACTAGGCTGGGCCTGAATTCCATGGTTCTTTTAAATGAAATCTGTTTCTTAAGGTCTTGTTTTCTCCAGGCTGCTCCTGCTGAGAATAAAGAAGATGTAAATTTCCTCTCCTGTTGGATCCCAATTCCTGGTTCTCCTTGGAGCAGGTAACAGCTGCATTGATTAGAAACTTGTTCAATATTCCCTCACTAGCCTGCAGGCCAATCTCTTTTTTGAACATTATACTTTATTAAATTTCTGCAAAGAATAAAGTATATTAGAAAAGAATAGAGGAAAATAGGGAGGGGTATTTCTTGCACTTTGCTGTGGCAGGCCCATGTGAGAAGTTTTATATCAAAATATATTTTATTCTTTATACTGTTTCCATTGTCCCTTAAAACACTGACAGAATCCACAATGGGCTGAGAATCAGTCTCCACTAGACAATTGACAATCAATCTGAAACTAAATTAATCAAGTAAAAATGGCAAAAGGGGGGAAATCTTTTACTCAAACTTCCTCAAAACCCCAAATAAGTTACCTAGACCTAATCCACATATCAAAGGATAAAGTCTGTAAACACAAACAAAGTTAATCACATTAGGTCTTTCAGTGGAATTACATGTTCACAAGAATAAACATTCTCTCTCTCTCTCTCACTCACTCACACACACACACACATTGCTCAACTGTCACCTTAGAATAAGCATGTAGACACTTCCATTTCTCTGTAGCTGCCCCTAGAAGGAAACTGTTTTGCTGTTAGGTATAAATATTTCTTCTTTCCTCATAGCTGTCTGGATCTTATTTTTATTTATTCTTGTGCAGCCCCTGCTCAAGTTGGAACCCTAAATTATTCTTCTGCCACCCATCTCTTGAGTAGCCCATAGGATCCTGGATTTGGAAGAGCCCCATAAGGATTAGGCTACTATGAGGAAGACAAGGCAGGACTCTCATAGGCCTTGGCTTCATCCGGGGAGGATATTTTTGTGGTGTTGTATCTCTGCCTACTGCTGATCTGCAGCAGCTGGAAGTGAGAGGCAGACAGTTCCATGGCTTTTTTTTTTGTCATAGAACACACTGGAATGGAGTTCTGGCATCTTTTTTCGACGGATTTTCCAGAGTTGTGTTCTTTTCCTATTGTTTCCCTTCCTATCCTCGTTTGTTTTTGAAAATGCCCCGCTGGCGGTATGGCGTGAGTGGGGTCCCCTCTGACACTGTCTGCCTCCTCTAGGAGGAGCCATGAGGCACTGGAGGACCACAGCCAGGGTGTGGCTTGATTGGCTGGGTCGGACCATATGGTGTGGAAGCCGATGGTGGCGGTGGGAGACACATAAACATGGAGGCCCTCTTTCACGAGAGCATGAGTGAGCCTTTTGCCTTCCCTTACAGAAGGTGGTGTGTGTTTGAGGTTAAAAAGAGGCGAAGCAACAGCAAAACTTTGCTGTTTCAGTTCCTTGGGTAGTTCAGAGGCTGGGATGCCTACAAAAATCTCTTTTTATTCTTTTATACTTTATATTCAAACTGCAGAAGGGAAGATTAAGAATAAAGCCAATGAGATTTGGAGGTATTATTATTAATAATAATATATGTTAATTATGTATTGGTCAGATGTAAAGGTAGACTTACAGTATGAGGTTTAATCAGATCTATTTATTAAATTGGGTTTAACTTAAAGGAAAATTAAAAGTAATCTGTTCACTGACAAAATTTCAAGTTTAATTTGTTTCAAGTCAATATCCATATGAAACTCCAAACTTAATTTTTTTCCACCTTGTTTGATAACTTCTTAAAAATAATTCAATCTTTTACAAGCAAGCAAATTTTGTTATATTGGACCAATTTCATTCCACATAGAAAGCTGACATTTCCACTCATTAAACTAAATGGGTATGCCAGTGGTAAATGTCCCAAAAGATTAATAAAATGCCTTCTTGTAATTTAAAGCCACACAGTGCATGGTAACATTAATAGTATTAAGTTACTTTGAACAAAATTCTAGTCTTTTAGATACACTAAAAATTGAAGGTGTTTTTTTTTCAACTACAAAGGTAAACCTTGTAGGGTAGGCAAGGCGGGTTGTATGATGTGTGTGAGTTCCTTTATATATATATATATATATATATATATATATATATATATATTTATTTATTTATTTATTGATTGATGGGATTTATATCCCGCCCTATCTCCTGAAGGACTCAGGGCGGCTCACAATACAACATATAATAAGTACATAAATCAAGATAAAATGAAAATTGAGAACATCAGTGCAATAAAAATTAGAGAATTTTAAAATGAATTAAAAATACTAAATATAAATTAATTGAAATGCCTGTCAGTCTAGGTCAGCTTGGTGGAACAGGTGTGTTTTGAGGCCGCGGCGAAAGGATTGGAGGTTTTGGGCTATCCGAAGCTCAGGGGGGAGCTGATTCCATAGGGTTGGTGCTCCCACAGAGAAGGCCCTCCCCCTGGGGGTCGCCAGCCGACATTGCCTAGCTGACGGTACCCTGAGGAGGCCTTCTCTGTGTGAGCGTACTGGACGATGGGAATTTGTTCCCGGCAGCAGATGGTCCTGCAAGTATCCCGGACCTAAGCCATGTAGGGCTTTAAAGGTAAGTACCAGCACCTTAAATCTCACCCGGAGGGCAACTGGTAGCCAATGCAGCTCACGCAGGAGGGGTGTAATATGGGAGTATCGGGAAGCTCCCATCACAACCCGTGCAGCTGCATTCTGCACCAGCTGAAGCCTCCGGGTGGTCTTCAAGGGCAGCCCCATGTAGAGAGCATTACAGTAATCAATACGGGAGGTAACGAGTGCGTGGGTGACTGTACGTAGGGCATCTCGGTCCAAAAAGGGGCGCAATTGGTATATAAGACGAATCTGGGCAAATGCCCCCCTAGCCACGGTTCCAATGTGATCTTCAAAACTGAGTCGTGAATCTAGGAGGACGCCCAGATTGCGTGCTTTATCAATGGGAGGTAACATCTCTCCTCCTATAGTCAGAGATGGAACCTCTTGGACTAAACGAGATGACGGTATGTACAGCCACTCAGTCTTGGCCGGGTTGAGTCGAAGCCTGTTTTCTCCCATCCAAATCTGTACCGCTTCCAGACAACGGGACATCACATCAAGGGCATCACTGGGTTGGTTCGGGGTGGAGATGAATAGCTGGGTATCATCAGCATATTGATGATATTTCACCCCGAAGCTACGGATGATCTCTCCCAGCGGCTTCATATAGATGTTGAACAGGAGGGGCGAGAGCACCGAACCCTGAGGCACTCCACAATTAAGAGGCCTAGGGCTTGACCTCTGCCCTCCTGCCAACACCGTCTGCGAACGGTCCGAGAGGTAGGAGGAGAACCAACGCAGAACGGTGCCTCCCACTCCCAGCCCCTCAAGACGACGCAGTAAGATACCATGGTCGATGGTATCAAAAGCCGCTGATAGATCTAATAGGACCAGGACAGAAGAATAACCTCTATCTCGGGCCCGCCAGAGATCATTCACCAGCGCGACCAATGCCGTCTCCGTGCTGTGCCCCGGTCTGAAACCCGATTGGTACGGATCTAGATATTCAGCTTCCTCCAGGTTCAAAGGGAGCTGTCGCGCCACCACACTCTCAACGACCTTCGCAAGGAAGCGAAGGTTGGAGACAGGACGGAAGTTGTTTAAAACAGCTGGGTCCAGTGCCGGTTTCTTGAGGAGGGGCCTTACCACCGCCTCTTTCAAGGCAGCAGGGAAGTACCCTTCACTCAGTGAGGCATTGATAACTGCTAGGAGCCAGCCTCGTGTAACCTCCCGAGAAGCATAGACTAGCCAGGAGGGACACGGGTCCAACAAACATGTGGCGGCACTTAGTTTCCCCATGATCTTGTCCACTTCATCCGGAGTCACAGGATCGAACTCTTCCCAGATGTACTTGGCCAACTTCATCGATTTCCTCTCGTTAGATACTGCCCAGTCAGAGTCCAGACCAGCCCGAATCTGAGCAATTTTGTCCACCAGATATTTACTAAATTCCTCAGCCCGTCCATGTAGGGGGTCCTCTCCCGTCTCTTGACTTAAAAGGGAGCGGACCACTCTAAATAGGGCGGCCGGGCGATTATCTGCGGACGCAATGAGGGTGGAGAAGTAGGCGCGCTTTGCCACCCTCATTGCCACAAGATAGGATCTAGAAAAGGATCTTAACTGTGTTCGGTCAGACTCAGACCGACTGGCTCTCCAAATGCTCTCTAGGCCCCTTCTCTGGCGCTTCATCTCCCGCAGGTCCTTGGAGAACCAAGGAGCGAGTCGGGACTTGCGCCGGGTCAGAGGCCGCAAAGGGACAACGCGGTCGAGCGCCTCCGAAGCAGCCTGTTGCCAGGCATTAACTAAGGACTCGACCGGGTTGTGGGAGAGGGAGGTGGGAATCGGTCCAAGCGCCATCTGGAATTTATCTGGGTCCATCAGGCGCCTGGGGCGGAACCACCTGGTCGGTTCCGCTTCCTGACATCGGGGGGTGACGTGACGGAGGCCCAACCGCAGGAGGTAGTGGTCTGTCCATGAAAGGGGTTGTGATGTTGGAGTAACCCCACCCAGCCCATTTAGCCACTGACCAGAGACAAAAATTAGATCCGGCATGTTTCCTCCCTCGTGAGTTGGGTCCTGAGTAATTTGAGTAAGGTCCATGGCCGTCATGGAGGCCATGAACTCTCGGGCCACTTCTGATGCACTGCCCAGGGAAGGTAGATTAAAGTCTCCCAGTACCATAAGCTTTGGAAATTCGACCGCCAATCCTGAGATGGCGTCAGGTAGCTTGGGTAGAACCGTTGCATATGTATATATGTGTGTATATATATATATATATATAACATATATATATATATATATATATATATATATATATATATATATATATATATATATGTATATATATATATATATATATATATATATATATATATATATATATATATATATATATATATATATACACAAAAAAAGCACTGGACAATTCTATCGTATAGCAAAGAAGGCAACTGAAAAGAAAAAAAGAAAAAAAAAACAGCCAAAGGTATAGGAAACTGCAGCATTTGTGGAATGGAAATTCTCGCATCCTAAATAAGGTTTCTTGTGCCACCCTTCCTACTTGTTAGTTTTCTTTTCTGAAACTAGATGTATGCTGAACTTACTGGGTATCTTTCAATTAGCCCTAGTGATCTTGGTTATATATTTATCACACTTGTCCCCTGCTGCAATCATATATGGATTCCTGCTGGTTCACAACATAAAGAACAATAATAACAATACATGCTAAAGATAAAGAAACAACAACTAAAATGAATAAAGCCATATTTCGCAGAATATCTGACATCAGCCCCTAAATGTCCTCTGGAGGAACTTCGTTTTGAGAAGCTTCCAGAAGGTGACCAAAGTTGGGGGCCGAGTGCACTTCTTGAAGGAAAACGATGCCTCTGGGCTTCAGTCAACCTAACTTCCTAAAAATGGGGACATTCCTGTGCTTCTCCTGGCATGGCTGAATTGTTGGGCTAATTCCTGTGGAGAGACTTGGCTCTAAAGCCATCAATCAAAATAGAGCT
The DNA here is from genome assembly GCF_947247035.1 of Vipera ursinii. NCBI lineage: Eukaryota > Metazoa > Chordata > Lepidosauria > Squamata > Viperidae > Vipera > Vipera ursinii. The sequence continues at coordinate 217,357,474 of NC_139512.1, read as the reverse complement.
GGATGGGATCTTGGAGGTCTTCTAGTCCAACCCCATGCTCAAGCAGGAGACTCTATACTATTTCAGACAAGTGGCTGTCCAGTCTCTTCTTAAAAACCTCCAAGATGAAGCATCCACAACTTATGGAGGCAAGCTGTTCTAGTGGTTAATTGTTCTTACTGTTTGGAAGTTTCTCCTTAATTCCAGGCTGATTTTCTCCTTGATTAGTTTCCATCCATTGTTTCTTGTTTTGCTTTCTGGTGCTTTGGAAAACAAGTTGACTTCTTCTTTGTGGCAGCCCCTCAAATACTGGAATACTGCTATCATATCTTTTCTCTATACTATCCTTACCCAAATCCTGCAACCGTTCTTCATACATTTTAGTCTCCAGGCCTTTAATCATCTTGGTTGCTCTTCTCTGCACTTTTTCCAAAGTCTCAACATCTTTTTTGTAATGTGACCAAAACTGGATGCATTATTCCAGGTGTGGCCTTACTAAGGCTTTATAAAGCAGTACTAATACTTCACATGATTTTGATTCTATGCCTCTGTTTATACAACCAAGGATTGTATTAGCTTTTTTGGCTGCAGCCGCACACTACTGGCTCATGTTTAATTGATCATCCTCTAAGACAGGGCTTTTCAACCTTTTCACCCATTGTACCACCTTTAGGATATGGCAACATCCGAGTACCACCAGTCGCCTAGCAAGGTGTCAAAAACTTGATGACCAAAAAAAAAGAAGGAAAAAAGTGATGAGGTACAGGTAGTCCTCGACTTACAACAGTTTGCTTAGTGACTGTTTGAAGTTACAATGGCACTGAAAAAAGTGCCCCCCAAGCCACAGCCGAGCAAGACACCTGCCTGCCTGCCTGGCGGCGCTCTTCCTCCTGTTCGAGATTTTCACTGTTGTGAGCATTTCTGTGAGGATTGGCAGAGGGGGTGCGGTGGGGTGGTATTTGTTTTTTATTCCCCCCCTCTGTTGGGTGGTTGCAGCAGGTTTTAATCACTTCACATGACCCTGGGACACTGTGACTGTCATAAATATGAATCAGTTGCCAAGCATCTGAATGTAAATCACAAGACCCTGGAGATGCTGCAACATTCCAGCTGATTGGTGCTTCTTCTGGGCTCAAAAGCACCAGGATCAGCACCGAGCTCCATCTGTAGCCTGGCGCTGATCCCGCCACTTCCGCTGAGGCCTGATATCCATGCATCTCCAGCCATCTCTCGCTCAGACTTGTGCGGTGCTGCCACTGGTTCAGCTCATTCCCCTCCCCCACTACCACTTTTCTAGGATGGTCACATACCACCTGCCAGGTGCCAATGTACCACAGGTGGTACCCGTACCACTGGTTGAAAAGCCCTGCTTTAAGACTCCAAGGTCCCTCTCACAGTTACTGTTTATAACCTGTAAAGCCCATCAAGAGCTTTATAGTTTAAAACCAATGTTGTGAATTGTGCTCAGAGGCAGATAGGAAGCCAAACCAGGGCCTGCAAAATAGGCAGAAATATGTGTCCACCGGTAAGACCCGTGGGCCATTTTGTAGTGACTGAACCTTCCAGGCAGCCCTTTGTAGGATACATTGCAGTAATCTATGCACCTGGAGAGGAGAATGTGATTTCACTTCATATGCTGTTCTTTTACATTGTAATAAAAGCAGCAGGCTGTGACCTCTCCCCCTAAAAGAGATAATGATGGGTGAAGATAGGATCTCCAGATGGATCAGTATCAGTAAAGGTAATGAATGTAATTATTTCTCCATCAAGAGGCGAAGCTCTGACAAAAAGGCAAACCGGTTCCCCTAAATGAAAGCTTCTCTAGCTCCCCCTCGGCTGCAGTTAAACTGCTGTGACATTCCATTATTTTCTTTAAAGGTCAGGTCCTGACAGATTCAAGTCCCTGGATGCAATGGGAAATGAATAATTTCTTCTGGGAATGGTTGTGTATATGCATGTAAAGGTTAGACAAGATATAGTGTTGGAAGTTATTCCAAAGGAAAAGAAAAAATAAGAAGTTAAAAACTGGATTGCTAGACTATTTGGGCTGGAAAATATAGTAGTTACTCATCCCTGCCTAGTTTGCAATTAGATGAGCCCATTGCTTGGTGACTGAGTCCTGGGTGCTTTGCATATAGAAGGCTCAACCTCTCTCTAGATTCCTTGGTTAGAGCTTGGAAAACTGCCTAAAACACTAAAGTTGTGTTGTGTTGGGGCTCTCCCAATACTCCCATGTAACACCTCTACTCCGCGAGCTGCATTGGCTTCCAGTTGCCCTCCGGGTGAGATTCAAGGTGCTGGTGATGACCTATAAAGCCCTAAATGGCATGGGTCCGGATTATTTACGGGATCACCTGCTGCCGGCGTCAACTTCCCTTTGGCCAGTGCGCTCCTCAGGGTGACGTCGGTCAGAGAGTGTCGGCTGGCGGCCCCCAGGGGGAGGGCATTCTCTGTAGGCACGCCAGACCTTTTGAATCATTTACCGGTTGAGCTCCGGATGGCTCCCGACCTTCGCTCTTTCTGCCGTGACCTGAAAACTCACATATTTGAACAAGCCGGCCTGGTCTGATGGGTTTGGGGTATTTTAATTGTAATTTTAATTAACTTTTTACTGTAATTGGGCTATTCTATTTAATTCTCATTTTAACTTTTGCATATTGTATTTTTATTACATTTTATTGCCCTGTACACCGCCCTGAGTCCTTTGGGAGAAGGGCGGTATAGAAATTAAATTAAATAAATAAATTAAATAAAGACTAGTCAATGTTTCTAGTGGATTAGACTAGAGTTCCCCAAAGTGATCAATACTGACCACTGATCCAAGGATTTTATAAATGTCTAGGAGTCAAAAGGGGATAAGTAAATGTCTGGAGTCAATAGGTGGTTGATTAAAAAAATCAACTGGGACCCATTAATCTTTGGGGGTATCTGTAGGGCTCCATGCCAGTCCTTAGTCCTAAAGGTCAGGTGGCTAACAGCAAGACTGTATCACTCAAGGATGGATGGTTCTCTGCCAGTGAAATAAAGCCTTGGGTTTACCTCTATCAGTCATTGTTGTTATTGACTTTGTTTACCAGTGTATTTTGTGTTGCATGTCTGTGTCCTTGCATCCTCCAAAATGTTTTTCTCCTCTCTCCTGTCCCGGGGGGGGGGATATACTTAGGTATAGTTAGTCCTAGCTTAATGGCTGTACGTTCAGCATGATGCTGCCATAGTGCGGAAATAACACTAGGAGGAAGAAAGACAACGGCTGTATGTTCAGTTACAGTTCAAAGTTGTGAAAATGCTGAACAAATGGTATTTACAACTGCTCTTGGAAGTTACATCCATTGCAATGCCCCCCCCCCATGGTCACATGATCAAAACTGGGTACTTGGTAACCCACTCCCATTTTACAACTAGAGGGAGGTCTTCAACACCTCACACCCACTTATCTTCCCCTCATCTCAATCTTTTTGGCTGCTCTGCACTCTACTGGCCTTGCCTGTCCCCCCATCATCCCCGGCTGACCTTCGCTGTCTTCTTGCTCCTGCTGCTGACAAGATGTGCCTAGCCTGGCCCTTTGTGAGGCAGCTACTGGCCTCAGGAAAATGTGGGCTGGGGTGCAGGGCAGCAGATGGGTAGAAGGTAGGATAACTAAAACAGCAGAGGGGAGTGGGGGGGAAGAGAGGGAGAGAAAGAGATGGCAGGGAGTTGGTGGAAGCAAGCAGGGCAGGGCAGGAGAAATGTGAGGCTTAGCAACCACAATCAGGACTATCGGAACGGCTATTGCTACACGGTGTGGTCACATGATGTTTTACTAATGACTGCTTTGCTTAGCAAGAGAAATTCTGGTCCCAGTTAGAGTCATTAAGTGAGGACTACTTGCAGTGCTTTTTTTGTAAGAAAAAAAGGTGCCGGAACTCACACATGTCATACAACCCGCCTTGCCTACCCTACAAGGTTCCATCCAAAAAAGGTGCCGAAACTCCGTTCTGGGCATTCTATGACCAAAAAAGCCCTGACTACTTGTAATATTCCTGTTCACCTCCTGTACTGAACATACTCCCCTATCTCCCCAGTTTCCACCCAAATATCAGGACCCTTGCAAACACTTATCAGATGCATCTTTCCCACTAATTATATCAACAGGGTATGTTAAATCTTATTTTCATATGTTATTATTGTTGGTTATTATCCATAGTACTCTTTATTAAGATAATATTTCTTACATTATGTTCATATAATAAATATTTCGGGGATACTTCCTCCCTCCCTCCCTCCCTCTCTAATATACACACTTAAACACAGAGACACAAAGACACACATAATTCTCTGATGAACAGATTTTGGTCAACATGTTGAAAGTGAGCCTAAATCTGTTGGCTTTCAAAGAAATTCTAAGACTGAAGATAGTCGGAGGAATACTACAGCATTGATTACTTCTATTAAAAACATAATATAAATATTGCAGAGCACCTGTTTTCAATCATAGAGAGGATAGTGCTAAGTACATTTCCATTTATCAAAGACTGGTACTTGAGTAGTAATGTTGTATCCTAATTGCTGTAAATGTAAAATAAATGTTTAATCTGAAAGACCTAAACAAGTGAAATAAGAAAATCCACTTTTTCATGGTATCTTTGAATGTTTTCCCCTAAATTCCAGCTGCAACACTTACAGGAATCTGTAAACATTCACCCAGTTGTTTTGGAATTGTATAAGCATAATTCATAATGTTTTAATCTTGCTTTGGTCAGAATTATTATATCTCTTTAATGTTTACTTTACATTGTAAACTTGAAATTAAATGAAATTGGAGAAGTGTTCCAGCTGGCTGATCTAGATATTATCTAGTTTTAATTTTCCATTTAAGCGAAGAGATGATTTCAGCACTTCTTGTTGGGGAAATAACACTGTACATTTAACTAACGCTGATCATCCTACCTCCAATTCTAATCAATTCAGTATGATCATGAATGTCAACAAGTGGAGAATCAATTATGTCCTGAGATGCTATAATCTATATATTATCAGATTTATTTATTGATTGATTGATTCAAAATCTAATCTTTCCAGAATCTAAGATATGAAGCAAAAGCTGTGGCTGCTATTCTGCTCATTTTGAAAGAAAGGTCTGCTTATGCTTTTCGCTCTCTGAGTTAAAGAGATAGCCCAAACCATGATTGACATATAATGAATGATGAACAGAATAGTAACCACATATTTTAGATTCTGGAAAAAATAGATTTTTTAAAGTAAATAAATAAATAAATCCGAAGAAAGGTATTCTTGCAACATTCTTTTTTCCAAAAAGAAAGATTTTATCCTTTAAAAAAAATCCCTGCTGTAAAATGATTGCTGATTGATAGGAAAACAGTTCTAGCTTTGCTATATTGTAAAATAAAAGATAGATAAAACAATAGGGGTGGGTCCAAGAGGATAGTTGTAAGACAGATGTCAGGCAACGTTTGTAGTTGCAGGTCACAAGAATACAGGAAAGAGGCTTAGCAGTCTGGAGTGCAAAATAGGTTGGCTTAATTTTGAGAAATTAGAACACTAAACCTTCCTTCCTTCCTTCCTTCCTTCCTTCCTTCCTTCCTTCCTTCCTTCCTTCCTTCCTTCCATCCATCCATCCATCCATCCATCCTTCCTTCTGCATACATACATAACACTTGAAGTAATAAAAAAGAAGGGAAAATTCACCAATGCAAATAAAATATCATTGCTTTTTAATGATGTCAAAATAAAATACTGTATTTATACAGATAGTTAAATGTGCAATTTTTAAACAAGGAATTAAATTTAAACCATGCAGCATCATACTGTCTGATCTTGCCTGTCCATGATAAAAGATCCATTAAAGCTGAGAGTTAACATGTTTTATTGAGTCAAGATTTAGAATATATTACAATTTTTTTCCTGGAATACATAACTGCCTTTTTGGGCAGAGTCCAGGCACAATATATTTATGGCTCTACATAAATAGATGCACTCCAGAGTTTTGGAATATACTTTAATGCCACATTGATATTTTTAAACTTTAATTTCCTTCCAAATACCTGAGTCACTACAGTAATACTATCTAACCAATTAGATACTACTAGTGGACATGAGCAAAGCAGATGTTCCTTCAAATTTATTACAGCTCCACCCTAGAAAAATCAGTCAAACATTTTGGAATATCTTTTGAGGAATCCAGTATTTACCCCAAAAGAGTGCTTTGCTAAGCTAAGTTTTTAAAGCATACAAAACATATTTAACATTTCTTTAAATCTAAGATCATTGATTTGGCAACATACAATACTCAAGATAAAAATTCTATATGACAGCTGAACAAAGAATGTAACAAATGTATATTTTGCTGTTCAAGCGGTTTTAATAAAATACTGTATATTCAATCTTAGTTTTTTGTAAGTTTCAGAAGGCTCATTACTTATAAAGTGATTGAAAGTAAATCTTTCAACCAATCTGTAGTGTATGCAGTTCCAGCATACACAAGCTGTCAGCACAGCAGGAGGCGCGGGGCTGGACAGCTCCAGGCTATAACCGCATTTGGCGGGAAAGCCTGGTTTAAACAGGTTTGACAGCCCCGGGCTATAGCCAGTCCTGGTGGGAAGCCAGGGTTTAAAACGATTGGCTACCTGCACTGGTGGGAAGCCCAGGTTTGAATCTATTGGTTGGCATTCACCTGGGCAGGTATAAAAGCACGCCAGGTAAACCCCTTGTCAAGCCAGCAAATCCTGACTTCAATAAAGAATCCTTCCCGACAACCTGAGTGTCCTTCTTATGTGACCACACAACGTTACACTGGTGATGAAGGTGGGATCCTGCCCCGACGAGCAATAGCTGCAGGGACAAGCACGATCGGCTGCAACAACCGTGGAAATGCAGCAGCGTCGGAGCAGGGCTACCCGCGACCACAGCATGGCTCAGCTAGGTCAGTATCCTCTTTTTAACAGCGGCCGCCCGGAAGAATGGGAATCATTCATAGGGCAGTTAGAGTGCTACCTATGGGTGAACGGGGTTGTGGACGATGGCCAGAAAGCGGCGGCACTGCTGTGCAGCTGCGGAATGGACACCTACCAGCTCGCCGTCGGTCTGTGCTCACTGGAGGACGTCGACTTCGTCAGCTACAAGGACCTCCTGGACAAGCTGACCGCACACTTCCAACCCGACATGTCTGAGATCGCTTGGAGGTACCGGTTCGAGAAGCTGGATCAACGTCCGGGGGAGTCGGCTAAGCAATACATGGCCACTCTCAGACAGGTAGCCCACGTCTGGAACTTCGAGAACCTTGAAGTAAGGCTGAGGGACTGCATAGTCTTCGGCCTGCGGGAGAAAAAACTGCGGCAAAAGCTGTTTGCCAGGCCGAAGCTAACGCTGCGGGAAGTCCAGGAGGGGTTCCTAGCCTGGGATGTTGCAGAGGGGACGGATCTGAAGGAATCACAAGGTTGTGGCACCGGCGGAGCCATTCATCAGGTGAGCGGTTGCAACAGAGATGAGGGACCAGCGACCGAAGTCGACACAATTCACCGCAGCCCATGACCATCCGACACTAGATGAGACAACACAAGGGAGACGAGGCCATCGTCGACGGAACAGAGATGCCCGGAGTGCAGGTGCAGAGCGAACAACCCTCAGTCTACCCAGTTCCCCGGCTGTGGCGCAAACGGCCCCCGGTCTACCTGATGCTCGAGCTGCGACAGACAGCACCCCCGGTCTACCTGCCGATTCAAGTCAGCCAAGTGTTGGGCATGCGGGAAGACCGGGCACATTGCGTCTGTCTGCCGAAGCAAGCTGCGAGACAACCTGCATGAGGTGGAAGCAGAGTTCCAGACAGCCACAGGTACTGGGGAACGGCATCAGCAATTGACTGTCAGCCATACAGAGGGCAGGACAGCTGTTTGTGCAGCGGGGGGTCCGAAACCAATCACCCCAAAAATAAAGCTGGCAGTAAAGCTGCAAGGAGTTCCATGCAAAATGGAACTGGACTCAGGGTCGACCGTCTCCATTATCTCCGTCGAAACCTTTAAGCAGTATGCAGACGGAGCGACCCTCACAGGCTTCCAGAACACACCGATAAACATCCGGGGGGAGGCATCAGTGGAGGTGCAGTACAAGGGTTTCAAGGGGGTGTTGGATGTATTGGTGGTAGAAGGGCAACACACCAGCCTTGTCGGGCTGGGTTGGTTCAAGGCGCTGGGAATCAGGATCGTGGGGATTCACCAGATAAAAGGCTGCCGCATGCTAGAGACCATTTGCGGAGACTTCTCAGACGTCTTTGACGGGGAAGTAGGAAAATACACAGGTCCCCCAATCACTTTTAAGCTAAACCCCCAGGTTCCACCTATCCGAATTAAAACCAGGAGAGTTCAGTTCGCCCTTAAGCATAAGATAGAATGGGAGCTTGACAAGCTGGTAGACCAGGGCATATTAACTCCGGTAGAAGGAGCTAAATGGGAAACCCCCATCGTAACGCCCCTCAAGCCAAATGGTGAGGTGAGGATCTGCGCGGACTATAAGGGGACCATAAATAGGGCACTGAGCTCTCACTCATACCCCGTCCCCACGGTCAGCAGCATCCTCGCATCCCTGCAAGGCGGATCAATATTCCCAAAGTTAGATTTAGCACAAGCTTATCAACAGCTACCGGTCGACCCGGAGGCAGCTGAAGCACAGACCATAGTCACCCACAAGGGGGCGTTCTGGGTAGACCGGTTGCAATTTGGCGTAAGTGTAGCTCCAGGTATTTTCCAAGAGGTCATGAAACGTACCCTTAAGGGCATACCAGGGGTCTGCCCATACTTCAATGACATCCTCATCGCAGGGGATTCTGAGGACATTCTGGCAGACCGGCTGCAGGCTGTGCTGAGCAGGTTCAGGGCTGCAGGGTTAAAGCTCAAGAAGGAAAAGTGCAGAATTGGGGTGACAGAAACTGAGTTCCTGGGGTTCAGGATAGATGCTCAAGGCATCCACCCCGCAGCATCCAAGGTAAGGGCCATCAAGGAGGCTCCAATACCACAAAATAAGGCAGAGTTGCAGGCTTTCCTGGGCCTGCTCAACTTTTACCATGCCTTCCTGCCACATAAGGCAACAATAGCAGAACCCCTGCACAGGCTGTTAGACAAACAGACAACCTGGAATTGGACTACAGCTCACACAGACGCATTCAAAGCTCTAAAAAAGCTGTTGGCAGGAAATGCCACAGTCACCCATTTTGTAGAATCCAAACCCATCTGCATCTCATGCGATGCATCCCCTTATGGAATTGGGGCTGTACTCAGTCACCTGGAAGAGGATGGAACACAAGTCCCCATTGCTTATTATTCCAGGACCCTGTCAGCAACCGAAAGGAATTACACCCAAATAGACAAAGAGGCACTGGCAGTGGTTGCTGGAGTTAAGAAGTTCCATGATTACCTTTATGGGAAGGATTTCATAATCTTCACGGATCACAAACCATTACTAGGTCTATTCACAACAGACAAACAAACACCCCAGATTCTGTCACCCAGAATGCTGCGCTGGTCCATCTTCCTGTCAGCTTATTCATGCAAATTAGTACATAAGCCAGGCAAGGAGATGGGGCACGCTGACGGACTCAGCAAACTCCCACTAAGGGACACAGAACCAGACCCAGCGCCTGCAGTTCAAATACTGGCTATTCAAGACCTACCAGAATGCCCCCTTAATGCCAAGGATGTGGCTGCAGAAACCCCCAAAGATAAAATACTGAGTCGAGTACACTCATGGGTGAGCACAGGGTGGCAGGACAAATCACCAGGCCAGGAGTTCGTAGCATACTTCTCTAGGAGACACGAACTATACACACATAAGGGTTGCCTGTTATGGGGAAGCCGAGTTATCATACCACAAGGGCTAAGGGAAAAGAGTCCTACAGTCCCTGCATGAGGGCCACCCAGGGATAGTAAGAATGAAAGCACTGGCCAGGAATTATCTTTGGTGGCCTGGCCTGGACAAAGAAATTGAAGGGCTAGTGGCAGGGTGTTACACTTGCCAAAGGTCACGGCCTGAGCAGCCACACGCCCCAGTTCACTAATGGGAGAAGACACACACTCCATGGTCCAAAGTACACATTGACTATGCGGGACCATTCCAGGGCCATACCTTCCTAGTTGTGGTGGACAGTCACTCAAAGTGGCTAGAAGTGGTACCTGTAGGTAACATGACCACAGCAAGGACAATTCAAGTACTCAGGGGACTCTTTGCGACCCATGGGATTCCTGATGTAATAGTATCAGATAACGGAACACAATTTACTTCATCGGACTTTCAGGTGTTCCTGAGGACCTTGGGCATTAGACATGTCACCTCTGCCCCCTTTCATCCGGCCAGTAATGGATTGGCAGAACGTTTCATGCGCACCAGAAAGGACGCCCTCAGACGCATCATCCAGGGGGACTGGAAGCAGCGGCTGGCCACCTTCCTGCTCCATCAACACTCCACACCGTGCACTGCAATGGGCAAAAGCCCAGCCGAACTCCAATGGGGCAGGCATCTAATAACCACACTGGACAGACTACACCCAGATAGAGTGGCTGCAGACGCCAGAAACCCAAACCCCAACAAAGTTTTCAACCAGGGAGACACCATTTGGGCAAGAAACTATGGCACAGGTCACCCATGGGTACCAGGGGAGGTTGTGGACCAAACGGGGCCCCTTTCTTACAATGTAAGGGTGGAGGGGGGCTCTCAGTGGAGATGACACCTGGATCAGTTGAGGCCAAGGGCTCCCGAAAGGATCCTGGGGGAAAATCGGGAGATGAGGCCTGAGGAAGTGGAGCCACCACCACAACAGACCAAGAGGGACACCAGGGGGTCACAAAGTCTAGTCTGTTCCAGGCAGGGATGAGACAATGGGATCAGGGCAACAGCTGACCCAACTACAATAAGGACACCTCAACACTGCAATGACAGTCCCTCAGCCTCCAGGCCCACAGACACCCCTGGAACTGGGGCACCCACACAAACAAAAGGTAGTCTAACACACCAACAGGAAAGGCTGGACAACAATAAAACGGACTCAAACCCCAACACACCAACAGGCGGGCCAAACCTGAGAAGATCCAACAGAACACACAAGGTCCCAGCCTACCTCTCCGACTACGTGAGGACTTGAGGGGGGAGGGGCAGGCTGGGACAAAATAAAGATTGTAAATATTGTATATAGTTCTGGGAAGGAATGGTCAAGGGAAGAAGCTCCTCACTATGGGGGAAGGGGTGTAGTGTATGCAGTTCCTGCATACACAAGCTGTCAGCACAGCAGGAGGCGCAGGGCTGGACAGCTCCAGGCTATAACCGCATTTGGCGGGAAAGCCTGGTTTAAACAGGTTTGACAGCCCTGGGCTATAGCCAGTCCTGGCGGGAAGCCAGGGTTTAAAATGATTGGCTACCTGCACTGGCGGGAAGCCCAGGTTTGAATCTATTGGTTGGCATTCACCTGGGCGGGTATAAAAGCACGCCAGGTAAACCCCTTGTCAAGCCAGTGAATCCTGACTTCAATAAAGAATCCTTCCCGACAACCTGAGTGTCCTTCTTATGTGACCATGCGACATTACACAATCTGTTCCTTGAAATTTTTAAATAAGCTTTGTTCCAACATGTCAGTTTCTTGTGGGAGTCAAAATCAAAATTTAATTTCTTTCTCAATCAAGCCAAAATGTGTCTATGTTAAGTGCTAGAAAAATCACAATGTTCCTGCTGTAATTAGGCACTTACCTGGAATTCAAGAGTAAAGTAATAACTTTCAAGTTGAGCTTTCAGCGGTACAAGTTGAATGTCATCTCTTTTTCCAATAAACCATTGAAATATGCCCAACGGTATACACTAAAATCATAAAAATTAATCATATTTACAGAAAAAACATACCTTTATGAGAGAAAGCCTTTCTATTTCTTCCCTCTATAAAAATTAGCCATTAACCTAACAATCATATAAAATATTTAAATGAAACCAACATTGGCACTGCTCTCAAAATTTGTATCACTTTGGAGGCTCTATTTTTGCCACTTGTTTCTTCCCTTCAGAATCAGGTATTTTCAGCCATCTCTTGATGCAACCTTTTATCTGGGTAATACTATCTGAAATATTCATTTTTAATAACTAGGGGGTTGTTTTTTTAAAAAAAACTAAACAGTTCAATAACCAATATTCTGTGGGTGCTTTACAATAAAATACATTAAAACCACAATTTGAATAAAAACCTATGCAATAAAATGCAAAATAAAAACACATAAGCATATAAACTTCTTCTTGTTGTTGTTGTTAGCTGCGAAGTCGTGTCCGACCCATCGTGACCCCATGGACAACGTTCCTCCAGGCCTTCCTGTCCTCTACCATCTTCTGGAGTCCATTTAGGCTCACGCCTACTGCTTCAGTGACTCCATCCAGCCACCTCATTCTCTGTCGTCCCCTTCTTTTCTTGCCCTCAATCTTTCCCAGCATTAGGCTCTTCTCCAGTGAGTCCTTCCTTCTCATTAGGTGGCCAAAGTATTTGAGTTTTAGCTTCAGGATCTGGCCTTCTAAAGAGCAGTCAGGGTTGATCTCCTCTAGGACTGACCAGTTTGATCGCCTTGCAGTCCAAGGGACTCGCAGGAGTCTTCTCCAGCACCATAGTTCAAAGGCCTCAATTCTTTGGTGCTCGGCCTTTCTTATGGTCCAACTTTCACAGCCATACATTGCAACTGGGAAGACCATATAAGCATATAAACTAGGCAGTTGCAAAGGGCTTAGTCGAAGGCTAAAACAATATACATTAAATGCAATTAAAGGCCAATGAGTTGAGAAAACAGAAAGGCCTTCTTGTGGTACCATCACCAAAAGCTCCTTCTTGTAAAGACCCTCTTCACCTCCTTTGGTGAAAGCACTTGGAGAAAATCCTCACTTTCCAAGGAATCATTATCTACACGATATAATACAATCCCAAGAAGAAAAATATGTTTATCTATCTGTGTAGGAAAATAGTTATCAACTGGCATAATATAAGACTGATTTCAATATATTTTTATCCCTAGAATGGTTATGGTATTGCAGTATGTTTTTTTACAAATTGGAGGGGGGAGAAATCTTTAGTAATTATTAATTATTAAATACCACAATATCATCTGTATAAGGTAAAGGTAAAGGTTCCCCCGCACATGCATGCTAGTCATTTCCGACTCTAGGGGCCGGTGCTCATCTCCGTTTCAAAGCCGAAGAGCCAGCGCTTGTCCGAGGACGTCTCCGTGGTCATGTGGCCGGCATGACTAGACGCCAAAGGCGCACGGAACGCTGTTACCTTCCCACCGCAGTGGTCCCTATTTTTCTACTTGCATTTTTGTATGTGCTTTCGAACTGCTAGGTTGGCAGAAGCTGGGACGAGTAACAGGCGCTCACTCTGCTACGCGGCACTCGGGATTCGACCCGCCAAACTGCCGACCTTCTGATCGACAAGCTCAGCGTCCTAACCCACTGAGCCACCGCGTCCCTTTTTGTCATCTGTATATGACAACTTAAATTCCAATTTTGCTGCGTGGAATCCCTAAATATTATCTGTCTCATTAATCATGCAAATTGTTCCAACATTAAAGTGAAAATTAGCAGATATGAAGGACATTCTTAATGCCTTCTGGTCACATTTTATTTACTGGGGAATCCTGTTTGTAATTAACAAGACCAGAGGGATTAAAATACTCGGTTGGAAATTCAATTTTGTTCATCGTTTGTATTTGATTTGTACTATACTGAAAGCTTTTTCTTCTACTACTGATATCCAGAATAGTGTTTCAGTTTTAATCAGATATAATACATCTACTAATCATCCAATATTGTCAGAGGTTTGACACCCTTTCATAAAACCATATTGTGATGCAAAAATTGAATGTAAGCCCTTCTGTAATTTTCTTGCCAAAGTAGCTGTTAAAATCTCCATATTAACATCTTACAAACAAATTGGGTGATAACTTGCACAAGGGACCTTAGCAGCTTTCAGAACAAATTGTTATGAAACTGGTAGGACCCTTTAAAAAAAAACCTAATATGTGTCCAATGAAATAGAGCCCAACTCTCCTTAAAATGTTTATGCCAGTCAATGGTATTGTATTCAACTTTAAGGCTTTTCCAGATTTTTTTTCAGTCAGTATGGTCAAATATTTCTTTCAAAGTTAAGGTGCAGTTAAACTCCTAACTGCCGTGGTCTCCGAGTCAGACTTAGCCATAACACAGGCTACTTCAGCAACTCATTTCTGTCACCCCACTGAAGGTTCTCTGCACCCACTGAAGTGTTCGACTCATGAACAAGCAGCAAGACTCTGGACTAACCAGATTGGCTAGAGGTGCACACGCTCGGCAGGGAGGGCATTTAGGTCTCACAGAAAGCAACTTAAGCATTTGGCTTTGTGTGCTGTGACTTCTGCTTAGAAGCCAGTCATGACCCTGGCTTGTTAACCAAGTCCTTGTCTCTCCTTTGACTTGGCATTGTAAATCTTTGGCTTGACTTTGGACTGCCTTGACCTGGAATTTGCCTGCACCCAGCTGAGTTCTCATCTGTGGTTATTTGCTGCTTCCCCAGTTTTTGCTTTTTACTTGGCCAACACTTGTGGTCTTGCTATTAAAACTTGCGCAAACATAACACTGCCTGAGCCCAGGAACTACATCTGGCTCTTCAAGGGTTGCTAAGAAAGCCAAGATGTGAAACTTAAATATGGTAACTTAAGATTTCTGAATGTAGTTTCTGCTTCATCGCACTGGCTCTCCTTGTTGTGGAACGTACTCTCATGAAATTTATGAAAAAAGATTATCTAAAAATATCAAGGACATTCCTAATTCTACATAGTAATGACACTGCAAAAATAGGCAGAAGACATGTGGACCTTTTTCCTTATAATATAATAAAAAAACACTTTTAATGCCTTTCTTTTAGGGGTTGTTCTTTTTTCATTAGGTTCAGCAACTGCCAGCCAACCAGCAGAAAACATATCAGCCCAATGGTCCTGGATGATGATGAAAATGATGATGACAATGATTACTTTTTAGCTAAATTTTACTATAGCATAAGTTTTACCGAGCAAAACTGGGAAAAACCGAACAAAAATGTTTCCTTTGAGTTCGTTTGTACGGAGCCATCAGTGTCCTCCTTCTTGTACCAATAGAAGAGAATATTCATAGCTCAGAACTGAACTGTGAGGTCCTTGGTACTCTCTGAGTTTGGTTGTTTTGGACATTTTGTTACCCAACTAGGTAACATCAGCAGCTCCTCGTTGCTCTTGGATGATTTTTTTTTTTAAAAAAATTACCATAATAAAAAAATGCGAAGTATAACAACAAAAGACCCTCTTAAATAGCAATGAACAAAAGAATGGAAAAACTATGCATTGAACACATAGATAAATTAAGTGGTAGAACTTTAAAAAAACCCAAGGTTTAACATGTTAAATTAATATAAATTATACAGATGTATCATGTTTAGATTTAACAACAAAATTAGCAGATTGCACATAAAAATGTGATTGCTCTTGTAGCCTGGCAGTCTGGAATGACATAGCTGCCCACCAGAGCAGTCAAATTGCGGGAGGGGAGAAAAGGAGAGGCACGCCCGGCAACCCTCAGCACTACATCAGACCTGGAGCAGGTACTAGAATGGTACCAAGCCCTGAAGACCACTTGCTTTGAAGGACTGAAAATGGTTTGAGTCAGAAAGCAGCAGTTTGGAACTGAAGCTGGAAAACACTAGGATGGGATGCATTTACAGTGGGTGGGAAGCAGGAAGAGGACACCATATGTCCCGCACCCAGGAAGTGGTGAGTGGCCCATGCTGGTCCTGGGTCAAATAGATATCAGTCATCTGGTGTATATGTTTGTTATTGCAGAGGCATACACAACTGCTTTAGGTAAAGGTAAAGGTTCCTCCGCACATGCGTGCTAGTCGTGCCGGTGCTCATCTCCGTTTCAAAGCCGAAGAGCCAGCGCTTGTCCGAGGACGTCTCCGTGGTCATGTGACCGGCATGACTAGAGCACGGAACGCTGTTACCTTCCCACCGTAGTGGTCCCTATTTTTCTACTTGCATTTTTACGTGCTTTCGAACTGCTAGGTTGGCAGAAGCTGGGACAAATAACAGGTGCTCACTCTGTTACGCAGCACTCGGGATTCGACCCGCCAAACTGCCGACCTTCTGATCGACAAGCTCAGCGTCCTAACCCACTGATACCGTAATTTTATTCATTTTTTTATTATTATTTTTCTATCCATCCCTGTGGCCTTATTGGGAGGGTGATATCAGCAGGAAGGAGGCATTATGTCTCTCCTAATAACATACAAACCTGTTTGGGTTGCTCCAGATATTTTAATGTCCCTGTCTCAGATAAATATCACAGCAAGGTCTATCTGGAATCACTACTTTTGGCACAGAAAATCTTTAGATCAGTTGCTGTAATAGGCTGTAGCAAGTTGTCAGTTGTACTCTTACATCCTTACTCTGCTTAGAAAAACTATTTCAAAAAACCACATTCACAATCATGAACTATAAATCATCATCAGTTTCTACAAGCGATAGCAATTTCTTGAATGCCAGTATGTAATCTAAAAATCTTTTCCATTTCAGAACAGGAGGCAGTATAATTTTCTCTGCTAAAAAGATTCTTTTACTTAGAAAACACAAAAACTTGTGTCTGAAAAACTACTGCTTACAACATAAGTGGTCCCCACTGCAACTATGAGTGTTGTTGTTTGAAAAAAAGTCAACATTTATGGTATCTTAGATACTGCAATTACCTTATTTGCTTTTGTCAGATAATATCTCTATAGAGTCTAGAAAATTGTAGGGAACTGTTTTCAATCAGTGGATTTGACATTGTGTTGAACCTATTTGATTTGTTTTAATCTCAGTTTATGGAGTAATGCTAAGTCATAATCACATTTTACTGCCTGGATTTTAAGACTAAGCTAAAGCTGACTGCAATATATTTTATTGCAGTGTAAATACCCACCCATGATGAAGTTCCTCATTTCTTTCTGTCAGACTTAAACCAGCAATCACAAACTGTTAAAAGAAAAAGGAATTAGGCAAAGCACCAGAAGGAACTTTTATACAGAACAAAAGGCTCGGTACAAGCGCCTTGTGAGAGGTTTATAAGCCTTGGGAGCAGTCCTTTTAACAACAGATTGACCCTACTAGAATATTTTGAGTCATTTCCAGCTTTGTGGCCTGGTTCATACATATTGCCACAAAGCAAAGTGGATTGTTTGCTTTGGTATGAACTTGTTCATGATAAAATGTAAACAAGACCATTTTTTATTGTTCAGCCATACACAGTTGACCAATTCTTGGTTTCTTCAATTGCCCATTCTGTATTCTACCAAGTGACTCAAATACATACTCTATCCTTTTTACTTTTCCCCCCTCAAGGCTAATCTCTAATAGCTCACCTGTAAGGATAAATATTTACCAAAGGGGAGAATTCTCATTAGTGAGACCATGAGTCAAGGATTGATGCTTTTAGAAGTCTTTTATTTTTTGTTCTGGCATGTTACTATAAAATAAGGCTGTCAGAAGGTTCAGACACCTTTGTTTCCCACAGTCTGTGCCCAAGCTGGGAATCTAATAAAACATATCAGACAATCAATAGAGGTCAAAGAAAATGGGAGATGGAAATTGCCAAGGTTGTCAAGTAACATTGGAAGGTAGCAGCATTGGGTTGCTCCTTTGCCTGTCTCCCTTTTCATAGTATTTTTTTTTAGTTTAATGATTTAGCCAATCATTAACAATAGAATGGAATGTGTTAGCATATTACAAACAAATGTTTCCCTATCTAGAGCAGGAGTCCCCAACCTGTGGGCTGTGGGCCACTACTGGGCTGTGGCCTGCTGGTCACCGGGCCACAGAACAGGCTGGCCAGTGCACACATGTGCGCACAGACACCCCTACTCGTGCTAGCGCCACAGCCGTGGGGTGCAAAAATGGGACGCCGTGCTGTGGGCTGCAAAAACAGGACATGCTGTGCTTCAGGGCATGAAACCAGGATGCCACCACCCCTCGGGGTGTGAAAACGGGATGCTGCTGTGCCACAGGGCACAAAAATGGGACGCCGCCACCCCACAGAACGTGAAAACAGGGTGCCACGCTGCACAAGAACGGGGCAGGGCTAGCGAGTATCATGTAGGTGTTAGGCCTGCCCCGTTTGCATCATGTATGTGCTCGTGGCCCTGTTTGCGTGTGCACACATGCACGTGTAAAATGCTGCCCCCTTCCTTTCCCTCCGGTTTGCCAGCCCAGAAAGGTTGGTGACCTTTGATCTACAGTTAAAGCAGATAGTTCCTTATTTAGAGTCAAAACAGCTGTCTTCTTATCTAGAGTTAAAGCATACTGTATATCTCCTTAAATGAACATTTTATCTTTCTTATATATATGTTTTTCTCAGCATAAGATATATATCCTCTTTTACATGGGTTTTGCTCCATGATGTGCTCATTTTTTCTAATGGCAGGAATCAGCCTTTTCTTTCTCTAAAATTGGCATTATTACCGCCCACACGATCTTTTATTAAAACTTAATTTAGATTTATTGCAAACATGTAAAGAAAATAGTCCAACAGTGAAAAAGCATATTATAGCTGCTCTTCTTTGGAGCAAATGATATACAGTATCTGGTTTAAAGTTGTGATGAAAGCCAAATTTAGTGGGGATAAAGTAATTCCCATGAATTCAACTCCCGTCTCTGATTGTATTGCAAATCAGGCCTCAAGACAAGCCTGACTCAAAATGATGACACCAAATATCTCACATTCATGAGTGTCTAGATCAGCTTTCTCCAATCTTATTCCTTCTGCTGTACTGAAGTGTTATGTATTGATGTAAATTACTTGGGAACCGTTATTAATAGTTAACTGCTGTGTCTGTTTAAACTCCAGACTGCTTGTCTGCAAAATAGTTAGCTTGTGTTTTGGGCAGAAAATACTGCTTTAATTCCATTGGCTGCTGCCTATCGGTGGTCCGTATAAATAGAAGTTAAGCAGCAGTTAGTGCTGCTTCTGTGTTAACCTAATAAACATGTTGCTTTTCACCAGCGCCTCGTCAATGCCTCACTTAACAGAAGTTTAATTCCCATAATGCTGTAGGTCATTCTAAAAAGGAAATCTGGGGATTACACCCATGGAAGAAATTCCATCAGAGAAGGCTGGTCTTAGGCATATTGGAGCCAGTCAGGGGAGTGTTCACAGGAGGCTCGTATGCTTATGTTGGAGAAGTTCTTGGTCCTATTATATCACTGCAAGTTAAATAAATTTGTTTTAATTGAGTCCACTGAGAATATAACTACCCTATCAGTAGTGCTATTATTCAAGAATTCTCACACTTTTAAAATATTTTTTAAAAAGATGTTTCGATGAAAATTTATATTATATACAAATTGACTTAATGCAATTGACAGTTTCTAGTGGGACCATTTTTGAAAACGATTTGACAGCATTGCTTTCTTCTCATCTCAGTGTGTCTCCTCAAGCCATATATAGAAACCTAATATATTAATGCTGTATCTTTGTCATCCTTTTGGTTCAAAAGGTGCTATTGTAATTAGGTTTTTGTACCATCTGCTGTTATTCTTCCATGATATGTTCCTTCAACTAACTTTTTAAAGGCATTAAAAGTTACCAAGGAATATATTTGTTGTTTATTTATTTAAAAAATAACTGCCTATCTCTCAACTAAAGATTCTAGGATCTTATTTCTTACTCATCCTATAAATGAACTCAATTTTATTCAAATACACCTAAATGAGTATTGAGATGTATGTTCAGAATTACATTTGCTTTTTTAAACATTTTGTTTGTTTGTTTAATGTTCCTTATACAATAATTTGTCCCCAGCCTACTACTTTTTCTTCCTTTTAGCTTTCTCTTTGATTTCTTTTTTCTTTCTAACTATATATTAGCTTTTAGTTTCATTTTTAATCTTTTAATAAAAATCTTTAAAAAAATAAAATGAAGCATTCTGAAATAATTTGTAATTGCTTTATTTTTCATTTATTTTCAAATAAAAATGTATATCCATTATAATGTATGATTATCACTTTAAAATCTTCAGGTTTTTGTATGTCTACTAGAAAAGTTCTAAGTTGCAAAGTAATATTTGCTAAAATTGAGAAATGGTGTTGATTATCACAATTTAGCTAACTATTTAAGTGGCATTTTAGAGCTAATATTTCCATTTAGCAGATATGGCATTTTGAGTATGTTCGGAAATTAACTTCTGGACCCAAACTGAATAGTAAAGACAAATCAGAAGAAATCAATTTTTGTAACCAAAGTCTGCAAATCTTTCCATCTTTGCATATCTCTCATGAGATTATCTGTGGTCAACCACAAATCTTACTGACTGTTCGAATTCTTTTGTATAAGGGAATGATTGGCTCATGTTTGCTCCACCCTTGCAGAGCATACTTGCAAAAATGTGCAAGTGTGGGAATGAGATTAGACACTACAGAAAAAGCATTTTGCCTACTTGGAGACTTAAGAATCTGTGAGAATGGTGATTGGTAGGGTTTCTGCTTAGAAAAAAAGATTTGCTTGTTCCACACAAATCTGTTTGTTCCAAATGTTACACTAATGGAAACCATGAGAAAGGATGCTTGGTGGAATAATGTAGTGAAGCCAGTTGTGGCTGAGAACAAAAATGCATATACAGTAATACAATTTTAAAAAATAGGGATGAGATAGATATTGTATAATGTGCATGTAGAGGAAAAAAGGTGCTAAGAATGTAGTTAACAAAGAACAAAGATTAAAATAGGAAGAGAAACTATGAATGGAAATAAAACATCATTTTGAAAGTGGGCAACAAAAAGCCTCCAGCAGAATGAATGCAATCTGTACTACCAAAACTTTTGTACCTGTAACTTTTAATTAGATGAAACAGTGCATCATAGGGCAACAGTTTTTGTACCAAGGTACCTCAGATGAGCTAACTTGTGTCCAAAATCTGGGACCCATGACTCCTATGGGATTGAAATTTGGCAAATTTATGGTCACTGCCACGCTACAGCCTGGAGGTTCTGGTCCCACCCTAGCCCTCCACAGGTCAGGTAGGCTGGTCCCACCATTGGCTGCCAGAGGGTGATCAACTGTGGTCAAGTTGGTCAAGTCGGTAGTCACTCCTGCTCCCTCTGCTTTTTTGCCCTTGGTCATTTTGTTTCTCTGTTTAAGTAAGGAAATATCCCTGAAACAATGACCCAATGGGGGCACAGGTTATCTAGTTAACAAATAAAAATAATAAAATGATTTGGGATGAACCTGAAAAAAAGGGGGGGGGAAAGGAGATGGCAAAAATGGTTGTAAAATCTGGTATGACTCATTTAACAACCACATTGCTTAGCAACAGAATTTCCAGTCTCAGATATAAGCTGAGGACTAACCGTGCTTCATTTCTCCTTGCTAATGAGATGGTCCTGCCAGGAGATACAATGAAGTGACTGCCTCAGACAACCAATGATGGGTGTTAAGAGCTGCTAATTATTTCAGGAAATAATATTATGTGTTTATTAGGTAAGTGGGTTACAGTTAGGATTTTCTGCTTCAGGTGCTACCTAGTTTCATGAATGTGAGAAACACTGCAGTTTTGCTTTAGGCAACATAATAACTTAGTCTATTTTTCCCCATTAAGTGGCATTTAATTATAAGCAAACTATTACTCCTCAAAAGTCATCTTTCTGGGCAAAGAAAGCATTGTGGTTGTGCAGTGGTTAGAATGCAGTATTGCAGGCTAACTCTGCCACCTGCCAGCAGTTTGATTCTCATCAGCTCAAGGTTGACTAAGCCTTCCATCTTCCTGAGGTTGGTAAAATGAGGACCCCAGATATTCTGACTCTGTAAACCACTTAGAGAGGGCTGTTGAGCACTGTGAAGCGATATATAAGTCTAAGTGCTATTGAATGAAGTAGCTGAATGTCTGTTGCCTCAGTGGCAAGGTTTCTTAAATCTCTTGTTAATACTCAGCCTTTTCTTTCTTTCTTTCTTTCTTTCTTTCTTTCTTTCTTTCTTTCTTTCTTTCTTTCCTTCCTTCCTTCCTTCCTTCCTTCCTTCCTTCCTTCCTTCTTTCTTTCTTTCTTTCTTTCTTTCTTTCTTTCTTTCTTTCTTTCTTTCTCTTTCTTTCTTTCTTTCTTTCTTTCTTTCTTTCTTTCTTTCTTTCTTTCTTTCTTTCTTTCTTTCTTTTTGCATTTATTTAAATATATTTTTAATTTGCCCAATTTCACCTTCTTCCTGTACATAGAGACTTGGCAATCCAAGAGTAGTCCCTGATTTACTACCTAATTGTTCTTTTCCTTTCTTGGTTTCCTTCCGTGTTACCTCATCAGTGAATTCAAGTGATATTGCTGAAAAGGAGTCAAATAAATTGTGAAGCCAGTTTCTTAAGTGTTCACAAGAGGAATACCTGGTGTATACATTCATAAACATTTATTTCTGAAAGTTTAAAAGTGAGGTCTAACAATAAAGAGTTTGACAAAGTGATTGTTTGATTCCTCCCCTCTCTCCGACCAGCAGAGATTTTTATTCCTTACCTTAATCTGCCTCTGTAGGCAGAGCACCTGGGTATTTAATGGCAGTGGCTTGGAATGAAAAGCAAGAGAAAATAATTTCTTTTCTGATCTTATGAATTTTCAGTAGGCAACAGCTTGACCAGGTCTCAGTCATGGAATTCTTCTGAGGTGAATCTTGGTAGGGCTAGTGCAGCTTCCTGCCTCAAAAATCATGCATATTATTTGTGGGGAGGGAGATCTCTGTTCCGTTACATTTGATTGTAGTTTAATCTATCCCTCCCTGATTCTCTGCCTCTGTCACAAATTAAAATTGAAAACCTACCCAATGAAAGGCACCATGTCATTGCTGGAAAAGAATTCCAGATTGGTGTCAGCTCAGGAGCACTCCCCATAACATACTTGGGCTAGCCTATTTACTATTTCTTACCCATCCTTTCTCTAACCTTTATTGAGATTCAGATAATATTGTGTCCACGAGCAAGAATATTTAGAGATCAGTCAGAAAAGCCATAGCAACTAAAAGTCAGTTAAATAGCCTTTAAGGAAAATGAAAAGAATGAGCCTGCTGCAACAAAATAGTTGGCGATATCAGAAATTAGTTCAGTATGCCAAAGGGACAATTTTAATGAGAGTTGTGGATAAAGGCAGACACTCAGCTATTTATTGTAAAACATGTTGCTCTCCAAGCACCTTCCTTCAAAGATGCAGAAATCATATATCTAATGAAGATATTACAGTAATGCACTCTGCTTTTTGAGGTGCTTTATTTGCTTTTCACAGGTCAACCGGGTTAACTGTAATTCACTACAGAGCAGTTATGTCTCTTGGCACCGGTGTTCTTGTGTTTATATGTCCATGTATAATCGCAGTATCATCAGTAATAGTATCTAGCCATCTTGTCTTCTGTTTACCTCTTTGTTTTTCCCCCCAAGCATTGGCCTTTTTCAATGATTCTTGCCTTTGCATGGTGTGTCCAAAATAACATCATCATTACTGCTGCCTTCCGTCAGGTTTTATTTCATCTAGTATTGATTTGTTCTTTTCATCTAAAATTTGGGGAGAATACTATTGTTATCACATCTCTGTTTCAAGAACAGCCCACATAGTCTTGTTCCTTGCTTAATGAGGTACCAATCCATACAAGAACCTTTCCTCTTAAATTATACGCTCTCAGGGGGCCCCCCCCATCCTGGGAGCGACCCGCCTTACTGTTTACATCTCCTCTTGATGAAGGGCCCGAGTGTTGGGACCCTGAGAGATGGCTGGGCATGGGTACGGGCCTCCGATATAAGCCAAATAAGAGGCCCCTGGTTAGTTTTTTGGTTAAATTTTTTAGGAGGTTAGGGAGGGGGGTGGGAACTTCTTTTGGTTGTTCAGATATGGGGGGCAGTCCAGCAACCTCTGTTCAGGCCAGTGCCGAGGCAGATCGAGGGTGAGCAGGCGGACCTGGCTTGCATCACGGAGACTTGGTTGGGCCCAGAGGGCGGTATTCCTCTGGCTGATCTCTGCCCACCAGGTTTCCGGGTGCTACACCGGCCTCGGGCTCAGGGTAGGGGTGGGGGAGTGGCTGTTGTCATGAGGGAGACCTTAGCTCCGCAGGAGGCCACCGTTCCGCAGATAGTCGGGTGTGAGTCTCTCTTCTTGAGATGCGGCCCTGGTGCGCAGTTGGGCTTGCTGCTGGTGTACCTTTCGCCTAGTCACGCAGCAGCAGCCCTGCCTGAGCTTCTCGATGTCCTCTCTGGGTTGGTGGTTGAGTTCCCGAAACTTATAGTTTTGGGGGACTTCAATCTACCATCTCTGGGAGGATCATCTGAGTTGGCTCGGGAGTTCATGGCTTCCATGACGGCCATGGACCTGACGCAAGTAATTTCAGGACTGACTCATGAGGGAGGCCACACCCTTGACCTAGTTTTCTTATCTGGTCGGTGGTTAGATGATCTTGGTGGGGGCTCTCCAATTATTATGCCCCTGTCATGGACCGATCATCATCTCCTGTGGCTGGTCTTCCGTTTTGCCACCCCCCGCCGTGGGTGTGTGGAACCAGTTAGATGGTACCGCCCCAGGCGCTTAATGGATTCCGCGAGATTCCAGGCAGCGCTGGGGTCCCCACCTGCCTCCCCCACTCACAGCTCGGCAGATGCCTTAGTGGAAGCTTGGGAAAGGGCAGCCACTGAGGCTCTTGACCGAGTTGTACCCTTGCGGCCCCTGACCCGATGCAGATCCCGTCGAGCTCCATGGTTCTCCGCGGAGCTCCGGGAGATGAAGCGCCGGAGACGGGGCCTAGAGAGCGGTTGGAGGTCCAGCCGATCCGAATCCGACCGATTGCGACTAAGAACCCATATTAGGTCTTATCTCGCTGCGATAAGGGTGGCGAGGTCCAATCACTTCGCTACCCTTATCGCGTCCGCAGATAATCGCCCGGCCGCTCTGTTTAGGGTGACTCGCTCCCTCCTTAATCAGGAGGTGAGGGAGGAACCCTTGCAGGGTCGTGCCGAGGAGTTTAACAATTATCTGTCGGACAAAATCACTCGGATTCGGACCGGTTTGGACTCCGACTGGGCAGAGTCTGGCGATCAGGACGCGGGTGGTCTTGTCGATATCACTTGGGAGGAGTTTGATTCTGTGACTCTGGAGGAAGTGGACAGGATTATGGGGAGACTGAGCTCCACCACATGTTTATTGGACCCGTGCCCTTCCTGGCTGGTTTATGCAGCCCGGGAGAGGACACGCAGCTGGTTCCAGGCAGTTATATCAGCTTCTTTGAGTGAGGGTAGCTTCCCTGCCGTCTTGAAAGAGGCGGTGGTGAGGCCCCTCCTCAGGAAGCCTGCCTTGGACCCAGATGTATTGAACAACTTTCGTCCGGTCTCCAACCTTCGCTTTCTTGCGAAGGTTGTTGAGAGTGTGGTGGCGCATCAGCTCCCTTTGGTCCTGGATGAAGTGGATTATCTAGACCCGTACCAATCGGGTTTCAGGCCCGGGCACAGCACGGAGACGGCTTTGGTCGCGCTGGTGAATGATCTCTGGAGGGCTCGGGACAGGGGTCATTCCTCTGTTCTAGTCCTATTAGACCTCTCAGCGGCTTTCGATACCATCGACCATGGTATCCTGCTGCGGCGTCTCAGGGGATTGGGAGTGGGAGGCACGGTTTTACAGTGGTTCTCCTCCTATCTCCAGGGACGCTCGCAGTCGGTGTTGACAGGAGGGCAGAGGTCGACCGCGAGGTCTCTCGTTTGTGGAGTTCCTCAGGGGTCGGTCCTCTCGCCTCTCCTGTTCAACATCTATATGAAACCGCTGGGTGAGATCATTCGTGGCTTTGGAGTTGGGTATCATCAGTACGCTGATGATACCCAGCTTTTTCTTTCTACCCCAAACCAGTGATGCCCTCAACGTGATGTCCCGTTGCCTGGAGGCGGTTCGGGTCTGGATGGGGAGGAACAGACTTCGACTCAACCCCGACAAGACCGAGTGGCTTTGCATACCTTCATCCCGGGTCTATTCGGATATTCCATCTCTTTCTATGGGGGGTGAATTATTACCCCCCGTAGATAGGGCTCGCAACTTGGGAGTCCTCCTAGATTCGCGGCTTACCTTGGAAGATCACATGGTGGCCGTGACTAGGGGGGCTTTCGCCCAGGTTCGCCTGGTGCGCCAGTTGCGGCCCTATCTAAGCCGGGATGATTTATGCACGGTCACTCACGCGCTCGTGACCTCTCGTCTAGACTACTGCAACGCTCTCTACATGGGGCTTCCCTTGAGGACCACCCGGAGGCTCCAACTGGTACAGAATGCAGCCGCGAGAGTTGTGTTGGGAGTCTCCCGATACTCCCATGTGACACCTCTGCTCCGTGAGCTGCATTGGTTGCCAGTTGTCTTCCGGGTGAGATTCAAGGTGCTAGTAATGGTGTTCAAAGCCCTCCATGGCATGAGGCCGGAGTACCTCAGGGAACATCTGCTGCCGGCATCAAGCTCCCTGCGCCCTGTGCGTTCCCACAGAGAGGGCCTCCTCAGGGTGCCACCGGTCAGAGAATGCCGTCTCGTGGCCCCCAGGGGGAGATCCTTCTCTGTGGGCGCCCCGGAGCTATGGAACCAGTTACCGGTTGAGCTCCGGACGGCGCCCGATCTGCGCTCCTTTCGCCGCGATCTGAAAACATACTTGTTCGAGCAAGCCGGCCTGGCCTGAGGGGGGATTGGTGGGGTTTTTTTATCATTTTTATTGGGGTTTTTACTATGTATCTATTGTATTTTAATCGGGCATGCATTTAATTATCTTTTAATTTTTGTACATTTCTGTGTTTTATTCTTGCCCTGTACACCGCCCTGAGTCCTCAGGGAGAAGGGCGGTATAGAAATATTAATAAATTAAAATTAAATTAAATTATTTCTTCTAATTTAGCTCAGGAAAGTTTAGCAAAGGAGTTTGTCAACTTTTTTTTTTTGAAAGCTCAAGTGAGCAATAATCAAGTTCACACTTCACACATGAAAAATAAAAACTAAGTGATCACTAGAGATACAGAAAGCTCTAACTCCAATAGGCATTCAATTTTTCATAAGTCAGATCTGATAGCTGTAACACTAGCCACAAATAGAACATGTTTTAGTACAATATTTGAATCATTCTGGTCCTTAAATTTTTGTTTATGGTTTATTGCAACTTTTGTTATGGCTGAAGTGGTAGACCCATTAACATTCTGGAATGTGCTGTGGATAATTTCAAGAAATGGTTGCATGAAGGGCAGCTTACAATATGGCTGCTATAGGGGAATGTAGTCAGTTATAAGTTGTGAGTTTATTAAGATGCTACCGGTAAACCTTTCTTGCAAGATTCTGTCCATTACACCTACTTTCCTTTGTCTTATATATGGATAGCTGAGCACATTTCCAAACAAACCACTGAGCTGCAAATATATATAATTTTTAAAATTTTAAAAAAATTTTTATCCTGATTAAGCATATGTGGAATTTGAACTGAAGATAGATTAGATTAGATTAGATTAGATTAGATTAGATTAGATTTATTAAATTTATATGTCGCCCTTCTCCCCAAGGACTCAGGGCAGCTCCCAACAATTAAAAAATTAAAAAACATAAAGTACAAAATTTTAAAAAGAATTAAACAATGGATATAATAAATAAATGACAATTTAACCCAATAAAAGCCAAATTTAAAACCATAGTCAGTCCAGGTCCGCTTGTTGGAACATCTATGTCTTCAGGTCACGGCGGAAGGACCGAAGGTCAGGGGTCATCCGCAGCTCCGGAGGCAGTTCATTCAAGGCTCTCCCCCTGGGGGTCACCAGCCGGCATTTCTTAGCTGACGGAACCCTGAGGAGGCCAAATCTGTGGGAGCAAACCGGGCGAAGGGAGGTTGACAATGGCAGCAGGTGGACTTGGAGGTTAGCTTAGCAAATCTAAGGCTGACCTGTATGACCAATTTGTCCCTATGGTCCTTTCTCTACTTTCTCCAGTTGACAAGATCATTATTTCCTGCTATGCTATAAGTCAACAGTAGCATTTTCTGACTTGTGGAAGCACAAATCAAAAATCTTTACTATGGTCTTAGACTTAGACCAACCTAAACAATTGGTGCTGTATGGTTCCCCTACAACATTTTGTACCTTTATAGGCAATGCTCCTATTCTGACTGGTTGTTGTGCATTGTAGCATGAACATCTCTTCTCCTTTGGTCCCTAATTGCTGCTCTAGGTGGCCATTCTTTAACCAGTTCATCACTGGATAATGATAAGTTGATTTTTAAAAAACAAATTCACCGATGAAATAATGAAACCTTGGCCTTCCTTCCTTCCTTCCTTCCTTCCTTCCTTCCTTCCTTCCTTCCTTCCTTCCTCCCTCCCTCCCTCCCTCCCTCCCATCTAGATGGGTAAAGAAGTGGGATTCTACTAATCAAAGGCCTAATAAACATGGTTTGGACAGGGTGTCAGGCCAAAGCAGAGGAAATGGATGAGATTTAGAAAAGTGTTTTTAAAAAGCCAATTTCATTTCCAACTGGTGTACACATGAGAGACGTGCAACTTAAGAATGGAGTGTGAAAATATCCTTGTACCGTTAACCCTTGTACCAATGAGTACAGTTTGTGAGCTTAGGCACATGCAGAAGCCTACAGATTTGTGTGTAGACATAGACAGCCCTAGTACCATGTTTGGAGGTTCCCATTTGGCACAGTGAATCCAATCAATTATAACCTATCCAACAAACTATGGTTATGTACATTGTAGTTTATTGTAGTCAGTGTCGACCAATTTACTAAAAACAGATGTTAAACTAGTTGGCCTTAAAATTACTGATTCTGTTTTAAAAAGTTGTGCATTAGTTTATTTTCCAGTCCTCTTAAGACAGAAACAGATCCAAAGAACAGGTTGTATATTTTGTTGGAAGCACAACAATTTTATTTTTCAGATATTCAGGTATCCTTGGGTGGATAGGTACCTTTTGGACCCAATTATTTGTTGGTTTTCAGCCAGTCAATAAGATCTGCACAGGCAGAATCATTTTTATTCCAGAATCTTGCACTGAAGTCTAGAGACTTAAAACACTAACTTATTGTTAGCAATGCCAGAAATGAGACAGATACAGTGAACAAAGCCTCAGAGCAATGCACAGCATGCATTCAGACTGCCAGGTTCTCATGACACAACCATGGGAACTCTATATGGTACTTAGTACGCCATAGTACACAGTAGTTGGGATCATGATTCTCATGGAATAGCTTATGGACCTGACGGGGAGATTTAAACTTGTGCCTAGAGATTGGAAGCAAAACTTGTCAAGCCATGAATAGGTAGCTTACGGATCTGCAATGCTTCAGATACAAAATAAAAAAGGTTCTTTGTAGGGGCACACCTATTTAAGAATTCTGTGTCTTTCCGTGGTTTTGCATTGTAGTTGTGTGATCCCTGAAAATTATATGTTTCAGGTAAGGAAGTGCAGACAGGAGCCCTGGGGGGGGCAATGCAACTCGCATATGAGTCATGGGGGGCAGCGAGGGCCTGGGAGGGCTGACATAGGCTGCACATGGGCAGGGCAGGGATGCTATGGGCAAAAGAAAAAGCAGAATCGACTTACCAGAGTGACTTGCTACCTTTCCTACTGGTTTCCCCATTGGCTTTGCTTGTGGGAAGCCAGCAAGGAAGGTCGTAAATGGCAATCATGTGACCATGACTCCCTATGACATTGTAATTGCAAACAAAGCACATGAGCTTCCTGTTCATGATCATGTGTGTTCTGTGTCAGTCAGTGTCGTCCGATCGGTTTGCTCTCGCGGTGGCCTTTCCAAATTTCCGGGTGATCTCGTCGATGTCAGTCTCCCATGGGTAGTCCTCCACCCCACCGTCCACAAGGCACTCTTGGTGGATGGATCCTGCCGCACCGTTGTTGTTGTGGGGGGGGGGTCGCGTTGTCCGGTGGCTTCGTACATCAGCAGTTCGTCCAGGACTTCTTGCAAGTTTCCTGTGGGCTTTGCTATAATCCTATTCTGCACTTATTCATCTCGCAGCCCTAGGACCACTCTGTCCCTGATCCTCACTTCCAAGTTATTGTACTTGCATCGGAGTGCGGCTTCCCTCACTGCGGCCACAAACTCCGTTATGGACTCCCCCTGTTTCTGGTTCTGTCATTTGAAAATCCTCCTCCAGAAAAGCTCTGATCGTTTGGGAGTGAAATGCTCTCGTAGCTTCCCCAAGAGGTCTGCATATGACACGCTGGTGACTGCTGCTGGCTGGCATAATCCCACGGCGACCCGGTATACCGGCATTCTGCTGATCGTCAGCAATGCAGCTGCCTTCTTCCGGTCGTCGGTTATGCCGTTCACCAGCATGTACCCTTCAACTTGGCCAACGTACTCCTCCCAGTCTTCTGGGTGCCTTGGGTCAAATTCTCTTACCAAGCCGACCTGCGCCATTCTCGCTGTTCTGTCCGCGAATCCAGTGCCGCTGGACTAAGTGCTTGTTGTGCTGCTGACGGCTCTTTGAATTTCCCGCTCCGCGCACTTTCCGCTCTCGCGTCCTTTTCTCCACCATTCTGCCGCTATCCCACCTTCGTCGCCACTGTGTTCGGTGCTGTGACAGATGACTCAGAGACAGGGTTGGGGTTATTCTGTTTATTTCCACTCCACGTGGCCGAACTGGCCTTGCATGCCCAGGTTGCCCTTATATGCCCGGCGTCTGCCTGACACTAGCCAACCCCCTGGCTCTAATTTCCTGCCTTGCCTTGGTCAACCAACCTGGTCTCCAGGAATTCCCACCGGCCAGGTGAGCCAATCAGGTGGCCGGACAGGTACATACAGAACAATGTGATCCTGGGAGGTACTGCAATGGTGAGAACTTCAAGGACTGTTCAAATCCATTTTTTTCAGTACCGCCATTGCTTTAGCGAAGAAGCAGGCGAGACAGCAAAGTTCAGCAACTTAACTTTATTTACGAACCAGGCAAACAACAGAAGAACATGGCTCCTATTTATACTAGCAGCTGTCAACAGGTTAGCCAATCAGGGCTGAGCCGGTTTCCTGCGCCGTTCGCTTCCGCCAATCGGAGCCGGCTGGTTTTGACAGCTCGGAGCTGTCATCGGCAGCGCGTGCTGTTACCAGGTGATTTTGACAGCCGAGAGCTGTCAGTTGGTTGGCGCCTGCGTAGTTCTGTCCGGCAGCTTTTGACAGCTGTCAAAAGCTGCCGCGGCTTTTACCTCAGCCCTGTTTAATACATATATATAACATTAATAATATGTGAATACATAACACCCCTTACCCCTCCCTCTGATTGAGTTGATGTTTCCCCAACTGTTTCTTTTTTGGGTTTCCCCATTCGAAGTCTTCCAAGTAGGCGGGGGGTCTTTTTATTCTTACGGAGCGCCGGGGGGTTGTCTCAGCTGGTCGTTCCTTTTCCCCAGGCGTATCGAGATCTGGCTCGGGGGGCATGGGGCATGGCTCCGGCGTTTCAGCGTCGTTTTGTGCGGGGTCTTGTTGTGGTGCATTTTGATCGGGGGGGGTTTTGGTGAGATAGTGTTTGCGGCGGGGCTTCTGCCTGCATTTCGTCGTTCCCCCTTTCCCCCATATTTTGTGGGCTGCGACGCCGCAGTTGGTCGATGTGTCTGCGGATGTGGGAATTGTGCCCTGTATCTATGACGTATGAAAGGGGACCTGTTTGTTCAATGACAACCCCCTGTGTCCATTTGTTGCCCCCTCCATAGTTCCTTGCCCAGACAGCTTACCCTGTGCTGAGAGTCCTGTGTTGGAGGGGAAGTTCTGGGTTTGGAGGGGATCTGTCGGGATGTAAACGGTCCAATCTAGTAGTTAGTCTCTTGCCCCAGCGGAGTTCAGCTGGAGACTTCCCTGTAGTTGTGCAGGGGGTGGTGTGTTGAGCCAAAAGGAATTGAGCAAGTCTGCGGTGCCAGTTGCCGGAGATGATTTTCCGCAGTGCCTCTTTAGTTGACTTCACCATCACCTCTGCCAAGCCGTTAGTGGATGGGTGAAACGGAGCCGTGGTGGTGTGCCTAATAGAGTTCGCCGTTGTGAAACTCTGGAATTCGTAGGAAGCAAATTGGGGGCCGTTATCGGAGACTATTACATCTGGAAGCCCATGTGTTGCGAACAACCCCCTTAAAACTTGTATTGTGGCTGCCGAAGTTGTGCTAGTCACTGGGGCCACCTCCAGCCATGTCGAATAGCTATCCACGACTATTAGGAATGTTTGTCCCTGGAATGGACCTGCATAGTCTATGTGGATACGTGACCAGGGTGTCTTTGTAGTTTCCCATCTGTGTATGGGAGCCTGGGGCTGGGCTGCTCTGACAAGTTGGCAGGGATAGCAGCCGGCTACATGCGCTTCTATCTGCTTGTCTAATCCTGGCCACCAGACGTAGCTTCTGGCCAGAGCCTTCATTTTGACAGTCCCTGGGTGACCTTCATGGAGGCTTTCTAACACCTTAAGTCTGTGCTTTTCAGGTATGATTACCCTGCTGCCCCATAATAAACATCCCTGATGGGTGGATAATTCCTTTTGCTTTAAAATATAAGGTTGAAATTCTGGGTCTGGGGGTGTGGATTGCCAGCCAGACGTGACATAGCCTAAGACTCTGCCTAGTGTTTTGTCTGCAGCAGTGGCTGCAGAAATGTCCTTAACCGATAATGGGCATTCAGGCAGATCTGAGATAGCCAGTATCTTCCCAGCTGGTGCTGGGTCTGGGTCGATTATTGGTTGGGGCAGTCTGCTAAGGGCGTCAGCATGGCCCATGGTTTTCCCTGGTTTATATTCTAAAGTGAATGAATAGGCTGACAAAAAGGTAGACCATCTCAGGATGCGGGGAGATAATATTTGGGGCGTTAGTTTGTTTACTGTAAAGATTCCTAATAGGGGCTTATGGTCCGTAAAAATGGTAAAAGGTCGGCCGTATAGGTAGTCATGAAACTTTTTTACGCTAGCAACTATAGCTAAAGCCTCTTTATCAATTTGAGCGTAATTGCGCTCAGGTTTTGACAGTGTTCTAGAATAGAACGCTACAGGGGTTTGCGTACCTTCCTTAGTTAAGTGGCTTAGGACTGCTCCGATGCCATAGGGAGAGGCATCGCAATCCAGACATAAGGGTAGCTGTTCGTTGAACAGTGCTACCGTTGCATTGCTAGTTAGTAAATTTTTTAGTAGATTAAAACTTTTATCGTGCTGAGGTGACCAGTTCTAGGGTTTGCCTTTATCTAATAACCTGTGGAGGGGTTCAGCGATGGAGGCTTTGTGAGGCAGGAAGGTATGGTAAAAGTTAACCAACCCTAGGAAGGCTTGTAGTTCCTGTTTATTTTTGGGGGTTGGTGCTGTTTTAATGGCTTTAATTTTTGTTTCAGTAGGGTGAATTCCCTTTGCGTCAATTTTAAAACCTAAAAACTCTGTTGAGGGCACCCCTATGGAGCATTTGTCTCGTCTTAATTTAAGGCCAGCCTCCCTGAATCTAAGGAGCACCTTTGTTAATTTGTCAGCTAAGTCGTTTTCTGATTTCCCTGCAATTAAGATGTCGTCGAAATACGGACAGACCCCAGGGATCCCTTTCAGTGTTTTTTCCATGACTTCTTGGAAGATGCTTGGGGCTGCAGAGATGCCGAATTGAAGGCGGTTAATTTTAAAAGCTCCTTTGTGGGTTACGATTGTCTGTGCTAAGGCGGTGTCAGGGGTGACAGGCAGCTGTAAATACGCCTGCGCCAAGTCTAACTTGGCGAAAATGGCGCCTGACTTAATGGCCGCGAGGATGTCTTTGACAGCCGGGACCTGGTAGGCATGGGCGTTTAAAGCGCGGTTTAGGGTCGCTTTATAGTCAGCACATATTCTAATTTGGCCATTTGGCTTAATTGGGGTCACTATGGGTGTCTCCCATTCTGCCCCTTCTACTGGTTCTAGGACCCCTAAGTTAGTTAATCGGTCTAGCTCAGTTTCTATTTTTTCTCTTAAGGCGAAGGGAACTCTTCTCGCCTTGATTCTGACAGGCATTACATTCGGATTTAGTTTTAGTGATACAGGCGGCCCTGTGTATTTCCCAAGTGAGCTGTCAAAGACGTCCGCGAATTGAAGGCAGACGGATTCTAAATTTGACAGCTGAGTGGCGTTAACGCCTGTCAACGCTATCCCTAGCGCCTCAAACCAGTCCAGTCCTAGCAGGCTGGTCCTGTTTTCCTGGGTCACTAGTATAGTAAGGGGTCCTTTAAATTGTTTAAACTCTGTAGGAACGGAAGCCTTTCCCCGGAGTTTAATGGGCATCTTTTGAAAATCCGCTAGGCGGAGTTTGGTGGGGCGAAGGGCGGGCCGTTTTCTGCTGCAGTTACAAATGTCCCTGTAAGTTTGCCAAGAAATGAGTGAGACGGAGGACCCAGAGTCCACTTCCATCTCACAGGGAATTCCATGAATCAGGTCGTCCACCTTGACTTTGGGCTTAAGGGTGCTGTGGACTGTGTGTTCCCTCGCCCTTCCCTTCACGTTTAGCACTAGGGGTTTGGAATTGAGCCTGACCCTGGGTGTGTGCTGGTTCATACCTGCGGACGTCACCTCCAGTTCATGCAGATTTTCTCGGCTCCGGCTACGGCACACAGCTTTGAGGTGACCTGTCTTTCCGCATCCATGGCACTTGGCACTGCGGAACCGGCACGCTGCTCTCGGGTGGCTTCCGCCGCAACTGGCATATTTGGCCCTGTTTGGCTGGTAGTTAGCGCCCCTTTGGTTGTTGGCAGGGCCCCCTCTGTTGTTGCGAGGCAGCCTGAGCCTTTCAAACCGCCGCTGCACAGCATCGATGTCCATGGAGACGTCGTCTTCTTCTGGACCACTGAAACCGCCGTCCTCCTGGTGCACGGACCCGCTGGGCCCGCTGTCAGGGGAACGTTGGTTGTCACCGTGGCTGTCCTCGTAGGCGATGACTTCCCTAGCCACTTCAGCCAGTGTCAGTTCGGGCTTGGCGATCAGCTTCCTCCTCAGCCGCTCATCTTTAAGCCCTATGACGATTTGGTCCCGGATTCGGTCCTCTAAGTCCGGGAACCGACATCGCCGTGCGGCGTGTCTGACCCGGGTTATAAAGTCATTTGCGGGCTCGTCAGGGAGCTGTATTCTTCGGGCGAAATTTACCCTCCAGAAGAGCTCTGACTTCGTGGGCATGAAGTGTTTACTCAGCCCCTCGGTGAGATCAGCATAGGAGATCGTGGCGATAGGTTCTGGACTGAAGAGTCCCACAGCGGCATCGTAGACAGCGGGCCCGCTGAGCCAGAGGAGGGCGGCTGCCTTCGCCCGGTCGTCCGTAATCTTCTTCACCACCAGGTATCCTTCTACCTGGCCCAGATGAGATTCCCAGCATTCCGGGTGGCGAGTGTTGAACTCTCGAATGTGGCCGTGGTTCGTCATGCTGTCTGTCTAGTCGTGGGTGCAGCTGCTTGCGTTGTGTGAGAGTTAGGCTCCCCAGTGACTTCAGCGAGTGACTAGCTCAGGCTAAGGGAAAAAATCTCTTCTCCCCTTAGGCGGTGACTTCAGCTATGCAAGCAGGCATCCCATCCTCGTCGCCAGTGCTTTAGCGAAGAAGCAGGCGAGACAGCAAAGTTAAGCAACTTAACTTTATTTACGAACCAGGCAAACAACAGAAGAACATGGCTCCTATTTATACTAGCAGCTGTCAACAGGTTAGCCAATCAGGGCTGAGCCGGTTTCCCGCGCCGTTCGCTTCCGCCAATCGGAGCCGGCTGGTTTTGACAGCTCGGAGCTGTCATCGGCAGCGCGTGCTGTTACCAGGTGATTTTGACAGCCGAGAGCTGTCGGTTGGCGCCTGCGTAGTTCTGTCCGGCAGCTTTTGACAGCTGTCAAAAGCTGCCGCGGCTTTTACCTCAGCCCTGTTTAATACATATATATAACATTAATAATATGTGAATACATAACAGCCATAATAGCCACTGAAAAAATAAATGTAAGCCAAGGACAATCTGTAGATTTGTCTCAAAGTCCTATGCAAACAGTATTTACATATCATGCTAAGCCATAAGGCGATTTATGAAGTTTAAACAATGCATTGTGCAAAAACAGACAGCTGTGATTTAGTCAAGATATTATGGTTATATAAGCTGTAGTTTAGTGTGATAGGTAAACATGGTCTCAGTTTCTCAGTCACTTATGCACACACAATGTAAAGGGATGTAGGAATAATCTCAAGGAACAGGAAGAAGAGCCACTACTAAAACTACAAAACCTGACTTGACTCTCCCTAGTTTTCTTAAAGATAAAGGCAGAGAGGGGCGAGGCGCATTCAGACTTACAAGATTCTGTTACTGTAACCCTAATGCCTCCTTAAGTAACACCAGCTGCCTGCAATTAGTGCAGGTTCGCATCCCACCAGGCTCAAGGTTGACTCAGACTTCCATACTTCCGAGGTAGGTAAAATGAGGACCCAGATTGTTGGGGGCAATAAGCTGACTTTGTAATAATGCCAGTGGGGGGGGGGAAAGCCCCAATAAGCAGGCATATACATAGAATGAAGGCTATTGCTAAGCACATTGATTTGTGCTTAGATTGTAAACCGCCCTGAGTCTTCGGAGAAGGGCGGGATATAAATGGGATTAAAATAAATAAATAAAATAAATAAAAATAAAAATGCTCTTAATGTTCATAACCTTGATTTCCTAATCTGGTTTATCTTGAAGGGCTCATGTTACCATATTCAGCTGCGCAATGTTACAATTGTAGGATCCAGTCCAATATAAAAGAGGCATCAGCCTGATAGATAGGCATTGTTTATGAAGTTCTTTTGAGAGCAGAAAGTAAATATTGTTTTTCCTCTCTTCTTCCTCTTTGGTTTCATAACCTGAGATACCAATGAATTCTAGCAAAAATGTCAACTAGAGCTGCTCGGTTTCTTGACTGCTGAGGGCACTAAAGAAAATAAGTAGTCATTATTTTAATGGAATCCAAACTTTGTTTTGAGGGGGAGAGAAGACCCACATAGCATTAATGGCATTATATGGCATTGTCATATTTACCGGAGATACAGTAAATCTAAACACAATAAAATAATTTATCAAGGTGAGGAGATCTTAATTTTTTAAAATTGAATTGTACAATATAATGTGTTTCTGTGCGTTCACGGATGGATTTCCATATTTCTTTATGGAAAATGGACCGAAAAGAGAACTTTTTTTTCCTGCTCCACACTTTGAAGGGCAAAAGAGGGGTAATACAGGAGTGGGATGATGCAAAATGATGCGTTAGGTTTTTAGCAAGAGCTCCTGCAGTATATATGAGCCAATTACCACTGATGAATGGTCTGAAAGATCCTGCTTGGTAATTGCACAGGAAGTAGAAGAATAGCAAATGCAGCAGGAGCCTAAATGATGGAGAGAGAGAGAGAGAGACATACACACGGGGTATTTTTTAAATCTCTTCCGTCAAGTTTAGCAGTTCATCAGAACATTTTCAGCTTCTCACTTCAACCTGCTAATTATGGATGTGCTTGAATGACAAAGCCGAGTCAGACTATTATTTTTCCCCTTTAGTTTTCTCAAAATGACTGGCAATTTCTTCCTCCTAACTTTCTTTCAAACAACCATCAGACAGCAACCAGATAAAAGGATAATGAAGCAAACGATGATTAAATTTATCCTGCAGAATTGAACATACACAAGAGCTTTATGCTTGCGCTCTTGTAATCAAGGGGAGAAATTCTTGCACTGTGCTCAGGGCAAGTGGCTCTGAGCTCCACAAATATAGGAAATAGTATAAATGTGCTCCGTTGTTGAGCTACTGATTTACTCTCCTGACTTAGCCCTATTGGCCATACCGCTGCAATGTCCATAGGCAAAAGCCTGGAACTCAAAAACCTTTTCTCCCAGAAGCCTCTAGTCTTTGCCCTGGCCCACTAGCTGACTCATCTCCCATCTCCCATTGGATGCCTCACCATGTGGCATCCTCCTAATTCTGGTCTGTGAGAAATATTCAGCTCTAACAGTCTATGCTTCTTATCTGGCAATGACATGATAAAAATGCAAAAAGAAAAAGAAAAAGAAAAACATAAATGCATCCATGTTTATTTCCCTTTAGAATGAATGCAAACATATTAAACATCCGTGCTCAATATTTCTGTTGAGAATTACACTTGTACAGATTAAGAAAAATATTGTTAAAATAAATGGTGGGTAGAGTAAACACATGCTTCACCGACTGTAGTGTTTTTCAAAGCTCTGTGTTGTGGTAATTTTTCAGTGAGAATAATTTGAATATGATTGAATAAACAATACAAACAATTATGTAAATTTAATACAAAGCTGAATGCACATTTCCTCTGCAGATCCTTTGCCAGCTTTAATTCTCCAAGAAACCATGGGAGGAAGAGGAGAAAGAGATTGGCGACAATAATAAAGCCACCCTCACGTACAGCACACTTTTCATAATAGTGTTGCTATGGCTCTTCTGTTTAAAGTGGCATGTTTGAAGTCCATCAGTTATGCACCGGCTGTTTCCTCTCATGATGTCTGAAAGCCAGACCGTGGATAGATATTGATCATGAATGCAATTTATGGCCATTTGTATCGCTAGTC
The DNA here is from genome assembly GCF_947247035.1 of Vipera ursinii. Taxonomy (NCBI): domain Eukaryota; kingdom Metazoa; phylum Chordata; class Lepidosauria; order Squamata; family Viperidae; genus Vipera; species Vipera ursinii. The sequence continues at coordinate 217,318,942 of NC_139512.1, read as the reverse complement.
CTAGTCAGATTGCCTGAAAACATGACACTGGGTTGAGGAAGAAATGGCTCACACTGGTCAGGCCCTCTCCACTAGTGCTTTTCAAACTTGGCAACTGTGAGATGTGCGGACTTCAACTCCCAGAATTCCTCAGCCAAATACAACACAAATATAAATCTCTGCACAATCAAGCACCCCAATCAAGTGGAGTCCCGAAATGTGAGCAACTGCACTTGCATTCAAGTAAATCTTGTGGGTATGAAACTAAGGGACTTAGAGAAGCCACATAAAAGCCTGAATCCATGGCAGTTATGCAGAATGAAGACTCGGGGGCAAGGCTGCTATACACGGCCTCTCTCTACAACAGTACAAAAGTTCTAATAAGCTCAAAGAAATGCCAGAAGAAGGTTCAGATGAATATAGGAACATCTCTTTTCCTAGTTTGGTTTAATAAGACATCTGAGTTCCTTAGTTTCATACCCACAAAATCCCAATTAAAATGTAGAGGTAATAACCCCGAACCACCATAAAGCATTGTTGGAATAATTTATAAGCATTTTCTCTTTGACTGTTCTGAAGTGCTGTGTACATGGCATCCTCTCCCAAGAGATGTATGGTTAGACCCTGTGCAGTCCAGTTTCTAATGACAACTGCCTTGTTAAGTGAACTTTGCTTTAATGGCTACCTTTTGCTGTTTTATTATTTTATGACAGGTTGTCACTGAAAATTGTATTTAGTTATTTCTCCACATACGTCTGAGATCTTTAGAATAGTAAAAAAAATCCCACACATTTACAAAAAAACAAACAAAACAAAACACCTTCCTCTCTGAATCTAATGCAAGCTAAAAAAACAAAGTAAAACATCTGTATATATTGAGTTTATATATCTTTGGGCACTGGTGATTAGACATAGACTATACCTTTTGGCATGCTCTCTGAGTCAGTTTTAAGATGAAATAGCACTTGTGGGCTAAGCTTATACCTTTTAAAAGTTGTGGGGATGGGGGGATCCAAGGCCTAGAAAGTCACTTCATGACATTGAGAAGACTTTGGAGGAATGACTCAGGCTTTCCTGATAGAAATGGCAAAAGGAAAATGAAGCTTATGTAAAGAGTTAGAGGAGGCTCCACAGATCTGCAATTGAAGAGGCATGGTAGACTAGACTGAAAGGGAATCTAGACTTAACAGCTGTTTCTGGAAGCCAAAACCAGACAATCTGTTTTGATCCTCCCCTCAGTCTGAAAGCAACCACAGAGGGTCTTTCTTTGTTTAAGGGACACGGTGGCTCAGTGGGTTAGGACGCTGAGCTTGTCGATCAGAAGGTCGGCAGTTAGGCAGGTCGAATCCCGAGTGCCGTGTAACAGAGTGAGCGCCTGTTACTCGTCCCAGCTTCTGCCAACCTAGTAGTTCGAAAGCACGTAAAAATGCAAGTAGAAAAATAGGGACCACTACGGTGGGAAGGTAACAGCGTTCCGTGCGCCTTTGGTGTCTAGTCATGCCGGCCATATGACCACAGAGACGTCCTCGGACAAGCGCTGGCTCTTCGGCTTTGAAACAGAGATGAGCACTGGCCCCTAGAGTTGGAAACGACTAGCATGCATGTGCAGGGGAAACTTTACCTTTTATATATGTGTGTGTGTGTGTGTATCCTAAAAATGTGAGTCTCAAGTATATTCATATTTTAAAAAGCCAGGACTGGGAAGCGCATCTTATGCTCTCTGTGAAGCTAGCAGTTTAGCTAATGAGGGTGATACAGGTGTGTTCAGCCCCGCCCTCCCATAATCAATTGCATTGTTCCTGTTTCCGTCGGACTCGCTGACATCTGTTTGAGTTTTGGCGCTCTACCTCTCTCCACAATCCCCGCCTGTAGTCCTCTTGCTCCTTGTCTGACACTTTTATCTGTGATGCTTAGCCGATCGTTCCTCTCTAGTGCTGGTATCGCTGTCCACGTTGGTCAAATCTCCTATCCTGCTATCCATGGGTCCAGTCTGCCTCTTCATTGTTGCTTGCTGTATCGATTTTTGCATGCAGGGAAGGGAGGTGGTCATTGGTTCCTCCTTTCAGTCACCCTGCCTGATGCTTCGTGGTGGTGCAGCACCTGATAAGCTGGTAATAACTCAATGTGCCAGTTGACGGAATACTGATTGGATAACCAAGCCTCTTTTAACAGCCGGCCGTCCTTGGTTGCAACCTGAACAATAACTCTGTCCTCTGTAAAATTGAAAGTGTGGTTGTGCTCCATAGTATGAGCCCATACCTGGGATCGTTTTTCTTGATGTTTGATGGCCAGTTCCTGCTCATAAAGCCTTGTCCGGAGGCATTTTGTGGTCTCCCCAACATAATTGCATGAACAATCATTGCAGTTAATTTGGTATACACTCTTCAACAGGATTAACACACACTGCAGCACAGCAACTGAAAAATCTAAGGAACAGGCATACTTGTATCAAGTATGCATACAAAATGGATATCCCATTGACTTCATCCGACGTTGCTACGCACAATGAGCATCACAGGCTGCGTATGACAGAACAATCACCATCACCTACATCCACGGTGTCTTGGAAAAAGCGGCAAGAATACTATCAGCACATAACATCAGAGTGGCACACAGATCAGCATTACCCATTTGACTGACCTACCTATTCCTGTACATCTGTTGATGAATGGTAGCAAATATTTCCTTTTGTGAGTAATAATTGTCATCATTCTGTCATGCTGCATTACATGTCTCAGTGACTCATGCAGGTTAGCAGTTAATATTTACGGAAGTACCTTTTGCCGGCGTTAACTTCCCATCGTCCTGTGCGCTCCCACAGAGAGGGCCCCCTCAGGGTGCCATCGGTCAGGGAATGTCGATTGGCGGCCCCCAGGGGGAGAGCATTTTCTGTGGGCGTGTCTGCCCTCTGGAATCAGCTCCCTGTTGAACTCCAGATGGCTCCCGACCTTCGTTCTTTCCGCCACGACCTGAAGACTTGGCTATTTGAACTTACCGGCCTAGACTGAGGGACTGGGATTTTAGATTTTAAATTTTAAATTTTACATTTTAGAACGTGTTTTATTGTTTAGGGCTACTTGGTTTAATTTATTTTAATTTTTGTATATTATGTGTTGTGTATAGTGTTTTAATTGCCCTGTACACCGCCCCAAGTCCTTCGGGAGAGGGGCGGTATATAAATCCAAATAATAAAATAATAAATAAAATAAATATGGTTTGTGATTATCACTTTGTACGTATATACTCACTTTTAGTTGCCTTTCTTACTACAGGCCTCCAAAGAGCTGAAGTCTATCCCAAGACTGCAAATACCCTTTTGTAGTTCCAAATACCCCTGAAGTGAAGGTTGGGCCAGCATTTCATATTTTTTAAAAAAAAAGTTTAATTTTTTTGAACAGAGAGCTTTGGAGCTTAATTATGCTCTGAGCCATCAAACCACAGCTTCTTCAGTTTGGATCCTGGCTCATCCAGGTTTAGAACATGGTCCTTGATCTCCTGCACCAAACCTAATGCTGTCCTGGAGCCAACAGATGTTAGGAACTACTGTCAGTACAAAAAATGAATAACCAACTTTTGGAAGACTCTTACTCTATTTTTAGTAGGTTACTCAGTCTTTACAGTTCTCCAAGAATATGGAACTAAATCTTTTCCAAAGGTACACATATCACATCAGTTGATTGAGATGTGATGTATTCAAAGAGATAATTTGTGCATGTGTGCATATACTTTATGTAATGGAAGTACAGTGTTTAACAATATGGATTCAACATTCATGCCTAATCAGACAGTCTCATAGGACATGCCACTTTAATAAATTGTGGATTGCTTGCAGACTACTAAATATTTTGTAAATTGGGGCCCTCAACCCTGGAGCCTATGGATAACAATTGAAATACAAGTCCAGCTTTGTTTAAATTAGAAGCTCCACCACTGGCTTCTCATAATGTTTGCAGTTATCTAGAAAATAGCAAATAGAACCAGGGCAAGCACTGTGTGGAGGCTTTAATTCAAGGAATCATCTTATTGTTTGAGGTACATATTGTACTAATATGATATGTTTGTTTTCACTTAGTATGGTGCATAACACCAGCTGTTCTGCTGTCTAAGTTATGATTTACAGCCTAATGTGGTGTGAATCCAATCAATTCTTTTAAAAATCATAGTTAAGCAACCCAGTGATGAGCTCAGTATAAGAATTTAGCCAGTAACTTCAAGATGTTATTGGACCTGGTAAGTTCAACAGAATTGTTAAATGCATTGCTTCATTTTTATTTCTTGCTTCAGAGATGGGTTTGCATTAAGTCAAATAACCATTCTAAATTGTCTGTCTGTCTGTCTGTCTGTCTGTCTGTCTGTCTGTCTGTCTGTCTCTCTCTCTCTCCCTAATACAAACCTAATATTTGAAATATGTCACTGGCTTATACTGTATGTGTACAGTATAGCAAGAGGGAACCTAAGATGCAGAGGCATCAGTGTGAAAAGTGTGTTTGTATGTAAAGAAAGCCAAGATATAAGCCATAAGCTTGATATCAAATTTCCATCACTTTTTTTTGTTTCTTATACATAAGAATCAGCATGACCTCAATCACACAGTTGTCTCCATGATCTTGACTGTTTTGACACGCACACACAATTCCCCCACTGTTTTACTGTGGTAAAAAAAATTGAGGATTGAGTGGTACATATATCACATTAAGTTCTTGGAAGAAATAGAGATTGAAAAATAAATAAGTAACATACAAAGTAACTATTATCCTATCCAGCTTTTGTACTTTTGTACCATTTTTGTAAGTTTTTTTGTCACAACTTTTATTTCTTTCAACTTTTTGTTCCACTTGTTTTTGTTTTGTTGTTACAGCTCATACTATTTAAATAATGGCATCTTTCTAGATACTGTTCCAATATTTTTGGCTGGGGCAAATTGGCATATGACTGCATTAAGTAGAAGATTCTGCCATTATACAACTTCCAGACTACAGAGTTTACTTTCTGCCTCCCCTCTCAGTGCATCCAGGGAGCAAAAGATATTAATTATTCAAATAAATGATGGTGTTTTCCCTCCCAAGAGGTGTGAAATTAGCTCTTTCACTTGTCCTTTGATAAGGTAAACAGGGTGCCCCTTTCAAACAAGGATTCAATTAAAATGCTAATACCTGATTACAGGGACCAACCCGCCCGCCTTCCCTCCTAACACATCTGGCTTCTTGTGAACACTGTAAAATGCCACAAATTAAATGGTTGGGAGGAGGAGGTGAAAAGCAAATAACTGTAATTGCTGAGCTAAGCATCTTGGATTAAATATTTTCAGGACATTTTTCCCACAAGAAGCAAAGAAGTGACTGACTGATTCTGTGCCATCAAATTAGTGTCAACTCTTAGAGACCACATACTGTAGATAGATTTTCTTCAGGAGCATTGGGTCCCAATCTTATACTTCAAGTTTTTTAACAATGCCTCTACCTGAATCACCACTATAATTGTTTCTACCCACCTTGCAACTGCTTCTTCTCTTTCTCTCTTTCCTTTCAACTTCCCTGCAGAGGAAACAAGGAAGTAGCAGGGTCATTTTTTTCCACAGGGTAGACTTGAGTTTTGACCAACTCTATTTAGACGATTATAAATGCTTCCTGAAAATGTGTTTCTTTGGATGCTGAATATTAACCAGAGGATGTCACATTGATTATCTTCAGGGCAGAACCTGTGAGAGTCCTGTGACTCACAAATCACACAGGCTAAATGCCACAGGTTAATTGACAGTGGACTTGGTATGTTTTCTTATACTTTATTTATTTGGCCAAGAGTGGTTAAACACACACGGAATTTGTCTCTGGTGAAGAAGCACAGAATAGAATAGAATAGAATAGAATAGAATAGAATAGAATAGAATAGAATAGAATAGAATAGAATAGAATAGAATAGAATAGAATAGGAAGGGACCTTGGAGGTCTTGTAGTCCAACCCCCTGCTAAAGCAGGAGTCTCTCCACCATTTCTGACAGATGGCAGTCCAGTTTCTTCTTGAAAGCTTCCAGTGATGAAGCACCAACAACATCTGAAGGCAGTCTGTTCCATTGGTTGATTGTTCTCACTGTCAGGAAATTTCTCCTTATTTCCAGGTTGAATCTCTCCTTGATCAGTTTCCATCCATTATTCCTTGTCTGGCCTTCAGGTGCTTTGGAAAATAGGTTGACCTCCTCCTCTCTGGGAGAGCCCCTCAAATATTGGAGCATTGCTATCATGTCACCCCTGGGTCATTCTCTTCACTAGACTAGCCATACCCAATTCCTGTAACTGTTCTTCATATGTTTTAGCCTCCAGCCCCCTAATCATCCTTGTTGCTCTTCTCTGTACTCTCTCCAGAGTCTCAACATCTTTTTTTAGTGTGGAGATCAAAATTGATTGCAGTATTCTAGGTGTGGTCTTACTGAGGCTTTATAGAGTAGCATTAGTACCTACATTGTAATGTATTGGGCTTGATTGTAACACCACGTGGTAAGCTGGAGCTAGCTAACGGCTCCCAGCACCTCAGACACCCCGTCTCCAGTGCTGCTATTGGCTGCCCCTAGGCAGCAATAGGTTGCTTTAAACCTATTGGCTGCCACCTAGGGGCCAGGCTATAAATTGCTGCAGCTGCAGCCCAGTTCTCCAGTTCAAATTCTGCAAGCAAATAAACATGTTCATTGCTGAACTCACTTGCCTCATCTCCATTCCTGCGCAACGAACCCAGTTTACAACATTGGCGACGAAGGTGGGATCCTGCTTTTCCGTCAGAGCTGAAAGTCACTAGGGGAGAGGCAGCGCACGCCTGGCGGGAAAAGCAATTCCCCCCTCCTACGGTCGGCTAGCAAGCCATGCTAGCGACCACATGCTCAGAGGACCAGTCCCTGAGCAACGGAGAGGCAGGATTTGAAGACGCAGAAGCCAGCCGCGAAGTGTCTGCCATACTGGGGCCCGACGCCCCCTCAGACCCAAATTTAAACTTCAGGTGGAGCTGCAAGGTGTCCCATGTAAAATAGAGCTGGATACAGGCTCAGCCATTTCCATTATTTCTCTGGACACATTTAATTTCTTGTGCAGTCGCAGTAGAAAATGGGCTAAGCTAAGGCCCTCTGACATAATTTTAACAGATTTTCAAAACGCTAAAGTCACAGTCAAGGGTGAAGCTACCTTGGTCGTTAAATTTAAAGGATTTTTTGGGCACCTGGATGTCATAGTAGCAGGGGGCCAGAGAACAAGCCTAATTGGGCTCAATTGGTTTGATGCGTTAGGCATCCAAGTAACCGGTATCAACCGGACACAAGTCGTGAGTGTAGCGTCAGTTTGCGAGGACTTTGCAGACGTATTTGATTCAGCTCTAGGAACTTACACAGGCCTACCTATAACGTTCAAGCTAGACCCCAACGTGGTCCCCATTAGGATTAAGCCTCGAAGGGTTCCCTTTGCCCTCAAACACAAAATTGACACGGAAATAGACAAACTTGTTGAACAGGGCGTTTTGCAACCAGTAGATGGTGGGGAGTGGGAAACTCCTATTGTAACACCACTTAATGCCAATGGGGAAATTAGAATATGCGCAGACTACAAATGCACAATGAACAAGGCCCTTAAGCAACACGCATACCCTGTCCCAGTGGTGAGCCACATCTTGGAATCTTTGCAAGGGGGCACCATTTTCGCAAAGTTAGATTTGGCACAGGCCTATCAGCAACTGCCGGTTGACAAGGCCACGGCCGCAGCTCAGACGATCGTGACTTACGGGGGGGGGGGGTTTTCAAAGTGAAGCGCTTGCAATTTGGGGTTAGTGTGTCCCCAGGCATCTTTCAGGGAATCATGGAACACACGCTTAAAGGCATTCCGGGTGTTTGCCCTTATTTTGATGATGTGCTTATTGCCAGAGAATCCACAGAAGTGTTAGCTAGCAGGCTCAGAGCTGTCCTACAGAGGCTGTGTGAAGCAGGCCTCAAACTGAAAAAGAGCAAATGCAGTATTGGGGTTTCTTCAACCGAATTTTTGGAGTTTCACATTGATGCTAACGGCATCCACCCAGCTGAGGCCAAAGTGAAGGCCATTCAAATGGCACCTAGCCCTAAATCAAAAGGAGATCTGCAAGCATTCTTGGGCCTCCTCAACTTCTACCACGTATTCCTGCCTAACAAGGCCGCAATAGCGGAGCCCCTTCACAGGCTCTTAGATAAAAAAGCTTCATGGAAGTGGACCAGCATTCACGAGAAAAGTTTTCAAGATGTGAAGGCACTTTTGTCAGTCAGCTCTACTGTCACTCATTTCAGGGAGTCTAAACCAGTCTGTTTAGCGTGTGATGCGTCTCCATACGGGGTGGGGGCAGTCTTGAGTCATTTAGAGAAAAATGGAACACAAGTTCCTATTGCATTTTATTCAAGGACACTGTCCTCTGCTGAGCGTAATTACGCTCAAATAGACAAAGAGGCCTTAGCCATTGTAGCGGGAATTAAAAAATTCCATGACTACTTATATGGCAGGGACTTCACGGTCTTCACAGACCACAAACCACTACTGGGACTCTTTACCACAGACAAACAAACACCCCACATACTTTCCCCAAGAATGTTGAGGTGGTCTATTTTCTTATCAGTTTACATGTTTAAGCTGGTTCACAAACCTGGCAAAGAAATGGGCCATGCTGATGGCCTGAGCAGACTCCCACTGCCACTAATTGAACCAGATCTGGCTCCTGCGGCCATAATCCTGTCCATTCAGGACTTGCCAGAATTTCCCCTCCATGCAGGGGACATAGCTGCAGAAACAGCAGCCGATAAGACACTAAGTAGAGTGCTTTCATGGGTGCATACAGGGTGGTTAGATAAAAGCCCAGGCTCTGAATTCCAGAGTTATTTTGCAAGAAGACATGAGCTATCAGCTCACAAGGGTTGTATCCTATGGGGTAACAGGGTCATAATTCCCACTTCACTGAGAGATAGAGTTTTACAGTCACTACATGAAGGCCATCCAGGTATTGTCCATATGAAAGCTTTAGCTAGAAGCTACTCATGGTGGCCTGGATTAGACAAGGCCATCGAGGGACAGGTGCATGGATGTTATACATGCCAGCAATCAAGGCCTGAAATGCCGAACGCTCCAGTTCACAGGTGGGAGGAAATGCACACTCCCTGGTCTAGAATTCACATAGACTTCGCTGGGCCCTTTCAGGGACAGCTCTTCCTTATAGTGGTAGACAGCCACTCCAAATGGCTTGAAGTAATTCCAGTTGCAAACCTGACTACTGCTAGGACCATCCAGGTGCTTAGAAAACTCTTTGCCACGCATGGGTTGCCTGATGTCATAGTATCAGACAATGGGGCCCAATTTACTGCAGCTGAATTTCAGGCTTTCCTGAGAGCAAATCTCATCAGGCACGCAACATCAGCCGCGTTTCATCCGTCCAGTAATGGTCAAGCTGAATGCATGGTAAGGACCACAAAGGAGTCACTGAAGCACATAGTGACTGGGGACTGGCATCACAGATTGGCAGATTTTTTACTTTGGCAGCATTCCATGCCCTGCATTGCTACGGGGAAAAACCCGGCAGAACTACGTTGGGGAAGGCGGCTGATCACGAAACTGGACAGGTTGCATCCAGATAGAGTGGCAGCAGAAGCCTCTCGACCAACACCCCCGAGGGGGCTGCAAGTGGGCGATGGGGTGTGGGCCAGAAACTATGGGCATGGGAATCTGTGGGTTCCTGGAAAAATTACTAAATCATCTGGCCCCCTCTCTTACGAAGTGGGGCTGGAGGGAGGGCGAGTTGTCAGATGCCACATTGATCAACTCAGAAAGCGGTTTCCAGAATGGCCACTAAGCGAGGACTGCATCATAAGTCCCTCCCAAGGTCCCCAAACTGGCAGCCAAGCCGGTCCATGCATAGACTCTGAAGTCTCTCACAGCACAAGCAATGAGGAGTTGGCCGTAGAGGAGGGGAGTCCAGAAGTGCAACATGGGTCCCCTGATGGAGCAAGCCAACCTGACTTTCACAGCCGCTGTGCTAACTCTGCTGAACAAACTGACTCTGGGGTGGGCCAACCTGGAGAGGCCAGCCAGAGAGCACCAAATTATTCTTACTCAATTGCATTAAAGGACACTGATCTACCTGGCGCGGCAGGTAAGCTGGTAGACCAGAAAGTGAATGGATCCCTCAGGCGTTCCACAAGGGCATGCAAACCTCCTACTTATTTAGCAGATTATGTGACAAAACAAGAGCTATAATGTTGTATGTACCTTTTGTTAATTGTTGACCTATGAGACTGTACCAAAAAATAATGGAGCTATAATATTGTTAAGCGTGTTATTGTACTGTTAAGTGGATCCTATTCACACTATTGTTAAATCTTGTAAACTGTATTGCTGTAATCACTTTTGTTGTTGCTATGATGTTCATTCTAAGAGGGGAGGGGTGTAATGTATTGGGCTTGATTGTACCACCACGTGGTAAGCTGGAGCTAGCTAACGGCTCCCAGCACCTCAGACACCCCATCTCCAGTGCTGCTATTGGCTGCCCCTAGGCGACAATAGGTTGCTTTAAACCTATTGGCTGCTGCCTAGGGGCCAGGCTATAAATTGCTGCAGCTGCAGCCCAGTTCTCCAGTTCAGATCCTGCAAGCAAATAAACATGTTCATTGCTGAACTCACTCACCTCGCCATTCCTGCGTAACGAACCCAGTTCACAACACACATGATCTTTATTGAATACCTCTGTTAATGCAACTTAGGATTGCATTGGCTTTTTTGGCTGCCGCCGACACTGTTGGCTCATATTTAATTGATTGTCCACTAAGACTCCAAGATCTCTCTCACAGTTGCTGTTATTAAGGCTGGTTTCACCCAATCTATATGTGTACTTTTGGTTTTTCTTGCCTAAGTGTAAGACTTTACTTTCTCTACATTGAATTTCATTTTGTTAGATAGGGCTCAGTGTTCAGATTTGTCAAGATCCCTCTAGATCGTGAGCCTATTAGGGTGTTGGCTATTCCTGCCAGCTTAGTATCATGTGCAAATTTGATAAGTTCTCCTTCTATTCCCTCATCTAGATCATTTATGAAGATGTTGAAAAGTACTGGGCCTAGGACAGAACCTTGTGGTACCCCACTGCTTACTTCCATCCATGTAGATGTAGTACCATTAAGGACTACTCTTTGAGTGTGGTTTGTCAGCCAGTTAAAAATCCATCTGATGGTGATGCTGTATATCCCACTTTTTTAAAGCTTTCCAAAGATTCAAAGTTGTTTTGTCACATTCTTGGTCCTTGCTTATGGAAGATAGCACACCATGAGCTATTGGACCTTATTGGCCTAAATTTCACAGAGAAAGCCATCAGTTAGGAATATTATTTGTTTTGTCTTTTTTTCAAGGCACATTGACATCCCTGTTGTCCTCCATTGAACTATTATCTGCTTCATATTCTTCAGTAACTCCTCCCCTCAATAAAGATTCGGAGCCTCTTGTATGACAAGCCCGAGTTCTTGCACAGAATTTTTTTTTACATCTCCTGGAATAGTTCCTCTCAACTGTTGGGCTTCGTTTTAGGTTTGATTTTGTTCCTTACAGAGTATTGGTGTGAAAACACTTCCTTTCTTTATTCTGAAAAGTCATCTTCCTATTTTGTTGGCTGAAGTGTAGCCATTCATTCTTCAAGCACCACTTCATAAATGTCAGGTTATTCGAAGTCAGGTTGTTTTCAGCCATGAATATAAACATGCCACAAACATTAAACCTAAGCACTGCATGGTCTATCTTCTCATCTTAATTTTTTTTAACTTTTTCTCTTCCTAGGTTAATCAAGAATATACACTTTTGGCTTAGAGGAAAAACTTGCTAGGAACATCTCTTGTCAAGCTTTCATTTGTGATCCCCACTCATTCAGATAACTCACAGAGCTGACTTAGAGCAACCTCATAGCAACAGCCGGCCACCACCAAAGCCGGCCTTCCTTTTTGTTAATTGGCCCAGTGATGGTTGGAAGGCTGTAGAAAATTCTAGTGAGGAAGTGTTTGGTATGAGCTTGATCCCTGGAACCAGCGTGTCTTATTTATTTAGTACTTTGATTTCTATACCTGCCCACCTCAATAAGTGCCTCTGGGTGGTGTATATTATAAAACAAAAACAATGAGAAGATCACAAAATAAATATATGTGGTGTCAAGCAAGACTTTTACTGTGGATGTTAATACAGCCAGGAAATGGGGCCCTTAACACAACTGGGCCTTTTTATTGTGTATGCTCACTCAACCAGGTCCAATGATTCAGCTACCCACGGTGGACAGTCAGCAACTTTGGGGACATGATTCTTGCAATCAGCAGTTATTAAGGATGTGAACTTTTATGCCCCCCCCCAGCTGAGCAGAGACTAGCTGTAAACACACAAAGCTCCTGATGACTCTTCTCTTTTTCTTTCTTTTTCTCTTAGTATAGTGTAGTCTACTAACAAACTTCCATTTGTTCACATTCTCTTGTTCACAGGGAAGCTTTGTTGCTGCTGTTTTTAAATTTTAAGATGTGGTACAAATTTATTCCCGAAATCTCCAAAGGTAATATTGAAATTATATGTATTCCCTTCATACAAAATCATAATTCAGCTGATTTTTTTTTAACATTATGCTTTTGTTTATTATCATGCCTCTGCACATTCTGGTATCTCAGCTGTGGTTCTGAGAGTTGTTACCTTAGTTCTTGAAAGACTCTAAAGATGTATCTGAGGAACATCGTTAATCCACAGCAGTGATATTTGGATACAATCAACAGACACTAGAGATGGAGGTTGGAAGTATCTTCTAGGAAGGAAAGCCTCAAAATAGCAGCACTGTGGTTTTGAGCAGCTGGTACCATTTCATGTCTTTTAGAAGTGGATCCAGAGGGGTGAATTGCCCGAGTGAAGTGCATCATCAAATGATTCGCACTGGCCTATTGTCTAGACAATTAAAAGTGTATGATGTGCGTATCTATGAATACCTGACTTTATTTTTCTTTGCTCAGGCAGACATTTCTGTTGTGGATAGGATGGCATTGCACACTGCTGTAGCAAACGTCTGACCCATCTTTGTAAGGTCAAGGATACATATATGTAGCTTCTAGGACTCTGGGGGCAGCAAGAGGTTATGTTGACTTGATTGGAGGGGGTGGGGTTGTGTTTCTTGGCATGTTTAAGTTGCTTTTGTACTTTATATATTTATTTATTTATTTATTTATTTATTTATTTATTTATTTATTTATTTATTTAATTTGTATACCGCCCTTCTCCCAAAGGACTCAGGGCGGTGAACAGGGCAATACATAGTAAGAACAAGATACAAAAATTAAAAATTATTAAAAGTAATTAAACAATGGTGCCCGTAATAAATTAGTACAAATTAAAAGTTAAGTTAATTTATAAAACCCAACCCCATCCCATCAGGTCAGGCCGGCTTGTTCAAAAAGGTGGGTTTTAAGATCGCGCCGGAAGGAGCGGAGAGCAGGCGCCATCCGGAGCTCGACCAAAAGATGGATGTTTGGATGTTTCAAAGCAGTATATGTATGTTAAGCCTAGCAAAGATTATTGCACCTATTTTAGCCTTTGTTTTAAAAAGAGAAATGTGAAAATAGACTACTTCCAATAATAGTGTAGTGTATCAAAGTGTATCAAATAATCTTCAATAAACAGTGTATAAACATATATTGAAACAACATAAATAAAATAAAACATAATAAAAAATGAGTGTTTTGCAATCCAGTTTGGCAGTTATGTATATGTGTGCACATGGGAAATGCAAATAGGGATCTAGTAATCTATTTGCAAGTTTTCCATCTCTGTTCTATATCAAGCAGGCTTCCAGAAGTTAGGTCTGGAATTACTGGTGCCCAAATGAATCAATATAAAAAAAATCACATTTAAGGACAATATAATGCAAGTTTGGCCCAATTTCACATGTTCTAGCCATGAAACTTGATGCTTATGTTTTAGGTTATTTATTTATTTCCCACCTTTATTATTTTTACAAATAACTCAAGGTGGCGAACATACCTCATGCTTCTTCCTCCTCCTATTTTTCCCATAACAACCCTGTGAGGAACTTTTCTGAGAGAGAACATGATTGGTCCAAAGTCACCCAACCGGCTTTCATGCCTAAGATAGGACTAGAATTTACGGTCTCTAGCCCAATGCCTTTACCACTAGACCAAATTGGCTCTCTAATCATATACTGATTATATGATTTATATAGCTATAAATCATGTTTATATATATAAATATATATTCAACCATATAGACCCTGAATGACTTGATACTATTTTGTGTTAAATTAACCAAAATTAATTTTACCAAAGATTCCTGGAAAGTTACTATTTACAGAGTTAAAACAACTAGAATTAGACTTAATATGAAGGCAAACTTTTTGGCAAGAGATCTAAGTAATAAAAAGAAACAGCATTAAGAAGCATTTATTGGTGAGACTGAAGTTGTTTTATGACACAGTATATTTACTCTTTTCAGAGACATGTATTTAAAAAGACATATTCGTGATAGTGTTCATAAACATGTCTCTCCAAATTGTGCAATTATGCACTGAATATACTGGAATAAGTTAGAGTTGAATGTTAAAAGTCTGGTTTGTTATAAATACTTTTCAGAGTTCTGTGGGGAGAAAATTTCTTGTCTCCTAATTGCTTCTATTATATAAGGAGAGATCTAATATTCCCAAAGATGCAGCCATATCTGACTGTTGTCATTCTTCTATGAAAAAAATAATTAAAAATATAATGTGATACAATATAAACGACAGATGGTAAAAACAATTTGAAATGTTGATGCTACTTCTCAATATGAAAAAATTTTTTAAGTACCACCAGTAACTTGGGGAAATATGCGTTATGAATATGTATAACAAATACATTGCAATCTTAATCCCGTAACAAGATTTCTTTTGTGAGGAACAGGGGAGAAGTTAGCATGAGATCTTGCATATTGATCTACTCCAGATTTTGGAAGACTCAAAGAAAAGTACCTGAACCACTGCATGCATATTTTTACATGATTAATCTTTCTTCCATATACAAGACTGAGTATTGTCCACTTCATGCTATTCACTCAGCCGACAGGTTAAAACACCTGCTATTTCATTTCTAGATTTGCCTTGTCTATAATGCTGACTCTTTTGTGCTGTAGCAGTTTTTCAGAGTTTTTTTTCCCCCTAGTCTTGATCTGTCTTTTAAAGCTTCTACATTGAAAACTGAAGAGCTATAACCCAGAACGGTAAAAAGAGAGAGCAGCAGAGTTGAATGGGATTAGAATGGACAGAGTAGCTGGCATCTTAAGCAGTGCCATGGAGAAGCAAAGTCGTTGGAGCAATGGATGGTGCATGGCCAATAACTCTCTTGTCTATCATAAAGGGTGATGTCAGTATCTCCATTCCACCACAGAACTGGGAAGGCTGTCAATACCCATTGCTACATGGATGTGAAACATGAGCATATGTACTAAAATTACAGAGTCACTGAGAAAGAAAATCAAGTTATCTGTAGGCTTAGGAAGCATGCATACTACTCAGCTTTAGAATTAAAACCTCTTTGTCCCTTCCAAAATAAAAATGTGTTGATTGGGGAGTGGGGAGGTGGATTGAAAGGAAAAAAAACCGGAGAGAGGAGGATGGATGGAATGAAATAGAGCAGGGGTGTCAAACTCAATTTCATTGAGGGCCGCATCAGCATTGCGGTTGCCCTCAGGGGGCTGGGTCGGTATGGCCTGGGTGGGCATGGCCTACTGGGTGGGCGTGGCTAGAGTGCATATAGAGCCTTGGTGGAGCAGTGGGCTAATGCCTCCTTAAGTAACACTAGCTGCCTGCAATTATTGCAGGTTCGCATCCCACCAGGCTCAAGGTTGACTCAGCCTTCCATCCTTCCGAGGTAGGTAAAAGGAGGACCCAGATTGTTGGGGGCAATTAAGCTGACTTTGTAATAATGCCGCTTGGGGTGTGTGTGAAAGCCCTAATAAGCAGGCATATACATAGAATGAAGGCTACTGCTAAGCTTGTAAGCCGCCCTGAGTCTTTGGAGAAGCGCGGGATATAAATGGAATTAAAATAAAATAAATAAAATAAAATAAATATAGCCTACTGGGTGGGCGTGGCCAGCTCTACAGCGTTGGCATCAAGGGTGCCTATGGGGGCCTGGGCAGGAGTGGGACAGATCTGAGGGTCTCTGGCAGAAGGATGGTCTCTGGGCCAGGGCCAAGGCAGTGGGGGCCGTTCCCTCACTGTTTCCAGGATGGCTTTGCGGGCCGCATGAAACCACTTCACGGGCCGGATCTGGCCCTCGGGCCTTGTGTTTGACATGTCTGAAATAGAGTAAACCTTAGATTTATTTGACCCTGGTTTAACTGATTTCAGATGCAGTTGACAAGATCTCTTCAGCTACTGTACAATATGGTTTTGTATATGCATAAAATCCCATTTGCTATTTACACATGTGTAAAATAAGTAAAATACTCATGAGTAAAATCCCCTTCAGACTTAAAAGATGTTCTGCTTTAACAGAAACTCTTCTCCCCGGTTAGTCTGAGAATTTTGTTTCGTCCTGAAAAAGTGAAGCTGATTGGTTAGCTGTAACACTGAAAAGACATATTCCACAGTGCAAAGTTTTCTTTCTGGTCCCTCTTGCATTCTTGACTACTGAAATATGGCACTTCAAATATACCGCACTGTGTAAACTGGAGTGGCATATAAGCCTTACAAATAATAGTCCAGTACAGTATAGTATAGCGCAGCATAGTAATAGTATAGTATACAGTGATGTCATATTCCAGATCCAATTTGAGGCTGATACAAAAAGATACACCAATGAGATTGAAAAACATACTGTAAAAGCAGCATCAGATTCATGATCATTTAGATTTATAAAAGTCAAGTACTGCTGCAAACAGGGTTCTTGATTAGCTGCTGCTGTTAATAGGTCCAGCCTGCTGCTATTTTCTGAGGTGAACTGCCTAGTTGCTTTTAAAGTAAGATGAGGTCCATATAAAATCTTCACTTAGAGTTATATGCTACCGCATTCCCCACTCTCCCTACTACTACGGTCATCTGTTTTTCAGGGTCATGGGTGTGCCAATGAACAGATGCCGCCAGAGTTTTCCCAATCAATGATTTTGCAAGGACTTTTGGGATCATTCAGAACAAAGCAGTTCTAAATATAACGAAAGACTGATGCCATTTACGTAGCAGTTTTCTTTTCGAGGATGTCATTCTTTAGTACAAAATGTGTGTGTGTTTTGCGTGTGTATACACACACACACACACACATTGAAGAATGCAAATGCCATTTAACTCACAGTTCAAATGCAGAGTTTCGGAAGGGCTTTTGTGGAGTTCTTTTCTATCCAGCTAGCCCTGTCCTAGAATGCCTTCAGAGGGCACTGGAAGGAAATAAAGCTGTTTGTTAAAACTATTAATGAGCTGCTTTCCTGTTCACCAGGACTCTACTGGTCCTCTAAAAAGATAATGTAATAATGTAATCAATTACTTCAAAATAAACATAAAACCAAATTATATTTAGGACAAGCTAAAGTAACATTCCTATCAGAAATTAGATAGTAATCACATATTTAAAACATAGTAGACAAGGAACTAACAATTAGGTGATGGTGGCCAAAAAAGTCCTGTGTTATATTTCCCTCCACCAGCAGTTTCTAGAGATGGTAGGACATGAACATTTGTGGTGAGATTCTCAGCGGATCAAGATAAGGCAGAAGTTCAGTAATGTTCCATTCCCTTTCTCCTAAAATCACTCCCTTTCATGGCTATTTGCCATTAAACAAACATGATAGATTGCATCAGGGTTCTTCAAAATGGATCCTGCAAGGGCTCCTCCCTCACCTCCTGATTAAGGAGGGAGCGAGTTACCCTAAACAGGGCGGCCGGGCGATTATCTGCAGACGTGATGAGGGCAGCAAAGTGATTAGACCTTGCCGTCCTCATCGCCGCGAGATAAGATCTCGTGAAAGACCTTAGTCGCAACTGGTCGGACTCAGATCGGCTGGATCTCCAACAGCTCTCTAGGCCCCGTCTCCAACGCTTCATCTCCCGGAGCTCCATGGAAAACCATGGTGCCCATTGGGATCTGCACCGGGTCAGGGGCCGCATGGGTACAACCCGGTCAAGTGCCTCCATGGCCGCCTTTTCCCAGGCTTCCACTAGGGCATCGGCCGAGCTGTGAGCAAAGGCAGCAGGTGGGGACCCAAGCGCCGCCTGGAACTGCTCCGGGTCCATTAAGCACCTAGGGCGGAACCATCTCGTTGGTTGAAACACCCACGACGGGGAGTGGCAAAACAGAAGACCAACCGCAGGAGGTAATGATCGGTCCATGACAGGGGTATAACAATTGGAGAAACCCCACCTAGATGGCTATTCAAGGGGCTGTTATTGTTTGTAGTGCTATCAGTTGAACAGCCAGTTTATTGCAGAGGTTAAGGCACCAGGTTAGAAATTGGGAGATGAGTTCTACTCCTACTTTGGGCTTGATGTCATCTAAGTGACCTTGAAACACCTCTAGGAAGGAGGCAAAGGCAAACCACTTCTGAAAAACCTTTCCAAGGAAACTGCAGGGACTGGTCTAGGCGGTTGCCAAGAGTCCACATGGATTTGAAGGCACACAGAGTTATACAGCACTATTAGTTAAAGTTGCATTTAATAAATGTTTTCATATAATAAATGTTTGGGGGGTCGATTAAGAACCTGAATTTTTATGAAGGGAGTCAAGGAACTGAAGAGTTTTGGGATCCCTGGGTTAGATATTCTAGCATAGTTCCTTATGTCACCTGGAAGTAAATCTCGCCTATGAAGTTTTACTTTATACGGCTAATGTCTCTCTTTTAGATGCCAAAGTTCTGCTGCTTCGTGCTATAATTATCCTAAAATTATATTTTTCCCCTAACTCTATTCTCTGATAGGTTTTTTATAGATCTGGGAATAAATTATTCACACTGTGGAGGTGCTCTGCAGCTCTTTTTTCCGTTCGCTCTTAGAGACCTTAATGCTTTCAACTGATGTGAACTGAAGTGTGTGCACACTAGAATTTTCCAAATGGTGGACAGGAGTGAGCTACCTTTAGTTCTGCACCTGTTTAGCATTTTCACAAGTATTGCTCTCCCCTCAACCAGACTGTGAACCCCAATACATTGAACTGCATCAAAATCAAGAGATAATACTTTTTTCCCCTTGTTGTTTTGATCTAGTACATTCCTCTTAAGATCATCACAGCTATTCTTTTAAAGCTAAATTTAAAGGCACTGCCTCTCCTCCCCAGTTGCCAAGAGACCTTTTTTGTTGAAGGATGACCATTCTATTAGGTTCAGATATTTATTTTTTTGTCTATATTCAACTTTCAGATATGAAAACACAAAATATATAGAAGCATATATTTATTCCATCTTTCAGTGTAGTATAGCAATAAGGATGTGGACTTGGATGAAGAGACAGGGATCAAGTTCACACTTAGCCGGGGACTCAGTGGCTAGTGTGATTTGCTTTCTGTCAGCTCATCTCATCTCACAGGACTGTTGTCTGAATAAAGGACCCCTCCATAAAAGCCGCCAGGAGCTCTTAGGGGAAAAATGTAAATACAATCACAATCCCCAAATAGCAACTTTATTAAAATACTGAAATACAGGTGATGTGGGAAGTTCCATAAAGATTAGGAGACAATAAATGTGAAGTGTTTCAAGTATTCTCCAGTCTGAATTTACAGCCATGCTATATGAATTTTTCTTTGGGATGAAATTGCCTGTTAACATCATCTCTGTGCCACATCCCCACGATGTTATCTTTAGCTTGTCCTCAGTCCTTGTTTGATACAGTTATTGTTGGTTCTAGCTATACAGTATTTCCCACCACCCCCTCCCCACGCCCACAGTAAAGAATGGCAATGTCACTATGCTTCTTTGCCCATACTGTTGGGTGTCATATAAGGTACAGTCAACCCAGGGACTCTTGGCCTTTCCAGGCTCTTATGGACATTATCCAATCCATTCCTTCCCCAGGCACTCATCTCTGCTACTCCTCCACACACACACACACACACACACACACACACCCTTTTTTTTGCATTCCTCATGAAAAAAAATCTGGATACATTTTGAAAAATTTCCAAATTAGTATAAAAAATGGGCAATAATTCAAAGCAGCTGAACAGAGCCCAACTCTTTTGCAACCCCTAACCCTGGCAAGTTTAGTGAGCAGTTGTACACCAAGCTTGCTGTGGTGCATAGTTTGAGAGTGCTCTTTAAAAAAAAAGAGTTTAGATTGTTCAAAACCCAACGTAATTCTGGATTATGGAAAAAAAGTTTTTTTAAATAAGCTATTTTTTAATTGGTTTTCTGTTGTTCAAATGCACTACTTTCGTGTGGATATTTACAGACTTTCCAAGCAACTTTTTTTAAAAAAAAAATTAAATTGACCCTTAATTGAATTGACCTTTGCAACAATATCCCTCTCCTCTGCTAAAGGCATGTCTGCTGTATAGGAATTTGAGTTGATTGGGTAAAAGGTGATTTTGGTACTGACACCAAAGATATTGTGAGATTTCCTTGCCTAAAAGCCATGTCTATTTCCCTTTGCCCTTGTGCTGAGGTGTGAGACTTTCACAAGTAAAATCGCATATGGATCAATTTTTTTAAGAAATGATTTTAAAAATAACAGCATTTAGTGCACACTAATATAAAACAGGAGAAAATAGATTCTTCTAATACAGTCTCAAGAACTCAGAAAGAACATGCTAAAAAGTGCTATTTAAAGAGAAAAAATAATCAGGGATCTATAAAGCCAAATTTAAAATGGCTCTAATTGAAAGAAGTCCCAAATATTTTCCATCATGTGATACACAAGATCAAAAGTTATTTGGGTTCATTTTTCCTATCTACAGAGAGAAAGAGGGAAGGAGAGAGGGAGGGACGCCTTAAAGGACAAAAGTCTTCAGTGTATTGAAACAAGTATAATAAGGTTGTTCATTATTTGTAAGTTTAATATCAATTATGTATTTGGATTGGAGTCACAATATGAGATTTGTCTAGCGCAGGGGTCCCCACGCCACGGCTCATTACCGAGCCTTGAGCCATTCCAAACCGGGCTGCGGAAGTAGTGGGCTAGGGTGCATGCCCACCATGCCCACCAAACCATCCCCTTTCCCCCCCCCCATCAGTCCACAAAGTCGGAGAGATTGGGAACTCTGGTCTAGTGCCATCACCCTACAGTATATAACTCACTGAATTTGAAAGGGAATATCAGTCTTTCACGAGTACTGAAGACTGAGCTTTCCCACCATTTCTTATACAGTTTTTATCCTTAGAAAGAAACACCTATTAAGGATTCGGGGAGGTCAGACCCCACCCCCCCACCCCCAGAGAAGGAAATATTAAAAGGGCAGAAAAATATATTTCCTCAAAGGATCTTAAACAGGCAGAAAAACATGCCCAGTTCTTTCTTAATATCCCCAAGTCTCCCTCCCGCAAGCAGAAACCAGCTTTGTAGAAATGCAAATGTAAACCGTTCAGGAAGGTTGAAGCTAGAAGATTAAGAAGACAAAGACACCTAAAATCTACATACCCCACCCAAACTCTAAGACAGGACATAATAGGATTAACCCACAGATGCCAAAGGGGCACACTCAGACTCAGCTCAAAAGTACATGACACAGGAAATACAAAGCCTCGAACAGGAACAGGAAACAACCTCAAAAGCCCCAGAGGGTATAAAAACCCACTCCCTACATGTGCTCTCTCTTTTTTCTTCCGGAGCCATCTTCCTGTCTGGCTGTCCTCTTCAATAAACTGCAACCTTCTTTCTTTCTAAAGCAGTTGCCATGTTGCTTATTCCCGGCTTGGACTGAACCACGATGAAGACATTTCCTTCAACAGGATGCATGTACAGAGTAACTGGCAATACCTTTTGCTAGTAGCACTTGGGGCTGTTGGTCAGGAAGGATTCTAGATCTTAGGAAGAAAAACCGTGCCTATTCAGTCAAATTACTTATAACCCATGTTGTCACCAAAGAGGAAAAATATTCCTAAAAGTAAACTAGCTTGGGCTTTTTTTGTCCTTCACCCAGAGATTTTGTGTAAATCCCTGCAATAGAAGATTGCTAAATATAATTACCTCACTAGGATTGGTTAAGTTGTCCTTTCAGCTTAAGAATAAGTTTAATAAGTTATTTGTGCCAATTTGTTCTTCTTTGTATGAGTACTTCTGCTTGCAGGGAGCTCTTTGCAAAGAACTCCTGGGAGGGGCTGTGACTGGCTTTGCTCTGTGAAAAATGAAAAAAAAGAAAAGAAAGAAGAGCTGCTTCGGCTTTTTTTTCTTTTCTTTTTCACAGCACAAAGCCAATCCCCAAATGGTCTAGCACAGACATGTCAAACACAAGGCCCGGGGGCCAGATGTGGCCCGCGAAGTGGTTTCATGTGGCCCGCGAAGCCATCCTGGAAACAGTGAGGGAACGGCCCCCACTGCCTTGGCCCCGGCCCAGAGACCCTCCTTCTGCCAGAGACCCTCAGATCTGTCCCACTCCTGCCCAGGCCCCCATAGGCACCCTTGATGTGAACGATGTAGAGCTGGCCATGCTGACCCAGTAGGCAATACGCACTCTAGTCACGCCCATCCAGTAGGCCACGCCCACCCTGGCCATACCCACCCGGCCCCCTGAGGGCAACCGCAACGCTGATGCGGCCCTCAATGAAATTGAGTTTGACACCCCTGGTCTAGCAGCATTCCAAAAAGGAGTGTTTTTTGGCATGCTCCAGCTCAGGGGAGACTGCTTTGTGTTCCACCCCACCTTTCAATCTCTTGAAGTAAGTCCCATGTAGCCCAGCAGCTACCGGTAGGCCAGGCATCCCTTGTCAGCAGTGGGAACAAGAAGATGACAATGAAGGTGGCAGAGGGCCAAAAGGGCATAGATAGGAGATAGGAGATAGGTGCGGTGGGCGGGGAGTTACAGTAACCCTGCAGCTGTAAGTGTGGGCGTGGCTGCCAAGCATGTCTAATCCAAACTTTGATCACGTGTCCATTGGGCTGTTGCAATGGCCATAACTTTGAGCTGTCATTGAAAGGATGGTCATAAGTTGAGGACTGCCTGTAAAAGATATTGGAATACTGGAATTTTGTATGGGTATTTCCATACCACCACTATAATATCTTTAAAAACCTTTTAAATCAGCTTGGAAGGAATTTCCAACCTCAAAATGCAGGAAACATATGAATAACCCCATGAGCCGAGATATTGTAAATCATTACCCTTTTCTTTCTCTCTCACCCTCCCCATCTTTCTCAGTCTACAATCAACTTTTGAAGGATTAAAACACAGATGGTTACTTTATCCTTGGTCAGCTATAATATGTAGTGTCAGAAACACTCAGTACTAACTCGATCTATTTGAAAAGAAGCCAAGCACCCCTTATGCCAACGGCTTTACTTCTTGGAATCTTATCTTTTCTTATTCCCTTCTCTTAAACAGCACATTCAAAAACAGAAAAAATAATTTTAGGTCAAAGTTCTAATGGAACTAGAAGTGGACTTGTCACATTTAAATACAAATATACAAAGTTTAGAGAAATCTTTAAATAGTAGAAGAACCAATAATTGGAACTTCAACAGAAAACCTAGTGCCATTCATATACGCTATGTGACACAAAATTTCCACCCTGCTAGTTCACATCAGCTCTGAACCTGTCTTACCAGATGGTGCCGGTTTGTTCCAAGAACTTGTAGGCAGTTTATTTTCTTCTTTAATGGGATTCTTGTCCTGTTTCTCCTCTGGGCAAAGCTGAACTTTTCTAGTTCAAGGCAGTCTCCAGGAAAAGCCTGAACAACCCTACGTTTACCTGGAAAACATCCATCCTTGTTTCCTTAGTCTAGGAAATGGAATACCCAGAAAGAACAACAGGGATCTGTGCTCCACTTGATATTTCCCTCCAACTGAAGTGTCACCTCATTCATATTTCATCATTTTATTTAAAAAAAATATAATGAAGCACTCTGTTGAGGTTTTTGCGGAAGTCCAGGTAGCGTATACAGGTAGTCCTCGACTTACAACAATTGGTTTACTGACCATTTGAAATTACAATGGCACTGAAAACAGTGACATGACCATTTTCCACACTTACAACTGTTGCAGCATCTCCATGGCCAGGTGATCAAAATTTGGACACTTGGCAACTGGCATGTATTTATGACGGTTGCAGTGTCCTAGGATCATGTACTCACCTTTTGCGACCTTTTGACAAGCAAAGTCAATGGGGAAACTAGATTCATTTAACAAGCATATTATTAACAACTGCAGTGTTTCACTGAACAACTGTGGCGAGAAAGGTTGTCAAATGGTGCAAAACTCACTTAACAACTGTCTCACTTACCAATGGAAATGTTGGGCTCACTTGTGGTTCTTAAGTTGAAGACTACCTGTGCTACAGTATTCTCTTGATAAGGTTAGCCTGGCATGATTTGCTTCTAAGAAGCCTATACTTGTTTTGGTTAATTGTAGCATGCCTATCCAAAGGCCTGCAAGTATGCTGCCTGATAGACAGCTAAAGGACCTTGGCCAGTATTCACCTTAAGCTAACAGATGTGTAGTTTTCAACAGATCTGTCATTTCCCCTTTTTTTTTCTTTTTTACCTGTTTCAAGATGAAGATGAAATTTGTTCTCTTCCAGTCTTTTGCAACTTCACCATTCCTTCAGGAGTTTTCAAAGCTTACAGAGAATGGTTCTTCAATCACCACCATTGATTTCCTCAGGATCTTGGGATATAATCCAACTGGTCCTGGGGAACTTGGGTTTCTTTAAATTAATAAAGTTTTCTTACTCTCTCATCGTCTATCATAAACTACAGTTCCCTCCTTTTCCTAGTAGCATTATAATGACTAAATAGGGCTTTATTTCCCTTTTGAGATAAGACAGATAAAAGTAGGTTTTAACACTATCACCCATTATAGCTTTTTGTTGTTGTTCGCCTTGTAATGGACATAGACCCCCTTTGACTTTCCTTTTATTTATGATATATTCAAATAACTCTTTTTTGTTATTTTTGGTATCTCTCATAAGCCTCATACTGAGTTTTAATATTTCTGACAAAGTTCCTACAGTTTTGGGGATTATCTTGCATTTTTTTAGTTATATTCCCACTCTCCCATTTCCTGTACATGTCCCTTAAGATGGCTTATTAAGCAAAGCCTTATTAAAAATCCTACTCAGCAAGATATGTAAAGCTACTCCTTGGTGTATTAGCTTTATGTTACATCCAAATTGAACTTGTTAGTTTCCCTGCACAAAATTCAGAAAGCACAGATTTAAAAAAAATGCATAATAGAGTAAGTTCATATTCCATCCTAAACCATAGGATGGAACCTAACCTTTGCTTGTTGAATAATGGTGACATGTTTTACACATAATAAGCCATAAATCATTGTTTGGAAACTGTACATACTGGGTCTTATATCTTATAGGCCAAAACTAAACAAAGCACATTATGGGGCATTTTGATGAAGGTATTGAGTCAATACCTTCTACCATAAAATCCCTTCAGTAAAATATAAAGCCTGGTGTACACTGAAGTCCACACATGCTTTGCTATTCATTCCATTGGTGGTGGCACCTAATTTACAAAACAGACTAAAGGCAATTCAGTGAGAATTCTGTGTCAGTTCTGAAAAAGCTCCAGATCTCTATGATCTTACAAAATTTTTGTTAAGTTCATCAGCTAAACTACATAGTCCAAATTGTAGAAAGGCAACACTGTTATTCAAACAATGAAGCTCTGCAAAAGTTGTGCACACTCTATTCAACATTGCAGCCCTTACCCTACCTCCAAGTTCCTAGGCTCCAACTATCTCTGCAGTTCGTTTAAGGCAGGTATGTTAAACTGCTGGCCTGCAGGCCGGATGCAACACGACAAAACCGCGCCCTCCCCATTGCCAGCAATGGGGGAAAAGTCGTGATACGTTGCACAATGTCACGTGACGTTGCGAGTTTGACATGCCTGCTTTAAGGAGAATGTGGAAGGACCTTTATAACGAGCTCCAGTTCTTGTAGCATTTGAAAACGTATGCACTTTAAATTTTCATTCCCTCCCTCCTTCTTTAATAATGGCTGCAGCTTGCAACCTTTGTTGTTAGAAATACTGGAAAGACACTTGATTGCAATAGCAATGACAAGCTATTAAGCCATCCTCACATCTCTCTTTAATCTTTAATACAGGAGGAATTTGAGGCTTGGTACATTGGCAGATTCTTCTTGTTATTTTGTTTTGCCAAATTATATACAATATGTATTAGAAATGTGGAGAGAGGGGTTAGCAACTTGTTCAATTTTGGTTTTGTATGAAGAGGAGGAGAAGAAACAGCATCAGAACAGGCTAGCTTGAGGCACTGATTAAATGACTTGTTTTTCAGCTCTCTATTGGACTACTAGAGAGAATTGATTGACTCCTTGTGTTCTTAGCACGTTTTAAGGGTTCTGGGGCTGAAACAGATAGAGGATTCTCAGATTTGTTTTAGATTTCATCAGAGAGATTACAAAGTGGAAACAGTGTCTGACCCAAAGCAAAATAACTGTCTGATTGATGCCTTTTCCTCATTATAACATCTCTAGTATCACCCATCCCTTGATGTGATGGCATAATACCTGTTCTCATTAGAGTGATACCAAACAGTGATAGCTGAATGATGCTGGAAGGAAACTATCAATCACTAATCAAGAAAGGCCTATGAACGTTGTGAAAAGGACAATTTAATGAACAAAACAAAGTGCACAGCACCTTTGCATTTGCATTTAGAGGCATCTCAGAGAGAAAAATATACCAATTAAAAATATCAGGCTGGAATATCCACATTCTGTTTGTTTGGGCAGATATTTTATTTCTCAAACAGTGATGGTGATGGCATTGCCACACAATTTTATTATCCATTGTATTAACTACATTTTACTTCCCCTTTCATTTTTAGCCCTCCCAACCCCCCATACCATGAACTTCCCAGCCAGCTTCCCATCCTAGCTTCCATCATCTTAATTTCTGCAAGTCGCTAGTATCCTGGAGCCTCAGACAATGACCTAGCACAGTGAGGGTGAATCTTTTGGGCTTAGCGTGGCAAAAATTCAGAAAATGCTTGACTTGGATCTGCTGATGTGTCACTCACTCCCAAAACAAAAGAAAAACAATTTTCTATTCTCTTCCCCCCCACTCCATTTAGGCCACTCTCAACAGCAGCACTTGGTAGCAGTGCTGAGGCTGGGCCTGAAGCAGAGGTCTGGGCCTTCACTTTAGCACTAGCACCAACGCTGCTGCTCAAAAAGGCTACCTCACGCCATTCCTCAAACCACACAAGCCTTGGGAAATGGCACAATTGTTCCTGTGGTGTAGGGTTCCCCAGGACCTGCTGTGTACCACTTACCTTCAGGCAGTGTTCTCTTTCTGTTGACAGGCTCCTGTGGCCTACCTGAGGCTGCTCTGGGTTGCGCTACTAGGCCTTTGTTTTTGAAGTAGCTTCAGAGAATTCTCTTTCATGGCCTCTGCAGCGTCCAAAAAGTGGGCAAAAGCATACTTCATTCTTGCACAATTTTCAGAGGCTGTGGAGACCACAGGAGAACAAGGCCCTCTTGTGTAACTTCCAGAGGGTCTGGAGGCCTTCATTCTCACCCCCTTCTTGCGCAGCTTCTGCAGCTTCCAAAGATCATGCATGAATGAGGTGTGCTTTCAGCAATACTTGGGTGTTGGTAAATGCTGGTGTATCCCCCAAACCATGGCATGTCACCTTTGACACATGTCATAGGTTCCCCATCACCAGGGCTTTTTTTCTCATAGAATGCTCCGAACGGAGTTCCGGCACCTTTTTTGGATGGAACCTTGTAGGGTAGGCAAGGCGGGTTGTATGACATGTGTGAGTTCCGGCACCTTTTTCTTTTACAAAAAAAGCACTGCCCATCCCTGACCTAGCATAAGGACTATCTCCTCATGAGTGAATAGTTCCATAATAACTTGACTATCTTGAAGTAAGGTCCTTCAGTGATAATGCACCACTGTAATTCCTAGCATCTCTCACTACTGACCAAGCTGTCAGGAACTATAATTAGCAATATTTGGAAGGTCATCATCTTCCCTTTTCTGAAGTACTCTTTGCGTAGTCTGTCTCAAAGAAAAAAGTAGTGTGAGCAGATAACAGAGAGTGGAAATAAAATTTGTTGGCAGTTCTTTGGAAGGGAAGAGCAGTGTAACCTCTTGTGTATCATCCATCCTCACTTACTGAGCGGGGCCAGTTACTTCCTAGAAATATATTTATCCTGCCTTAAACTAATTGCCAAAAGAAAAAGAAAAAAATACATATATCATGCCATCTTTAACTTGTTTTTATTGTTTATATTCTGTTTGGCTGCAGTTGTTTCTAAAATTTTTATGGAAGTTTGTACCATAGTTTCTTAACTGGTTTTTATATTCTCTGTAAAAATATAAAGAGTCTTTGGTTGTTGTGGGATAGAACGAACGAATGAATTTATCAAAATAATAAATCAAAAATTATTTTAGGGAAAAAAAGACGAGCAAGTTCTGGAATTTTATCTTACAAACAAGACAGGTTTAAAAAGGAGAGATATTTCTCCTTTTTCCTTTATTGGTGAAAAAAATCCTAATGTTCACTGATTATAGATATTAATAATTTATTGCTGTAAGTCTGTGTAGCTTTGTCCTCTCAATATTATACATAATAATTTGTTGCCCATCTTCAACATTCAAAAAACCCTATAGTTTTTAAACTCTTGATATGTTACAAATGATGAGGATACAGCCAAATAGAATTTAAAATCTTTGGAAGAGAATGCAGAATAATAAAGTTGGAAGGGACCTTGGAAATCTTCTAATTCAACCTCCTGCTGAGAAGTAGACTATACTATTCTGGACAAATGGCGGTTCAATTTCTTCTTAAAAACCTCCAGCGATGGAGCACCCATAATTTCTAGAGGCAAGCCATTCCACTGCTTAATTATTCTCACGGTCAGGAAATTTCTTCTTAGTTTTAGGTTAGATCACTCCTTGATAAGATTCCATCCATTATTTCTTGTCCTGCCCTCAGGTGCTTTGCAGAATAGATTGAGCCCCATTTCTCTGAGTCAGCTCCTTAAATATTGGAAGATTGCTATCATGTCACATTTCTAGTCCTTTTCTTTGTTAGACTAGACATACCCAGTACCTGCAACTGTTCATCATCATTTAGCCTCCAAACTCATAATCAGCTTTGTTGCTCTTCTCTGCATGCTTTCTAGAGTCTGAACATCTTTTTTGTATCGTTGTGACCAAAACTGGATGCAGTATTACAAATGTAGTTATACTAAAGCAATATAAAATGACACTTTATGTACACTTCACGTGACCTTGATACTATCTCTCTGTTGATGCAGCCTAGGATTGCATTGGCCTTTTTTGGTAGCTGCAGCACACTGCTGGGATTCCTAGATCCCTTTCAAAGTTACTGCTGTTAAGCAAGGACACGGCCAATGTTAAATAAGAATGGACAGTCTTAAGACATGTTTACAATTTGGAGACTACATTTCAAAATGTGACAATAATAAAAATGTGACTATAATAAACAATGTGACAATAATAAAAAATGGCAAAGTCGTATAAATTAATGTTCACATTTCTGAACTGCATCTTCACCTACAAGATTATTTTACCCAATTTTTATTAAAACATATGAAATATTAAAATATACAGTTTTTGCCATAATCTTCTTTTAAGATTAAAAACTTAATTTTACATTATTTAAGGTGACCTAGTAGTTCCCAAATATATTATTTCAGCATTATTGAAATTTGTATAAATATTTGATGTCAAACTCATAAGCTTCTTTCAGAGTCTTATAAAAACAAGTGACTGGCTTAGGATCTTCAATTGGATCCCCTCAGTCAAACCGCAGAGTATCTTCAGTAAAACAAACAAGCAAACAAAACCTTTTCTCATCTTGAAATACTGGAAAAATCAAAATTTAACAGCTTGGATTTCTTGTAGAACATTTATCATATTGAAGATAACTAGAAACCAATTGAAAAAAGTTATCTGCTGAATCCAAACCCTACTGTTCTGCTTGTATTCAAGTAAATCCAAGTAAAACTTCTTATATAGAAAAGATAATAGAGTAAAGCATTTGCCAATTTTGGAATAATATTCAAAGAAAACCAACTATTTTTTTCCAGAGATAAAAAAAAATAGATGCCTGGTATTCCTAAGGACGGAAGGTACTTTGAGAATGATATTGATCAAATAACTTTTCATTCTTCTCTATCAGCCAACACAAATGGAGAAACAACTACAGGCTGTGCAAATTTCCATCTCATATTCCTCATGCTGGTAACCAGTGTAATTATTGTAAAAACTCGGGGAGAGAATACGCAAACAAACTTTCCCCAGAAGGCAATGGTGCAATGAAAAGGAATGACCACACTTGTGTTTTATTTGAATTATTAACACATAGGATTCAAGAGAAATTCCTCAGAACTGGCACAAAGAGAATGAAAATTGTGTCACAATTAAGTGATTTACTGTATTTTTACTCATATTTAGTTTGCTGTAAGAAGCAGAAAGGTGCTAGTAGGTAGAGAAGGAACAAAAACACATCTGCACCTATAGAAAATCCCTAGATTGATCAATTGATTGATCTATCTGTCGTTTTTATTCATTTCAGTAGATGTTTCTTCCTAGTAGATCCTTGTTTTTATTGCAAGTGAAAATTTAGGGATCACTTGACCTCTGGTACCTTCTAAACATTTTCCAGGCAATATGGTCAATACTAAGTTGCGGCCCTATCTAAACCGGGATGACTTATGTACGGTCACTCATGCGCTCGTGACCTCTCGTCTAGACTACTGCAACGCTCTCTACATGGGGCTGCCCTTGAGGACCACTCGGAGGCTCCAACTGGTACAGAATGCAGCCGCGAGAGTTGTGTTGGGAGTCTCCCGATACTCCCATGTTACACCTCTGCTCCGTGAGCTGCATTGGTTACCAGTTGTCTTCCGGGTGAGATTCAAGGTACTGGTAATGGTGTTTAAGGCCCTACATGGCATGGGTCTGGAGTACCTTAGGGAACACCTGCTGCCGGCATCAACTTCCCTCCGCCCTGTGCGTTCCCACAGAGAGGGCCTCCTCAGGGTGCCACCGATCAGAGAGTGTTGATTGGTGGCCCCCAGGGGGAGGTCCTTCTCTGTGCGCGCCCCGGAGCTATGGAATCGGTTACCGGTTGAGCTCCGGATGGCGCCCGACCTTCGCTCCTTCCGTCGCGATCTAAAGACATTCTTATTTGAACAAGCCGGCCTGGCCTGATGGGGGATGGGTGGGGTTTTTTATTGCTATTTTAATATTTGTATTTACTGTTTTTACTTGGGCATATATTTAATCCCTTTTAACTTTTGCATCCCCTTCATGGATTACTGCCTTGTTGTGGCGAAGGGGCTTGCGTAATTCAATGAAGCTATGAGCTATGCCGTGCAGGGCCACCCAAGACGGACAGGTCATAGCAGAGAGTTCTGACAAAACGTGATCCACTGGGGAAGGAAATGGCAACCCACTCCAGTATCTTTGCCATGAAAACCCTATGGACAGTACCAAAAGGCAAAACGATATGACGCTGGAAGATGAGCCCCTCAGGTCGGAAGGCGTCCAATATCCTACTGGGGAAGAGCAGAGGGCTAGTACTAGTAGCGCCAGAAAGAATGAAGCGACTGGGCCAAAGCCGAAAGGACGCTCAGCTGTGGATGTGTCTGGTGGTGAAAGGAAAGTCCGATGCTGTAAAGATTTTTTCTCCATAGGAACCTGGAATGTAAGATCCATGAATCAAGGAAAACTGGACGTGGTCAAACAAGAGATGACAAGACTGAACATTGACATCTTAGGTATCAGCGAACTAAAATGGACAGGAATGGGTGAATTTAATTCAGATGACCATCAGGTATACTACTGTGGGCAAGAATCCTTCAGAAGAAATGGAGTAGCCTTCATAGTCAATAAAAGAGTAGGAAAAGCAATACTGGGATACAATCCTCAAAATGACAGAATGATCTCAGTTCGAATCCAAGGCAAACCATTCAATATCACAGTAGTCCAAGTCTATGCCCCAACCACCAGTGCTGAAGAGGATGAAATTGACCAGTTCTATGAAGCACTACAGCACCTTATAGAACTAACACCAAAAAATGATGTTCTTATCATCATGGGGGATTGGAATGCTAAAGTAGGAAGCCAAAAGATAACTGGAATAACAGGCAAGTTTGGCCTTGGAGTGCAAAATGAAGCAGGGCACAGGCTGATAGAATTCTGTCAAGAGAATACGATGGTCATAGCAAACACTCTTTTCCAACAACCCAAGAGACGGCTCTACACATGGACATCACCAGATGGTCAACACAGAAATCAGATTGACTATATGCTCTGCAGCCAAAGATGGAGAAGCTCTATACAGTCAGTAAAAACAAGACCAGGAGCTGACTGTGGCTCAGACCATGAGCTTCTCCTTGCAAAGTTTAGGCTTAAACTGAAGAAAGTAGGGAAAAGCACTAGGCCAGTCAGGTATGAATTAAATCATATCCCTGTTGAATATACAGTAGAGGTGACAAATAGATTTAAGGAATTAGATCTGATAGACAGAGTGCCTGAAGAACTATGGACAGAGGTTCGTGACATTGTACAACAGGTAGCAACCAAAACCATCCCAAAGAAAAAGAAATGCAAGAAAGCAAAATGGCTGTCTGAGGAAGCTTTGCAAATAGCTGAGGAAAGGAGGGAAGCGAAAGGCAAGGGAGAAAAAGAAAGATACACCCAATTGAATGCAGAATTCCAGAGAATAGCTAGAAGAGATAAGAATGCCTTCTTAAATGAACAGTGCAAAGAAATAGAAGAAAACAATAGAATAGGGAGGACCAGAGATCTTTTCAAGAAAATTGGAGAAATGAAGGGAACGTTTAATGCAAAAATGGGCATGATAAAGGACCAAAATGGCAGGGACCTAACAGAGGCAGAAGAGATTAAGAAGAGGTGGCAAAATTACACAGAAGAACTATACAAGAATGAGCTTAACGTCCCTGATAATCACTATGAGGTGGTCACTGACCTCGAGCCAGACATCCTAGAATGTGAAGTGAAGTGGGCCTTAGAAAAGCTGAGCAACAACAAAGCTAGTGGAGGTGACAGTATTCCAGCTGAGCTATTCAAAATCTTAAAAGACAATGCAGTAAAAGTGCTACACTCAATTTGCCAGCAAATTTGGAAAACTCAACAGTGGCCACAGGATTGGAAAAGATCAGTTTACATTCCAATTCCTAAGAATTTAATTTTAATTTAATTTAATTTATTGAGATTTATATACCGCCCTTCTCCCAAAGGGACTCAGGGCGGTTTACAGGGCATAAATATAAATAACAATATAAACATTACAAACATTAAAAAACAATTAAATCAGTGCCCAAGTTAAAACAAGAATAAAACAAGCCAATAAAAACCCATGTACCCCCATCAGGCTAGACCCGCTAGTTCAAATAAATGGGTCTTCAACCCGCGACGGAAGGATCGGAGGTCTGATGTCGTCCGGAGCTCCACCGGCAGTTGGTTCCACAAAGCCGGGGCACCCACAGAGAAGGCCCTCCCCCTGGGGGCCACCAGTCGACACTCCCTGACAGGAGGCACCCTGAGGAGGCCCTCTCTGTGGGCGCGCACAGGGCGGAGGGGAGTCGACGCCGGCAGCAGGTGGTCCTCGAGGTATCGCGGACCCATGCCATGTAGGGACTTAAAGATCATAACCAAAACCTTGAACCTTACCCGGAAGACAACCGGTAACCAATGTAGCTCACGGAGCAAAGGTGTAACATGGGAGTACCGGGAAACTCCCAAGACAACTCTCGCGGCCGCATTCTGTACCAGTTGGAGCCTCCGAGTAGTCTTCAAGGGAAGTCCCATGTAGAGAGCATTACAGTAGTCTAGGCGAGAGGTCACGAGCGCATGAGTAACCGTACATAAGGCCTCCCGGTCCAGATAGGGCCGCAACTGGCGCACCAGGCGAACCTGGGCAAAAGCCCCCCTAGTCACGGCCACTATGTGATCCTCCAAAGTGAGTCGTGAATCTAGGACAGGGGTCGGCAACCTAAAAAAGAAAAAGAGCCACTGGGAACCGGTTCCATCACAAATTAAAAAAAGAGGGAGCCGCGTGCGTGTGTCCATGCACGCGCATGCGCAAAAAGGTTTTTTGCGCATGCGCGGACGCACGCGGCTGCCATTTTTTAAAAAATGAGATGGAACCGGTTCCCGGTTGCCTGATGGCGACGGCCCGTCTGCAAAGCTGCCGCTTTCGGCAGCTTTGCAGACGGGCCGTGGCAGCTTCCGCAAAGAGCGGCGCCCCTGCCCATTCCGAGAGGTGCGCGCGCACCTCTCCGAACGACCGGAGGTGCGCGCGTACCTCCGCGCGAATGGGCAGCGGTGCCGCTCTTTCAGGAAGCCCGCCGCGGCCCGTCTGTGAAGCTGCCGAAAGCGGCAGCTTAGCAGACGGGCCGCGGCAGCTTCCGCAAAGAGCGGCGCCCCTGCCCATTCCGAGAGGTGCGTGCGCACCTCTCCGAACGACCGGAGTTGCGCGCGCACCTCCGGTCGTTCGGAGAGGTGCGCGCGCACCTCTTGGAATGGGCAGGGTCGCCGCTCTTTGC
Source organism: Vipera ursinii (assembly GCF_947247035.1). Lineage (NCBI taxonomy): Eukaryota > Metazoa > Chordata > Lepidosauria > Squamata > Viperidae > Vipera > Vipera ursinii. The sequence continues at coordinate 217,284,266 of NC_139512.1, read as the reverse complement.
GGAAGCTGCCGCGGCCCTTCTGCTAAGCTGCCGCTTTCGGCAGCTTCACAGACGGGCCGCGGCGGGCTTCCTGAAAGAGTGGCACCGCTGCCCATTCGCGCGGAGGTACGCGCGCACCTCCGGTCGTTCGGAGAGGTGCGCGCGCACCTCTTGGAATGGGCAGGGTCGCCGCTCTTTGCGGAAGCTGCCGCGGCCCTTCTGCTAAGCTGCCGCTTTCGGCAGCTTCACAGACGGGCCGCGGCGGGCTTCCTGAAAGAGTGGCACCGCTGCCCATTCGCGCGGAGGTACGCGCGCACCTCCGGTCGTTCGGAGAGGTGCGCGCGCACCTCTTGGAATGGGCAGGGTCGCTGCTCTTTGCGGAAGCTGCCGCGGCCCTTCTGCTAAGCTGCCGCTTTCGGCAGCTTCACAGACGGGCCGCGGCGGGCATCCTGAAAGAGTGGCACCGCTGCCCATTCGCGCGGAGGTACGCGCGCACCTCCGGTCGTTCGGAGAGGTGCGCGCGCACCTCTCGGAATGGGCAGGGGCGCCGCTCTTTGCGGAAGCTGCCGCGGCCCGTCTGCTAAGCTGCCGCTTTCGGCAGCTTCACAGACGGGCCGCGGCGGGCTTCCTGAAAGAGCGGCACCGCTGCCCATTCGCGCAGAGGTACGCGCGCACCTCTCCAAAGGTTTGGGGAGGTGTGCGCGCACCTCCGCCCATTCGGGGAGGTGCGCGTGCACCTCTCCAAACGGGCGGTGCCACTCTCCATTTGGAGAGGTGCGCGCGCACCACTGCCCGTTGGAAGAGGTGCGCGCGCACCGGGCGGCTGGGAGCCGCAAGAGACGGCTCAAAGAGCCGCATGCGGCTCCGGAGCCGCAGGTTGCCGACCTGTGATCTAGGAGGACTCCCAAGTTGCGAGCCCTATCCACGGGGGGTAAAAGCTCACCCCCCATAGAAAGAGATGGAACATCCCAAGTGTCCCGGGGAGACGGAATGCACAGCCACTCAGTCTTGTCAGGGTTGAGTTGAAGTCTGTTCCTCCCCATCCAGACCCGAACCGCCTCCAGGCAACGGGACATCACAGCGAGGGCATCACTGGGGTGGTTTGGGGTCGAAATAAAAAGTTGGGTATCATCAGCATATTGATGATACCCAACTCCAAAACCACGAATGATCTCACCCAGCGGTTTCATATAGATGTTGAACAGGAGAGGCGAGAGGACCGACCCCTGAGGAACTCCACAAGCGAGAGAAAGGCAGCGCCAAAGAATGTTCAAACTATCGCACCATTGCACTCATTTCTCATGCTAGTAAAGTCATGCTTAAAATCCTACAAGCTAGACTTCAGCAGTATGTGGATCGAGAACTACCAGAAGTGCAGGCAGGATTTCGAAGAGGCAGAGGAACTAGAGATCAAATTGCCAACATACGCTGGATCATGGAGAAAGCTAGGGAGTTCCAGAAAAACATCTACTTCTGCTTCATTGACTATGCTAAAGCCTTTGATTGTGTGGATCATAACAAACTGTGGCAAGTTCTTAAAGAGATGGGAGTACCAGACCATCTTATTGGTCTCTTGAGAAACCTATATGCGGGTCAAGAAGCAACAGTGAGAACTGGACACGGAACCACTGATTGGTTCAAAATTGGGAAAGGAGTCCGGCAAGGCTGTATACTGTCGCCCTGCCTATTTAACTTATATGCAGAGCACATCATGAGAAAGGCAGGGCTAGATGAATCAAAAGTTGGAATTAAGATTGCCGGAAGAAATATCAACAACCTAAGATATGCAGATGATACCACTCTAATGGCAGAAAGTGAAGAAGAACTAAACAGCCTCTTGTTGCAGGTGAAGAAGGAGAGTGCAAAACTTGGGTTGAAACTTAACATTAAGAAAACCAAGATCATGGCATCTGGCCCTCTCAATTCCTGGCAAATAGATGGGGAAGAAATGGAGGTAGTGACAGATTTTATTTTCCTGGGCTCCAAGATCACTGCAGATGGGGACTGTAGCCAAGAAATTAAAAGATGCTTGCTCCTGGGGAGGAAAGCCATGGCAAATCTAGACAGCACACTAAAAAGCAGAGACATCACCCTGTCAACAAAAGTGCGTATAGTCAAGGCTATGGTCTTTCCAGTTGCAATGTATGGTAGTGAAAGTTGGACCATAAGAAAGGCTGAGCGCCAAAGAATTGAGGCCTTTGAACTGTGGTGCTGGAGAAGACTCCTGCGAGTCCCTTGGACTGCAAGGCGATCAAACCGGTCAGTCCTAGAGGAGATCAATCCTGACTGCTCTTTAGAAGGCCAGATCCTGAAGCTAAAACTCAAGTACTTTGGCCACCTAATGAGAAGGAAGGACTCCCTGGAGAAGAGCCTAATGCTGGGGAAGATCGAGGGCAAGAGAAGAAGGGGACGACAGAGAATGAGGTGGCTGGATGGAGTCACTGAAGCAGTAGGCGTGAGCTTAAATGGACTCCAGAAGATGGTAGAGGACAGGAAGGCCTGGAGGAATGTTGTCCATAGGGTCGCGATGGGTCGGACACGACTTCGCAGCTAACAACAACAACAACAACTTTTGCATTTTTGTATTTTTTATGCTTGCCCTGTTCACCGCCCTGAGTCCTTCGGGAGAAGGGCGGTATATAAATAAAATTAAATAAATAAATAAATAAATAAATAAGGAACCGTGGGAAATGTAGTTTATCATAATTTGGAGGCATACAGGTTCTCTATCCCTGAGATAAAGAGAATTGAAGGGTCCAGCTGTTTGTTACCCTTTCATATCAAATACAAGGCAAAAACGTATCCAGATATCTAATTTATCTACAATTTGATGTCAGTGTATCTTTCAGTAAATGTAAAGCTAAGCTAATAGCATTTAGTCAAAAACCACAGTAACCATATTGGCATCTTGAAAAACAATTTATACCCTCTCTGTCCACATTTATAATTTTGAGAGATTAAAAAAAAATACTGAACTGTGCTGAAATGGGCAAAATTTCAAATCCCCCCATCTGTGACAACAAATGCCATCCCTTTGGCTATTCATTTACAATGACTATTCTATTTATTTAGGTATTTTTTAAAAACATTGTCTTGATTAAGAAATCTATTCTTTTTTTCCAGTGATTTTTATAAATTTCTAAATGATTTGTTTGGGCTTAATTGTGTTAAAATTAATGGTTTAATTCACATCATGTTGAATAATACATGTTTGAAATCCCCTGAAATTTTTGGTGCAATCCTACTTTTAGGACTGTCACTTAGAAATGACACAGTGGTGGTAGAATTGAGATCCTTGGTATGGTGACAGTTACTCTCTGCTACCGTAAAACTAGTTATTTCCAGAAATGGATGTGGACTATGAATCAAGTCACATTGTTTTTTTAGATCCCCAATTACTGTGAGAACTGTCAACCAATCCGAGAGCTTTTTTATTGAAGGCATGAGACTTGGGAGGCTAAACACTACTTCTTTTGTTCAGACAAGGACAAACCTTTGGCTTTGAGAAGTATCAAAGCAAGCAGCTATTCATAGAGGGATCTCTGCTAGTTAATGTTTCTGATCAGGTCCTCGATTGCCAGCAGTTTCAACATTTTCCTTGTTCTTCCTTCACTTCAAAGCTTATAATATACTTACAAGAACAAAAAATGGTTAAATCACCCATCAGACTAAACAGATTATTTGATTTGGGATATCCAACTGTGGCTTATAAGTCAATGAACTGTGTCATGTATGTTTAGACAGATTTTTCTATCCAGCATAAACAATACTTAAATACTGCATGTTGAGGGAAAAATCAAGTAGGGCACACAAGCTTAAATTGTAAGTATCAACTGAAAAGTCCACTAAGATAAATCCTATGTCACATGAATGTTCCAAGAATCTTACATGCAGGTGCTATAGCAGTCATTTAACCAGAGACCACAATAGAGATATTTGTGATTAATCAATCATAATGGACATAAAGAGTGGTTTGCATGAAACTAATTTGTACTCCATTTCAGCAGAGGGGCACATTCCAATGATTTCCTTAGAATATTTTCTGTGTAAGGAACACTTTCTGTGTCACTATATTGTATTTTGTTAATATACCAATAATTCTTCTTGATGGTGCATTTAATAACAGTTTTCATCATGTTTACCTAATGATTGAATGAGCCATAATTGGCAGGAATCCCACATAATGCTAAGCCAATGCTCCTCTAGAAGATGGTGGTGATGAACGACAGTTTCCTTAAAGATAGTCCCAGCTGGCATAGCCAGTAATAAAGGATATTGGGAGTTATAACTCTGCATTATTTAGAGGGCTACAAGTTTCCATCTCTACCATAAGCAAGGATATCCTAATCTCAGGGGTGGGCTCAAGCATCAGAACCAAGCAAACCACATTATAGTTAAATTATTTAAGATTAGGGAGACCTACAGTATATTCTAGTCCAGTGTTTCTCAACCTTGGCAGCTAGTAGATGTGTTGACTTTAATTCCCCCAGCCAGCCACAAAAAACAAAAACCTATTCTAGTCTATCCTCAGTCATGGAAATTCCTTGGGTGACTTGGTACCAATCACTACCTTTCAGAGTTGTTGCTGTGGAGGAAAAAAAATGGAAAGAGTAGGCTATAGATGCTACCTTGAGCACATCAGAGCAAACTGGTTTATAAGTAAGATGCAAATGAATGAACGTATTAACCTGACCATAGGGTCAGGTTATTATTTTATTTACTCATCTGAATTATATCTCTGCAACCTAGCACTTGTTCTTGAGGTTTTTGGGAAAAACTCTTTCTTTTCCTGGAAAGTACCCTTGCAATGAGATTTTTCAGATATGGGACCCAAGCTGTTTAAATTCAGAGCCAATGCTTTCTTACAAAGTTATGGACTTTTTAAGCCATCATACTTCAAAGTTGTAATTTATTTTTACACTCTTTAGCGAAAACTGCATTAATAATTTCATCCTGAGGAGTAAGTATCCAATCAGATCTGTCCTGGTAATACAGGAATATTAATGGATATTCATCTAATCTCTTTATCTTGATACAAACACCAGGCTATAACCAGTGATGCTTATTTATGGGCAAAATGGATTCCATCTCTTCCAACAAGCAGTCCTCCCTCAGTGATTCACTTTTGGGACTTTCCACTTTAAATTGAGAATATGTGCAGAGTGGTGATTGAGAAGAAGTCCTGCAGTACTTCACAGTGTTCACGTAATTAAAAAGATTAACATAATGATATAAGAATACAGGTAGTCCTCAACATACAACAGTTCATTTAGTGACTGTTCAAAGTTACAATGGCACTGGTAAAAAAATGATTATAACTGTTTTTCGCACTTACGACTGTTGCAGTATATCTTTGGTCATATGATCAAAATTCAGGTGCTTGGCAACTGACTCAAATGTATGGCGGTTGCAGTAACCCATGGTCACATGATCATCTATTGCGACCTTCTGAGAAGCAAAGTCAGTGGGGAAGCCAGATTCACTTAACAACCATGTTACTAACTTAACAATTGCAGTGATTCACTTAACAACTGTGGCAAGAAAGGTCATAAATGGGGCAAAATTCAGTTAACAACTGTCTCACTTTGCAATAGAAATTTTGGGCTCAGTTGTGTTGGTAAATAGAAGACTACCTGTAGAATGAATATATTTTAGAATAGAATTCTTTATTGGCCAAGTGTGATTGGACACACAAGGAATTTGTCTCCAGTACATAAGCTTTCTGTGTACATACAAACAAGGTGATAAATCATTATCATAATCATCATAAAAATACATTCATCATAAATCATAAGATACAACACTTTGTGATAGTCATAGGATACTAAATAAGCAAACAACATAAATCATATAAGGGTGCTAAATAAAACAATTAATATACATTGTAAGATACAAACAACAAAGTTATAGTCATAAGAAGATAGATAATAGGAAAGAAGAGAATAATAATAGTAATACAGTCTTACTAGGCAGTTTGACAGTGTTGTGGGAATTACTTGTTTAGCAGAGTGATGCCTCTGTGCAATGCGTCATCCTGAGGGAAAAAGTTGACATAGTTTATTTCCAGGATGTGAGGGGTCTGTAGTTATTTTCACAGCCCTTTTGTCAACGCTGCTAACATCCAATGTTATTGCTTGACAAGAGATGAAGAAGTAGCTATTTCATATGTTAAACTTGTGTATTGCTTTAAAACTTGTGTATTGTTTTAGTTTAAGGTTAGATGGGGGGATGAGTAGGACCGCACTTTTCAAGGCATCTCTAACTAAGAAGATAAGGCTTTGGCGGGTCTTCTAACAGAAGGGAAACTGATTCTTTAAATTAATTGGAGAATATGATTAATGACAAAATTAGAAAGATGGAGAATTGTGTTTTAATATATTGTGCAAGGGGCGGAGATTTCAGATTCCAGCTTCCTTCGAGCAAGCATTTGCTGGTATATTAGGCTAATAAAGGACTTTTAAGGTAAACAATGCCTCAGAGTCACTTGAAAAGCCCATACATCAGAAACTTGACACCTTTTTTGTTTTTATTGATTAGCTTAAGCAATTATGGGGGCTATTGGTTTGATCTCCGAGCTTGGCAATTTGGCTGCAAATGTTTCAACTCCATTCGGGGTGGGGGGACATCTTCAGTGTGCTTTGAATTGTGTTCATCTGTCAGAGCAACTATTGTAGAACTTTCTATTTTGAAACCCAGAATTTAGCTTTGTGAATGCATTCATGGGTGATATATGTAATTGACTTAAAATCAGCCATCCCTTTGATGGCCACTTTTAATTGGAAACCCCTAATGTGAACAAATGAACACCAACTGCAGAAACCCCAAAATTTAATCTTGTTTGCTCTCAAGTAAGCTGGCATGAATCACGCTGTATCTCTGCTCTCCTGCCGACTCTCCTTCTGCCAAATACACTTTCAAAATATCTGAAACAAATCAGGCAATGTTCCATAGCCACTGCCTGCCATTTTTTAAGTGGTGGGTCCTATACTTCCTTCAGTAAGACTTGAAATTCTAGTTGTTTGCTCTAAAGAAGTACAGTTTTAATACTGAAGTATTTTAAGAGTAATATTGGTTCCAAGGACCAGATTCAACTCAGTTATGTGGGTTCTGTCTGTTTTCAGAAAATGAGAGATGATGCACATGTATTGGCTATTGGAAATTTTCTCTCCAATTTATTCATTCATTCGTTTTGTTCATTTATTCGCTAGTTATATCCTGCCTTTATTTTGTACAGTCCAAGGTGGCATATGCATATGCACTCTCAGCATACTTTTGTATCATAATCGTTTCTTGCAATACATTTTCTAAGCAATGTCTTCTTCAAATTAGCAGATCATTCTTTTGCCATGAAGTGTGTGCAAATAAGAGGCACAGCTGTTGCAGAAAGCAAGTGTCTGATAAATATTTTTGTTACACAACCCTCCACATAAGAACAAGGTATGCTTTATGGCAGTGGTTTCCTAGGTGCTTTCATGCAGAAATATTTTCCTATTCCCCCAAAGTCCTGAACGCCATAAGGTTACTGGGCTTAGCCAAATGTCTGCTTTTCTGTTGTATTTTTGAGCAGTAAGGGACAACTAGCAGTATCTGCAGAAAAGCCACACAACCTTGTATCTGTTTTTAAGTGTTTCCTAGCACGGGCTAAAGCAGAAGCCAGAAGCACAGGAAACTCCTTCTTTAGAAACAGTCAATGTAAAGTAGCTGCCTGACAGGAAATATGGTCTGAGATAATGCCAAATTATCATCCAATTCGGATGAATGTCAACAAACTAGGAAGGAGAATGGTTGGCCTGTTCCTTTGCAGTTAATAGCATCTTTATCTGTGAATATCAGGCAGGGAAGATTTTCATGACAAGCTAAGAGTTATTGTCTATGCACGTCAGCTGAATTAGTGTTGTTATTATTGGTAAAGGCCTAGAAGCAGGTTTTTTTCCCCCCTCCATGTCTTTGATCTGAAAAACATCATTCTTGTCCAGACTTAATGGCCTCTAGCCCAGCTGAATCTCTGTCAATCCAAGATTAGCCCCAAATTACCTCAACACTACCAACTTTTCCTCCTGCTGAGGCTTATGTGCTTTGTAACAACTGCACAGTGGGCAGAAATTCAACTGATGAAACTTTCTCATCATGTTACATTTTTCTCTGCCAAGTAAATATGGCTGCTCCTTTCCAGAAAAGAAACATATATGATTTTTGGGAACATTATGATTGCCATATCAAGGCCTCTAGCAATTATTTTGATGGTTTCAGAGCAAATTTGATTTATATTAAACAAAAGTTTGAATATAGCTTTATTTAGTTTATTCATTCATTTTCTTACTCTGGCTTTTAGGTTGGTCCAATCTTATTCTTTCTATATACTTCTCCCTATTCAATAAGAGCTATTCCTAATAAGATTTCTTTCATAAAAAATAACCTAACCTGCCAGGTATCTTCTTGGGTCTCCACCCTTCCATCCCCTCTACTTTTGGTCCAGGATGTCTGAGGGCACTTTAGTGTGCTATACACTATTCCTTGAGCTGGTAGAATGACATGTCAGATAATTTTTGCTGCTTGGACTGTCAGCCCTATTCTGCTTTTGGCATATGTGATAGTGGTACAATCCTTACAAGATCACTGTGGAACAAGTTAAGGAAGCTAAATGATGGAGTGCCTCCAAGCTCCTTCCAAGCAGCCACCAATCACTCTCCTGGATGAATGGGTAGTAAATAAGACTCTTGACTTTGACTGCAGAGGAGTGCCTGCCTGCCTTGGAGCTTTTAGCCACCTTCCAGGTTGCTCAACTAACAGGTCATAGGCAAAGAGTAAAGAGCATCAGGGATGCTCCTTCCTGCTTCAGCCCATGTATCTTCTCCATCCCTGCAGAGTGAAGGAGGAGAAAGAGCCCCCGATGTTCCTTGCTGATCCTCATTGGCCCAAGCCTACTAATCAGACAATTTTGCTCAGCCTTTGCACCCTTTGTTGTAGGCAGAGAGGTTGGTTGTAGCAGAGGGGATCTTTGCTGATGCATTGCAAGAGCATCCTCCCCTTCCATTTTTGCGCTTTTTTTGTGTCTGTGACTTGGCAATAAGGCTGGTTGTGCAGGCAAGGTCAGGACTCTTTCAAAAGATCACTAAATCTATGTTTGAAACTAGCCCCCCAAACATCTGACAAGTACGTAATGAAGTAGAATCTCTCTCACTCCACCCTACTCTCCCCCACTGTCTGCTGATTTGGAGAATGTTTGGCGGGCATTGGCAGATCAGCTCTCCACTCTGCCAGCCCATGGATCAATGAAGCAGGAGAGCCTCTCTTGTTTTACTGGGTCATCTGCTCTGCTACCTCTCCATCATGGGAAGCATTTTTCTTAATAGAAAACAAACTGCTCGCAGTGCCTGAGCCAAAATTATTGAGGCTCTGCAGCAGTTTCCCGATAATTAGGAAACTCTACTAAAAAAAAAGACAAGAAAGGCTTGGAGCAAGGCTCTGTGGCCAGTGAAGAAAGGGAATCCCTTGAGAGCCTCACTAATGGCAGAGATTTTTCACCCAAAAGTGACAACATCCCATTATTTCATCTTGATTTCCTTGTCTTTTGTAGTTTCTTGGGGAAAGGGTGTGTATAGACGAAAGAGAAAGGGTTTGAGTAGCTGGAACAAGTCACTTGGTAAATAAGCTAAGAGATTAAAATAAAAGTTAAGTGTATGAACATAGCATACACCCACCCACACCCACTTCTCAATGTCTTAGTTCTCCAGTAATTCTCTTGATATAGTCATGCCCTTAAGAGTCAGGCAAGTGGCCCATGCTGGATCAGGCCAAATCTAATCCAGAATGCACTCAAAGGCCTCTGGGATTCCTTTAAGCAGTGCAGTACACAGGTTGCATAACATTCTTTGGCTTTCTGCAAGCCCAGGTCTAATCTGCTGGGGGAGGGAGGGAAGAGTTTCGCCAGTAAAACAGGACAGCCAACGTCCTATTTTACTAGGCAGTCTCTGCCAACTCTTGAATTAGCTGCAAGTGCAACTAAAGAACCAGACTGGCCCAATGTCCAAAGCACAATGGCTCAAGAAAACAGGGCACAGTGATTGGAGGAGACAGGGTTGGGCATGGCCATATAGTACCAGGAATTACCGATTTTACCAGATATTATGAATCATGTCATTAAGGAAGCATCTAAGCTGTGGTGGGAAGAAAGAGAAAGCATTACGTTAAAGGCGGAGCAGAGAAAAATGACTTTAAGTTCTTTCTGCCGTAGGCTGGGGACAAGACAAAGGCAACATCATAAGGGCATGGCATTTAAAAGCAGTTTGTGGAGCATATTTCTGTCAGTTAGAGGAACATGAGGGTGAGCTCCCAGCTGAAAGCTCTTCCACCCAATGGTTGTAATGGGGAGGAGTTGCCAATTCAAAAACTGTCAGTGTTAATGCTTAATCAATCCCAAAACATCAATTTATCTGAAGGAAAACTGTGACGTGGCTTTCCATATGCCCTCTACTTCTCATCTTCTCTTTGTCTTTTCCTGGGTAGATGGGTATACTTAGCAGCCTCTGCAGAGGCTGAGGTGAAGGTCAAAAAAGGCATCCCACTTAGTAATTCCTTTCACTGCAGTAATATTTTCTAAAAAATCTGGGGAAGGAAAATTGCAAGTGCCAAAAGAGGCCTTCATACTGATATGTACAGATAGCTTCCTACTGAAGTTACAACATTTCCCTGGAAGCTCTTTCTTCTCTCTGTCTCTTTCACAAACACACATCTTATGTGTTTCTATTTCTTGCTTTCTCAAAGTCATAAAAATATTTCAAAAGCAAAGAGTCACACTAACATCATCCACAAAGTTTATATGCCACAATAAAACTGACAGTCTGCAATTGATTGTTGCTTTTATTAATGTCAGAAGAGAGTTCTGCAAGATAGAGATAATATTGTGCTAGTTGAAAGAAGAACATTTGACGAGATAAGATCCATATCAAAATCTATTGGCAACAATAAGTATAAGCAATGGTATTGCATTAAGAGCCATCAGACTGCTTACTTATTTTCAGATTTGTTAATCTCAATGCCATCCACAAGATGCTGCCCCTTAAAATCTGATTCACATTTTGGGAGTCACTGAGAATCGGGTGGAATAATTTTAATAAATGATGATGATGATGATTTCTCTGTTGTTCTAATTTTTTCTGATTCCACCCCGCAAAATAAAAAAACCCACTGATTTGCAGGTATTCGCTTCCTTTTGTACATGGAAAATGGTGATCCTTCTCTTAGGTGAAGCCCAAAGAATATTTCTCTCCCACTCAACTCCTGCCCAGTAGTTCAAACACTGATTAAGATATTAGTTTTGACAGTTCTGAAGGGTTTGTTCTTTAAGCTGTTATAGAAAAGGGTGCTCATTGCATTGACAGATTTATTAGAAAAGGACCTAAGAAATGCATTTGAAATATACATTGTTATTATATGCACACAGTTACCTGAAATAAAGTTCTATTAAACTTGAGGGGGGTGATTATGTCGTTGTAAGTAAATATTAATGGCATCAGATTACAGACAGGATCAGAGAAAGTAGAAGTGCTTCATCTTGGGAGCTGTAAAGCCAAGGTTAAAGATATTTTTCTGCAAAGGACTCCCTGTATATCTTTTTATCTGTAATATGTGAAAATTATAGCACAATTCTATTCATATCTATTCAGGAGTGACTTAGAAAAAGTTCAGTGGGACTTTCTCCTAGGATGTAGGCATGAGAGCATTTCCCAAATTAGACATTTTCAAACAGGACTGCAAAAACTGGATGATTATTAGATGGCATAAAGGAACATATTAATCTCTGCTCTGCCACTGGGTAATTGTCTAGATTTTTGCAGCTGAGAAACAGTAGGGTTCTCTGAGGACCAGTAATGAGAATTCTGGGAACTGAATTGAAACATCTAGAGCAATGATGGCGAACCTTTTAGAGACCGAGTGTCGAAACTGCAATCCAAAACCCACTTATGTATCGTTGGGTGCCGGGTGGGCGTGGCCCATTGGCTGGGCGTGGCTGTGGTGGTAATAGCAGACTGGGTGGGACTAAAAAGTTCAATCAATCAATCCCAACTTTGCGAGATCTTTTTTTTCCTGCAAGAAGTTGAAATTGATTGATTGATTGAACCTTTTTTTTTTCACACAGCGGTGGAGGCCTAAAGCAAAAAGGTTTTATAAAACCTAGCTGAAGGCCTAGGACTGGGGTGACGGCACGTATGTCCACAGAGAGGGCTCTGTGTGCCACTTGTGGCACACGTGCCATAGGTTTGTCACCACAGATCTAGAGAGTGGCCAGCTTGGAAATGGCTGGTGCCTAACAGTGCAAACTTACTGTTAGACCTCTCTACTCAAAACTGAGTCATTGGCCATTACAAGTGAGCAAAGTTAGTATTTCATACATTGATTTAAGTCTCATAGAATCCAGTGCAGTTGACATCAGATCAGACAAATTATATTATTGTTTTGGTAGTATTCTATTTTACAAGCTGACTCCAAAAGCAAGCCCCATAGAAATTTCTAAAGCATTTTACAGATTTACTAGATTAACCAAAAGGATGTAAGATTTATTGTGATGATTTTTGTTCTGAGTCTTTTCACAATTCGTGTTTTCATCTCACTGTTCCTCCATCCAATAATACTTTTTTTAGCACAACCCATTTCATGTTTACTGAGAAACAAATTCTGTCAACTAATAATAAGCCCATGAAGCAGAAATTAAAAAAAATGCTTTCTCTACTTCAAGAGAGTGGCATAATGATCTGGACCAGGGCTTTTCAACCAGTGGTACAGGTACCACCTGTGGTACACTGGCACCTGGCAGGTGGTACACGACCATCCTAGAAAAGTGGTAGCGGGGGAGGGGAATGAGCTGAACCAGTGGCAGCACCACAAAAGCCTGAGCGAGAGATGGCTGGAGCTGCAGGGCTGTCAGGGCTCAGTTGAAGCGCCAGGATCAGCACCAGGCTCCAGCTGGAAAGCAGCACTGATCCTGGCACTTCTGCTGAGCCTAGAAGAAGCGCTGATCAGCTGGAATGTTGCAGCACCTCCAGGGTCTTCTGATTTACATTCAGATGCTTGGCAACTGATTCATACAGTATTTATGATGGTCACAGTGTCCCAGGGTCATGTGAAGAGCCTTGGTGGAGCAGTGGGCTAATGCCTCCTTAAGTAACACCAGCTGCCTGCAATTATTGCAGGTTTGCGTCCCACCAGGCTCAAGGTTGACTCAGCCTTCCATCATTCCGAGGTAGGTAAAATGAGGACCCAGATTGTTGGGGGCAATTAAGCTGACTTTGTAATAATGCTGCTTGGGGAGGGAAAGCCCTAATAAGCAGGCATATACATAGAATGAAGGCTATTGCTAAGCACATTGATTTGTGCTTTAGATTGTAAGTCGCCCTGAATCTTCGGAGAAGGGCAGGATATAAATGGGATTAAAAAAAAAGTGACCAAAACCTGCTGCAGCCATCCAGCAGATGGGGGACATAAAACCAAACACACACCCCCCCCCACTGCCAATCCTCAACAGAAATGCTTACAACAATGAAAACCTCGGACAGGAGGAAGAGCGCCGCTAGGTGGGCAGGCAGGTGTCTTGCTCGGCTGTGGCTTGGGGGCACTTTTTTCAGTGCCATTGTAACTTCGAACAGTCACTAAGTGAACTGTTGAAAGTCAAGGACTACTTGTACTTCATCACTTCCCCCCCTTTTTTTTGGTCATCACGTTTTTGACACCTTGCTAGGCGACTGGTGGTACTTGGATGTTGCCATATCCTAAAAGTGGTACAATAATGGGTGAAAAGGTTGAAAAGCCCTGATCTGGACAATCACTAGTAGTTTTCTGTATCTCTTTGCTGCATCAAAGCCAGAGCATAAAACAACTGAAAGAAGCAATACAAGATCAGAAAATGTGGAGAAAGCTGGCCCATAATTTTGCTGAGAATTAGACACCCCTGAACAGATAGCATCAGTAGTGCATCTGGCGCAGTAGTTTATATTGGAGGATGTCTAGGTTGAGGAAAATTGCTATATGCATCTGCTTAGAAGCACTGAATTCAGTGATAACCTCCAAATGGACATGCATAGAAGTGTGCTAAAACTCAAAGCTCCTGTCGTTCAGAAGTTGTCTGGATTTTAGCAGCCTAAATATGGTAGCCCTATTAAATGGATTAAAAGTTGCTCCATTAGACAGCAGGCCTTTCCTTATGTGTGTAGTTTAATGCATCATCAAATGGCAGTGTTGTTAAAAAAATGCAGGAACAAATTGGGTGGTTTGGATTGGGGATTCAAAATATTCATGTTACAGAACCTATTAACTTTTTTTTAAAAAAAATTCCCAGAACCCCTGACCAAAAGGCAAAGCACTGTTGATAGAAAATTGGTTGAATTTGCACGACCTTCCCCACCCCCCACCCCCCACCGTCTTATGGAACCCCACCCAGAAGCCACTTTTTGAAAAAAAACCTTGATCTGGATTTCTACCTCCACCCTGTATTCAAAGAGATTTGTCCAGCCTTGTATTTTCAGGTCAGAAGCTCATCAGCGACTTAAGAGAAGTAGGAGGGCTAAAACCTTCAGGTCACATTCCCCAAAGGTTAGCTTGTCTTACGAAAAGGACCCTTTGCTCTTTTTGGGAAAGCGAAAGACCCGCGTCAAGGCTTGCTTCGCTTCTGAACTAGAACACAGAATAATAGGTTTGGAAGGAACCTGGGAGAGAGAAGCCCAGCGCCCTGGGATGGAGGAGAGGGATTTTTTTGCTTTGCAAGTCGCTCTGGCGACCGTGTAAACCAGGGGTCTTCAAACTTGGCCCTTTTATGACTTGTGGACTTCAACTCCCAGAATTCCTCAGCCAGGCTTGCCTGGCTGAGGAATTCTGGGAGTTGAAGTCCACAAGTCATAAAAGGGCCAAGTTTGAAGACCCCTGGTGTAAACAGTGAGGAAAAAGCCAGTCGTTTGCGGAAAAGAAAAGGCGAAGCACCCAAAAGGCGTACGAAAAGATTTGAGATCAACCCAAGCGGTTGGGAGAAATCATCTTCCACGAGTAGGTGGAATACAGACGATCCTCCCAGAATCGCCATCGTCGGCTCGGGGCAGCGTTTCGGTCTGCGCGATCAGCCCGGAAAACTGCCAAGAAAGAGTGCATTCTATTCAAAGGCACGTGGGGCGATCCTTCGTGCCTCTCCGGCTCGGCCGCTTTCCCCTGCGATTTGATTTTCCGTAGACGCAAGGCAAACTCTGCTCCCTCAGCCGGCTAAGCGACAACAGCGCACTTAGCTCAGGACTTCCTGGTAACTTCCTAGCTGCTTTTAGGCCAGGGGTCTTCAAACTTGGCCCTTTTATGACTTGTGGACTTCAACTCCCAGAATTCCTCAGCCAGCTTTGCTGGCTGAGGAATTCTGGGAGTTGAAGTCCACAAGTCATAAAAGGGCCAAGTTTGAAGACCCCTGTTTTAGGCAAAGAAGCATGCAGCGTGTGTGTATGTGTGTGCGTGTGTGCGCGCGCGGGGAGGGGTTGGGGGTGGGTACAGCGGGATATACCAAGTGCGGCGGTGCTGCGGGAGGCGCTAAGCTCTTCCCAGCCGAGCCCGGTGGCTCGAGAGAGGCGCGTTTCTTTTTCCTTAGAGGCGGCGAGACGCCCGCCCTGGCAGAAGATACCAGCGGCCAGGTGAGAAACGGGGGGGAACGTGAGCCGGGCAGAAGTTTGGAGTCCTGTCTCTGAGCGGCCACCCCTTTCCCGGGCGGGCTTGGTCCCGCCTCTAATCCATTCTTGCCCTGGCAGCGGGCTTGAGCGTCGTTTCTTTCTGCTGCGACCGTAAAAAAAAAAACCTGCCCGGAGGTTGCGCCGCTAGGAGCGCTTCCCGAGGGGGGGACCGGGGGGGGGGCGGTGCGCGCGTGCTGATGGGGGGCCACTGAGGCGCGGCCCGTCAGAGGCACCGGAGGCGCTTTCGCTGCTGGGTTGAAAACTTCGCGCTCTCTCCCTCTTTTTTCCCTCTCGGCTTTCCTCCCCCCCCCCCTCCCGTTGCTGTGCGGCTCGGCAGCTTGCTTCCTCCTCTTGGGCTGCTCTCGCCCTTCCCGCTTTCCTTTGGTTTTTGCTGCCTCGCCGGCGCCCGAAGCCGAGCGGTCGCTCCTGTGAAAGGAGCGCAGCCCCCCGAGACGAAGGCAGAGCCGTCCGTCGCCGGCGAACCCGCGCGGAGAAAGTCCGGTGCGAGCGGGCGAGAGAAGGGAGAAAGAAGCGCGCAACCAGAAAGAAGCCTGGTAAGGGAATGGTGGAAGGCGCGGCTGGTTGCGGGTGGCCTCGGGGGGGGACATGCCGGCATTCCCGGCACTCCGGTTTCTCCCTCTCTTAGATCCATTGTTTCCTTCTCTTCTTCCTCCCTCTGAGCGCCTCTTTTATCAGGTTAGTATGTGTCGAAGTCTTAAGAGATTCCTTGACCGGACTCGCTGAATTGGAGTACTATATAAACAGCTGCTTAACAGGAACAAGCCAGGGTTGAGGGTTTTTTTTTAATTTTTATTTTAATTCCATTTATATCCCGCCCTTCTCCGAAGACTCAGGGCGGCTTACAAGCTTAGCAGTTCTGGATAACAAGCCAGGATTCTGAAGCCCTGATATTTTTTTTTTCCCCCGGATGCCCCTTTCTTCTTCCCTTCTTTCCCCTCTTACAAATACACACATTTCCCAACATTATTTATTTATTTATTTATTTATTTATTTATTTATTTATTTATTTATTTATTTATTTCTTTATTTCTTTCTTTCTTTCTTTATTTATTTATTTATTAATTAATTAATTAATTAATTAATTAATTAATTAATGGGACTTATATCCCGCCCTATCTCCCGAAGGACTCAGGGCGGCTAACAACAATGGCATATAACAGAAATTAAGATAAAATTAAAATTAAAGGCGTCGGGGTTGGCCACGCTGTGGCGAGATGCGTGATAACGCTTGCGAGCTGGCCTTGCCTGTAGTTAGTTAGGTGGCGAGTTGAACGATCTTAAGAATTTTTTTTTTTTTTTTGCCCGGCGGGTTCCAGCCTACCACGATTTATTAATTCATTTTGCAGAAGTATTGTGGACTGTTGTGCGGGTTTGCGGTGGGGAGTGCTGTGTTGTGATTCGTTTGTTTAAGCCAGGTACAACTTTCCTTTCGTGCCAGAGAACTTATCCTGCTGGAGACAGATGTCTATTTGAATTAAGCCTTCTCAAAATATTTCCCTCTTCCCCCTCCCCGGCGCATGTTAAATACATGTTAAACAGCCTCTTACCTTATTTACAGTCAAAAATAGTAAGATTTTTCTTCAGCTAGTTAGCTTCTTTATGAGTAAGCAAAGTATATTAAAGTTATTGGTAGCCCGCAGTTTTTGTGTTAAGAGCAGTTAATATTTGACTTGCTGTATGAACAAGGGCATAAATATAAAACCGTGGCCAACTTTAGTTGAAAGTGTCTCACTGCTTTTCTCCCTATTACTCAGTCAAAATCAGCTTTCTTTGTTTGTCAGTCCTAATTTTCTTTTCTGAGAGGAAATCTGATGATATAGATTTGTATTGTTTAAAAGAAAGCACCTATTTCATCATGGTGATTTTAAAGCATCCTTTTAGGGAAAACATTTCCTATCTAAATTGTGTAGGTAGGTTATTGAGAGGGCAGATTTAAATTTCTGGACCAATTTCTGGCAATTATAGCTTCTTTAGGGATGACAATAATAGACCTTTCAAATGGTTTTCAGCACTGGTTCCCTTAGGTCCATTCTGAGTTGAAGCCTATTTTAAAATTTAGGAATTGTTTGTAACTTGTTGGTGTTTTGCATAAGTTCTTCCCAATGTTTAATCAGTGGTTTCCATTGCCACAGAAAATAAAATAAAAACCTGTGATAATAGTTAATCTGCTATGACTTTGAAGCACCCTGCTTCCTCATCTCCTTTCCCCAGTCTGTGCATATTGTCCTTACATTTTTTTCTAAATATTATATATATGGCTTGGACATATACCATTCAGAAAATTTTCAGATGACAAGTAAGGAAATTCCTCCATTCTTGTACAATATAGGTTTATGCAGTGCTTTTTTTGTAAAAAAAAAAAAAAGGTGCCGGAACTCTCACATGTCATACAACCCGCCTTGCCTACCCTACAAGGTTCCATCCAAAAAAGGTGCTGGAACTCCGTTCTGGGCGTTCTATGACAAAAAAAAAAAGCCCTGGGTTTATGCATCTTGAACTGAAACTTGGCTGTTGCTCAGTTATTACAAAGTATGTTGATCCCTACTTTTTTCTCATAAATTCTGTACAATTACTCTCAGTCAAGATGGAATATTGTATGCTATATATGCCTTCAGGAAGGAACTTTGTTACGTATACATTCTGTATTGTTTAATTGATCTTTATAAAGCCTGAAGGAAAAATATTTCTGATTTAAGACTCATTTTTAATGGCTTGATATCATGTTCTTTGGTAGAGGTGTTTATTTGCTCTGCTTTAGGCACATGTTAGAGTGATTAGATGTTTTCCACTGAGAGATAAATTATTTAGTTGATACATGGAGTATTCTAGAAAAGAAAAGCTGAAACTACATTTTTCCCCACTAATTAAAGCAGAAATTATCATTTGTGTACTGCAGACCTAATCACGTGATGAAATTTATTATCACCATTGAATTCAACAAATCCTCTAAGGCAGGGGTGTCAAAATGCCAGTCCTTGGGCCAGTTGCATCATGCAGAGGCCGCGCCTACCCCAGCTCCATGCTTAATTATGCATCCAGCTCTGTGCACTTCTTCCCACGGAAGCCTATAGGCCCGTGGTGGCGAACCTATGGCATGCAGAGCCCTCTCTGTGGGTGGGCACGCCATTGCCCCAGTCCTAGACCTTAGCTGGGCTTTATAAAACCTTTTCACTGTAGGCCTCCGCTGCCATGTGCAAAAAAAAGGTTCAATCAATTTCAACTTCTCATGGGGAAAAAAAATC
Source organism: Vipera ursinii (assembly GCF_947247035.1). NCBI lineage: Eukaryota > Metazoa > Chordata > Lepidosauria > Squamata > Viperidae > Vipera > Vipera ursinii. The sequence continues at coordinate 217,265,332 of NC_139512.1, read as the reverse complement.
TCACAAAGTTGGAATTGATTGATTGAACTTTTTAGTCCCACCCAGTCTGCCGTTGCCACCGCAGCCACACCCACCCAAAGGGCCATGCGCACCCAACTGGCCACACCCACCCAATGGGCCACGCCTACCCAGCACCCGATGATACATGTGGGTTTTGGGTTGCAGTTTGGGCACTCGGTCTCTAAAAGGTTCGCCATCACTGCTATAGGTTTTAGTGAACGTAAGTGAACATAAAACGTCACTTAAAATCCAGTTTTCATAATTGAAGTACTTTTAAAAATGTTTTTACATGTGGTTCTTTTTGTATTATGTACTGGACTATGTATAACTTCATCAGGAATGAATCCAAAACATTGATTCTTGTTTCTAGTACAAAATAAATTATTTACTCTCAAATCTATTGCATTGTATAAAACGTATCAGAAATATATATCCTATGAGATAGTGAGAAAGCCTGGTACATTGCACATAGAGTAGTAAATAGTCACTTATTGCTTGCTCAGGTTGACTGTATTAATTAGATGATGTTGACCACTTGTATTGTATGAACTGCCTGTTTTTCAATTATAAAAAAATTGCTCCAAGCAGAAACTCACCAAATAGTAATAGCCATTATAGGCTTTATATAGTTTGGGGAATTCAGTTTTAATTTTTTAAAGCAGCACATGTGTGAGATAACAATTTGCTTCACCAGCTTGGTGCACTTTTTTTTTTAACAAGGCATATAAAAATTACCGTAACTTTCCAATTTGTATATACCTTGCTCGTGAGCTGTTCTATACAACAAAATGAAACAGATGCTCTTCATTCCCTAAAAAAATGTTACGTAATGCTAAAAATCATTCTTTAGGAAATTACATCACTTGAAGCACTATATTTATATCTCAAATGTAAGAGTTGTAGATTCAGAAATCCCTAATTTGACTGAAAACTGTTTTTCATGATTTCTGAATTATTCGGTGCTATAAATGTATGTTTGGAAGTAAGGAGCTTTTTAATCTGAGAAATAAATTTATTCCCCAGGAGTACTCTATCAAAGGCATGCAGTTTCTATCAAAATACTCTGTATACCTTACAATTAGGAAGGTGATGAATGCAAATTTATAAACACAAATAAAAACATCTGGGGTCCATTGATTTGTTCTAGAGAAAATAACCAGAGGCATTCCAAATTTGAGTTAGTGCCTTTTGTGCTAGACAAATCATGGCTTATGTAAGCTTATAAGCAGGTTGTATTGAAGAAAGTAAGGAGACATAGCTAGACATAGCTGAATATAATTAAATGCCACTTGAAAGAGTAATTAGTTGCTGTAGTAGGAAGTGCATATAATAGCCTCTCTTATTTATGTGTCCTGCAGTAATGTGTTAGTGGCATAGGGCAGGCAGACTTGTGGGCATCTCTTCAGTGCCTACAAAACACCAATAAGTTATTTTTATTCAAAAGTGAGGGAAATGCTTTTTAGGAGCAGCCTGCCATTTTTATTCCATAGAAAACCTCTGGGCTTCTTAGAACCCAGTTACCTTACGAAGTAAAGATATCTTTACTTTGTTTTGACAAAACCCTAGCTCCTGTGATTTGAAAAAAAAAAACAAGGAAGAAATTGGTCCCATTGTTATTTCCTCAGGAGGCTAGAGGGGGTGACTCTGAGGAGAGCTGAGGAGAGCTCACAGAATAAAGCAGGAAGCAGTACAATTCTTCAGGATGGAGAGGAAAAGTGCACGCATTGAAGATATAGAACTAGGTATGAATTAATTAATGAATTAAGAGGATAGAGTGGGCAACATAGACTAGGACTGAACTATGGAGATGGGTGAAGGAACCCTGGAGGGTTAACTTGACAGGAAAGGGAAGAAACAACAACTATTAGGGATGGCAAATTAAAGACAGAAGTTGCATTCGTTATAGTGTTCCTTCTCACAGGCAAGCAAGTTAAGCTGATTAGTTGTTTTGAGCTTATATAGTTATACAAGACATTGTGAAGTTTGTAGCACAGCAGTTCCTCAAAGTGACAAATAAGCTTAGAGGATGCCTTCCCTGATCTAAACAAATGGTTTGATTGGGACTAAGGTTGAGCAAGAATCAACATATCATCTAACTTCAGTCATCACATTTCAATCTGTGGAGAAACAAAACAATACAGGAATGGAATGTGGACTCCATTCCCAAATTATATTTTTTTTTCAGCGGAAACAAACCTCTAACTTCAAAGCCATTTCCTTCAGTGGGAAAGATGAGCCTGCTCAGCTACTTTTGGTCCCTGAAATCTGCACCCTACTTTTGAGAAAGCTAGCCTTGTTGCCTCCCCCCCATTTTATTTTGATTGGCATGTGTTCTCCATAGAAGCAGATGCAGAGCTTCTCAACCCTCCCTCTGGGAGCAAACTCCAACAGCTATCTAGCCCTAGGTAGTACACCAATCTCTAGGGCAAGAGTCTTGCACCACAGCTTTTGGACCCTATGTCCCCAGCTGGACAGCAATTAACCCCTGCCATATACACCACAGATACTTAAGCTTGGATCCCTGCCAGAACCCTGCTAGACTATCCACTGATGGGCTGATCCAGGCTTTGTAAGTGCTTGTTCAATTCTGCTGTGCAAATTTACACTCCCTACCAATTTTGTCATTCCCTTCAAATTTCTCCCATCTTCACTCCTGTCTCTTCCCCCACATGGTGCTCACAGCCCACAGCTTGAAAGCCCCAGTAATTGAATGGTAGATTTAACTAATACCTGGCAGCAAAAGTAACTTGTTCCTTCTGTCCCCTTTTCATTCTGTTTGGCCAAATACATTTTAGTTTATAGCTTCTTTCCAAGGACTGACCTGGAAAGTTAACACAACCCAGGTGGCTAGAAAGGCCCAACAGAGGCTTCACTTTCTTAGGATCTTGCGGAAGAACAGGGTAGAACAACAGCTAATGACCCTCTTTTACCGGTCTACCATAGAGAGCGTCCTCTCATATGGCATTGTGGTTTGGTATGCCGGTCTGACAGCCGCGGATAGGAAAGTATTACAGAGGGTAGTGAGCACAGCACAAGACATTGTGGGCTGTTCCCTGACACCACTGGATGACATCGCCAGGGCTCGTTGCCTTGGAAGAGTGAGGAAGATTCTCAGGGATGACTCACACCCTGGACGGTATCTCTTTACTCTCCTACCATCCGGTAGGAGATATAGGAATATAGCCAGCCGTACCAACAGGCTGAAGAACAGCTTTTATCCGTGGGCTGTTAGGCTTTTAAATGGGACATAATCTTATGCAGAATTGACTTGGGAGGCCGGTGTGTGGTGTAGTTGGTTCACATAGTGTGGTGGGATGGAGGGTTTGTTGTCACTGTGTGTTGGGGGGAGAGAGCACAGGGGGAGGCTCAGCTAATCTCAATGTACACATGTTGTACTTTGACAATAAAGGTTTATTATTTATTATATAAAATGTCAAGGTGGTGGAGATATGAGGGACATGGGATATAATTTTGATGGACTTAGATAGAACAGATTTAAAAGTAGAGATATCTTTATAAGCACAAGTCCTACCCTTGAGAAATACAGCAAAATTGTTCTAAGTTCCTCTGCCACAGGTTTGTGAGAATAGCCATTTGGGTCCAACCCTATTTGTATATGGTTTGGGATGTGATCTTGAAAGGGAGAAATGATAGTTCTAGGGCAGGGGTGACAAACTTGCAACATCACGTGACATATTGCGACTTTTTCTCCATTACCGGCAATGGGGTGGGCGTGGTTTCGGCATGATGCATCCTGCCTGCGGGCTGGCAGTTTGACACCCCTGCTGTAGGGAATCAGGTATAATGCAGTAGAAGTGTGTGGTAATCTTAAACAAAAACAGAACAGTAAATTCAAATAGTGGGTTTATGTTTTAAGACAGTGATGGCAAACCTTTTAGAGATCAAGTGCCCAAGCTGCAACCCAAAACCCACTTATGTGTTGTCGGGTGCCAGGTGGACATGGCCCATTGGGTGGGTGTGGCCCATTGGGTGGGCTTGGCTGAGGTGGTAATGGCAGACTGGGTGGGACTAAAAAGTTCAATCAATCAATTCCAACTTTGCCAGATCTGGTTTTTTTCCTGCAAGAAGTTGCAATTGAATCGATTGAAACTTTTTTTTTTTTTGCACAAGGCGGCAGAGGCCTAAAGCGAAAAAGTTTTATAAAGTCCAGCTGAAGGCCTAGGACTGGGGAGACGGTGCACGTGTCCACAGAGAGGCCTGTGTGTGCTACCTGTGGCACGTTTGCCATAGGTTCACCACCACTGTTTTCAGATGAATTTATCTGTTTGGGATTTGGACTAAATTGCTAGTTCTTCATGATGATGACAGTGGAAATTCGTAGCCAATGGGCTACGAATCCTAGAGAGAATCGTTCAATGAAGTAGGTTTCTATCAGAGGAATTTTTACCTATGAACAATTGAGACTGGTTGACTGGGCAAATAGCAATGTTTTAACCACACTCAGTCCACATGGAAACTTACACAATGATGTGTTAAAATAATTGAAATTGAGGCGTTTTAGTGTCAAATGCTCTAAAAAAAATGACAGTCCTCCCTAGTAACAGTGTCCAGTTAAATAAAGGAAAATCAAACTATATGAGAATCAAGAGTGCAAACTTAAGAATTCCCCTCTACATATGCTTGTGCTAGATTCTCTTTTCATAAGAATCAAGTAAGAACATATCTGTTTTCGTTCAGTTTCAAAAAGAAGGTGCCTACCGAATCAGAGAGAAATGATCTCCTTGCTTCACATATTTTGCTTACTGTGGCTGTTAACTATGAGAACAATTCAAGTGCCAAATTATGGATGGACATCTGAAGAGGGCTAATGTCGCAAAGGAAAGAAATTGTATGCTGTTGGTCACACTAATGTTTTGTTAATGCAAATGATAAAACATGAAATTAAGAAATCTCTAAGTAACTGAGAAGCAGATCAAGACTGACATTGTCTGCTCACATGATTCTTGGTCTACCAGTGATAACGGATATACAAGTTGATAGGTACGTTGTATTCTTGTCATATATTTATTGAACCAGTTCATTGGACAAAACAGGCCCCTTTCATAGAAGAAGAAAATGGCATGGAAATGATTTTTTTTCTTACGGGATATCCTGGATGCATATATATGAATTGTAATATTTATTGATTATAACCTACACATCATTCTGCAGGTACAAAGGGAGTAACCCTGACTAGATGGGAAAGAGAAAGACTTACACGAGAGTCTTGTTCAGTCCATTCATGTTGTAGAGTGTATGAAAGATATACAAAAATATCTGATAATTTGTTTTCAGAATTGCATTGCGGTCAGTACAGGTAGTCCTCAACATATGACTGTAATTGAATTATGGTGATAAGTCATGCCAGTCTTAAGCAGACAATGAGATGACCATGCCCAATTTCATGACCTTGTTTGTAATGGTCGTTAAGCAAATGCTTCAGTCATTAAGTGAATCTATTTCAGCCAGTGGGAAGTAAACACCAGTTCCTGGAAGGGGAAAAAATTGCCATAAAATGCAGTCAAGTGATTGCAGGACATTGCAAGTGGCTGTAAATGTGAGCCACTTGCCAAGCTTCCAAAATTCAGTCACATGACTTGGGGGGGGGAAACAGCCATTGGAACTTTGAAACTGGCATAATTAGCTCTGGGAAGGTCTGTCATAACTTTCAACAGTCGCCAGTTGTGAGGACTACCAGTATTATTTGTCCATATGCATTTGTATCTATGTGTATTTTGTATTAATGAAACTTACATATGATAGAATTAAATTGAAATAAATATTTATAAAGCAGCAGCAGGTAACTTGTTTGTGGCAAGAGAGAATGAATATAAGATTAAAGAACAAATATATCAAAGTACTAAACAGTGTTTAGTTTTTAATCTTATTAGTAATGGCTCAGCACTGAATTCCTCCAACTCACACAAGAGACTGCACAACACTACAAGAGATTCTTGCATTTTGGCTTCAGTGGCTGAGCTTGTCGATCAGAAGGTCGGCAGTTTGGCGGGTCGAATCCCGAGTGCCGCTCACTACGGTGGGAAGGTAACAGCGTTCCGTGTGCCTTTGGCGTCTAGTCATGCCGGCCACATGACCACGGAGACATCCTCGGACAAGTGCTGGCTCTTCGGCTTTGAAACGGAGATGAGCACCAGTCCCTAGAGTTGGAAACGACTAGCACGCATGTTCAGGGGAACCTTTACCTTTACCTTTTTATTAAGACTTTAGCAATGGGAAATGGGTGAGGATAGTACAGTGTAGTATTCTTCCATCGGAACTATCATCAAAACTGTCTTAAGATTCTACCAGCTGCTCCATAGACATCGTGTATGGATTGCATCAGATTTGTACATCCTGCTAAAGTAGACATCATTGTGTGTGGATTGCATCAGATTTGTACAGCCTGCTAAAGTCTGTGCAGATAAGCAGTACTTGCTACCTTTAACAAGACACCTTTCTTTATGATCTTGGCTCATTTAAGTTCTCACATACACTGTTAGAGTTATGTCTAAAGACAAATATTGCTTTTCTTTTCTAAACAAAGATTGATGAAGTATCTCGGATAAAGAAATACATTTTGCCCATGCCTTAGATTTTTGACATGTCTGTTGTGTAAACTTGATTTTAAAACTGTTAGCAGGGAGATAGGGAAGGAGAGGAGAATGATGATATGAGCCAAAAATCAGATATATGTGTGGGTGCAAAGTCAGCTAGTATTCACATCATTTTTTTTAGTTTGCTTGGATACTGAATAATTTACAGTGCATTTGTGATATACAGTTGCAAGTATGTGAACCCTTTGGGATTACGTGGATTTTGCATGAATTGGCCATAAAATGCGCTCTAAACGTCATGTAAGTCACAAAAATAGAAAAACACAGTCTGCTTAAAATAATACTACACAAACATTAGCTGTTGTCTTGTTTTAATTGAACATAAGATGGAAACATTCACAGTGCAGGGTGGAAAAAGTATGTGAACCTTTGGATTAAATAACTGGTTGACCCTCCTTTGGCAGCAATAACCTCAACCAAACATTTCCTGTAGTTGCAGATCAGACCTGCACAACGATCTGGAGTAATTTTGGACCACTCCTCTTCACAGAACTGTTTCAATGTAGCAATATTCTAGGGATGTCTGGTGTGAAACGCTCTCTTAAGGTCATGCCACAGCATTTCAATCAGGTTGAGGTCAGGACTCTGACTGGGCCACTCCAGAAGGCGTATTCTGTTCTGTTGAAGCCATTGTTTTGTTGAATTACTTGTATGCTTTGGGTCATTGTCCTGTTGCATCACCCATCCTCTGCGGAGCTTCAGTTGGCGGACAGATGGTCGTACGTTTTCCAAAGTGTCCTGATAAACTCTGGAATTCATTTTCCCATCAATGACAACAATCCGTCCAGGCCCTGAGGCAGCAAAGCAGCCCCAAACCATGATGCTCCCTCCGCCATGTTTTACAGTGGGGATGAGGTCTTGATGTTGGTGTGCTGTGCCTTTTTTCTCTCCACACATAGTGTTGTGTGTTTTTCCCAAACAACTCAATTTTGGTTTCATCTGTCCACAGTATATTTTGCCAGTAGTGCTGTGGAACATCCAGGTGCTCTTTTGCAAACTTCAAACGTGCTGCAATATTTTTTTGGGACAGCAATGGCTTCCTCTGTGGTGTCCTCCCATGTACGTCATTCTTGTTTAATGTTTTCCTTATTGTGGCTGTGTCAACAAAAATGTTAGCATGTGCCAGAGATTTCTGTAGGTCTTTAGCTGACACTCTAGGATTCTTCTTTACCTCATTAAGCATTATGCACTGTGCTCTTGCAGTCATTTTTACAGGACGACCACACCTAGGGAGAGTAGCAACAGTGCTAAACTTTCTCCATTTGTAGACAGTCTGTCTTGCCGTGGACACATGAACATCAAGGCTTTTGGAGATACTTTTGTAACCCTTTCCAGCTTCATGCAAGTCAACAATTCTTGATCGTAGGTCTTCTGAGAGCTCTTTTCTGCGAGGCATGGTTCACATCAGACAGTGCTTCTTGAGACCAGTAAACCCAAAACAGGTGTGTATTTTTAAAGGGTAGGACAGCTGTCAGCAACACATCCAATATCATCACACTGATTGGAGTCAAGGTTGGCTCACTCCTGGCTCCAGTTAGCGCTTGGAGAAGTCATTAGGCTAGGGGTTCACATACTTTTTCCACCCTGCACTGTGAATGTTTCCATCTTATGTTCAATTAAAACATGACAACAGCTAATGTTTATGTAGTATTTTAAGCAGACTGTGTTTTTCTATTGTGACTTACATGACGTTTAGAGCGCATTTTATGGCCAATTCATGCAAAACCACATAATCCCAAAGGGTTCACATACTTTTTCTTGCAACTGTAGGTACTTTTTCAGTTTTGTACAAGTCGGCTACATAGAAGTTCCCCGTGCTGGAGGCCCTTTTAGTATGAGAGAACACAATCCTGGTGGTTTCTAGCTTCTTAATCTCTGCAGTCAGTCTTAATTTCGCTCAGCTGTTCATAATTCAGTTTCTTTCTTTAAACAACTTTTCAATAATTAACACTCTTACTTAGAACTGATTTATTTATAATCCTTGCTTTCTATATGGCAAACTTGTGAAGAACCAGCCAGCCCATCAGGCCATTTGTGAATGGGGATTGGGGTGGGTGGGCAATTAAATAATGTCACATCTAGAGTGGTTTAATCTCCCACTAAGTAACTGGACTGGGGCTACTTTTCCCTATTTACAGCAAGATTTGACCAGTAGGAACCAAGCCTACTGAGACGAATCCCCAATATTTCCCATGCCTTCCTAACGTACGGAATATTTAAAATGTAATGTCAGACACATAATTATTTGAATTGTGAAAATTGATATGGTATCAATATAAGCACCTTGAATTATACTCAGAAGCACACTGACAACCAGTGAGGCTCAGGTACTAGGGCTGTTACATGTGCTGAATCACCCCTGCCATTTACGAGCTAGGAGATGCCAAGTTTGAAAAACACCGATCTAAAGGATGACAAAGTAGAGAGTCAGCCTAGTAATGCTTTGTCAGCTAACACAAAATCTGTTTAGATTTGTCCTGTTTTTCCAATTTGTTGCAAGTTAAATTAGTCTTGGTTATGTGTTTTAAAAAAGAGACCTCTGTGTGTTTGTTTGTGTATGTACGTACGTACACACACACACACACACACACACACACACTGACATCTCCTTTTTAAAACACACAAACACAAATATATATGTGAAATAAAAACCCAAAACGTCTATGTACTTATTTGCGAAATACAGATGCTTTCAACATAATAGCACTTTTTCTGGCTCTTTCCCATCTCTCTGGAGAAATAAAAACATTGAATAGTGGGGAGATCACAAAACCTGACTGAAAAGGAAGTGAGTCAGAAGCTTCATATAGTACATTTTTACAGGGTAACCTTTACTCTTTCCCTCCTCTGTGTCAGACAATCATGGCCTTTCTTTAGCCTATCTCCCAAATGGATAAGCATGCAGAATCTTAACTCATCTCTAAACCAGATTGTTGGAACAGCAGAACATGGCCCAATGTTCACTGATTGGCTGCCTTCCAATTGTGTATCACAAGGGCACTAAGTTGATTTTCTATTTAGGGTACATACAACTATTTTTGGCAATAATGTTTTATGATTTCTCTATTACCACAGTCTGCCAGGGTGAGTGGGAAGATCAGGTCAGTAGGAATTCAGGCCAGTCTTACCCGCTTGTTTTGCATGTCCTTTTTACAGCAAATTGTCCTTTATTTTTTTTAAAGGAAAAACACAAATATCCTCCCCCTTGTGCTTTTTAAATGTCATTTTGCCTGTCTTGCATGAATAGGAGACTTTCTCATTTCATCTTTCCCTGTTTCATCTCTCTCCATCCCTATTCTATTGATTTTTTTCTCTCTAAATGTCTGCATGCACTGCAAAAAAAGGAATAATTTCTAGATCCCATTGTATAACCACCAGTTTTATTTTAACATTTGAAAGAGACATTTGCATGCAGGTATGTAAGAAAAATCTACTGAAATGTATCTTCTGCATGTATGTGCGTGATGTCTACTATTTATGCATGGTATTTTCTCTCTGGGAAGGGCAGTGGTAATACATAATCTCAAGTATTGTGGCTTGTACACATGGCTTATTACTCAGTGTGTAGTAATAACCCAGCCAATGATGGCTTATCCAACAAACCTTGGTTAAAAGCATGGGGTAGGTATCTGTTCTTCTTTTTATGATCTTTACATTGATTTTTATCCTCCAAGGGCTGAACGAAATGCATCAGATGCTGTCATAATCAAAAGGGCAAAAATCGTTATTTTTTCTTTCTTTCTTTCTTGAATGTGGAGAGCAGATCGTTGTATTAAGTTTTACAAATTTTGCACATCTGGGAAGCAAAGCAAGGTGAAAAATTACAGGATGACAAATTGGTGTTCTTTGATCTTCAACTTTGAGTAGCATGAACTTTGGCTGCAGAATGGAGCTAGGGAGCAGAAGGCTGGTTGTGGGCTGCCCACATTCGGCCTTTCCTCCTGGCCATGCCTGATGACGTTGAGCCGGATGGGCTAATGGAAACAGGTGGAATTTCACCCCCTTGGCAGCATCGGAAGCTGATGATCTGAAACAACGTTCAATGTCTAAGTTGTTGGATTGTGTATAGTAAAAATGTAACCCCATTTTTCTCAATGTGTATTAAATTAATTATCTCTGATGTTGTTCTTAGAATTGTGTCGTTTTAAACATTTCTCTTTATTTGTAGGAAGATTCCGAAATTTCAGATAAACGTTAAAAAACATTTGTAGACCTAGTTCTTGAAAGCGACCACTTCCATAACCAATGGAATGTTGGGAGATAGCAGGATATTGGAAATACCAAGTTATTACTGGCTAATTTTGAAAATATAATATTTATAACATATATGCATGTTAAAATGTAATGGCCTTTTGAAGGGTTAATTACACAGTTTAAAATCAGAATATCTTGTCATGCCATTTAGCATCTTTAAGCAGCAATTGTCCCAGCGGTCTGGAATATTTTACAGCTTAACTCAGTGAGTTAAGTGACATACATAAATATTTCAGTATGAAAAAAATTGGGAAACTATTTGACCGAGTTCATGGCTGTTTTGGGAAATTTCTTAAAGCTAACAAAGATTTGCTATCTGATCTATAGGTCCTTTAGAAAAATCTTCCATCTAATGGGATTTGTTTAAATTAAGAACGCATGTTTGCCATTACAGCTTTTAGCCCAGATACTACAAAAGAGAAAGATTGGTGGCTAAGTGCATCTGAAAAGGCAGACCCCGAAAGATAAAATCATGTTTTCCTCTAATGGCAAAACCACATTTATTTTATTATTTTTCTTTCAGTGCTGTGAAAATCGTAAGTATCTTAAACATGAAGTAAATTAAGCAAGAAGCTGGCATTCGATATTTTGACTGCTATTAGAATAAGAAAAGTGGTAGTTGAACATAATGGAAGGTAAAGCTTGGAGCAAAATAGTTTTTTCCTCAAGACTGGTCAAAACACATTGGGGTAAAACCTAATGCCAGCCCTGCTTACTCATTCCATTCTTTATAAACTTCTACATATGGGACACGTTTTTCTGAAATGTGCCATCTTTCTTTTTTGTTTATTTAAATTTATTTATTTGTATGATACTTACAGCATGCAACTTTTGGTAGCAACTCTCCGTACTTTAGGATTAATTAGAAGTATAAACACAAAGAAACTAAAAACAAACACACAACAACCAAAACTTGCTATGGCAAGTTTTGTTATTTCTAGACGGGCTCTTCTAGCGCTCTGGCCCATTCCCTGAGGGAGAGAGTCATGTTTTCAGGCCCTCGTGAAGACCAGCAGGGCCTATGTACATTTTTTATGTGGCTGTCCTACACATTATGCTTCTTGAGTTCATGCGTCAGCCATTCTGCTTTCTATATTGTTCATATCTGAAAGAAAAATATTTCTGTATTGGAAGGTCTTACTGAACACTACCATGTAAATGTTAAAAATTGTGGATCCTCATTGACACTGTGACTGTTTAGTGAATTTTCATTAAAACACTTTTGTGTGTGTTTACAGTTCACCTGAGTTTTCCTAAATAGATGTTCTCATTCTCCCTTCATGTGGAAGTTATTTCCTCCTCTTGTTATAGATTTCCTGCACCATGCTGTATTTGAACAAAGCAGATTTTAATTAAAGGAGCCAGCATTTCAGAGCTCATACAGAATATCAGGCCTTATTATCATTCTCATTGAGGTAACAAATTGGAGCATCTTAGTCCATTATTCCTTGAGCTTTTGAAGATCACTTCTTTGAAGGTCCATCACTTCAGTCCTTAACGCTTGTAGAGATATGATCATAAACCAGACTGGGTTTTTTTGCAAGGGCAAAATTCCCATGTGGCTAGGGAAGTATAAGAGCTCGTCAGCCGTGTCCCAGAAATCATGGCATCTCTGAAGTTATTTTGACAGGCCAATAAAGCAAATATGGAATCTGGAACCTTCCTAGTGCTCTGTTCTGTGCTTCCCATAAGCCCCATTTATCATGGCTCATAAAGATTATAGGAGCTGATGCTCAGAATAGGTAAAGGACACCAAGCTATCTTTGCCAGTTACACTCAGGATTAATTTGAGGGGGGTTTGTCATTTTTGAGAAAACTATGGAAATGAAAAATGTGTCTATAACTGTATAAATTCAAGGTTTGATTTTGATTTGATTAAATTTATATGCCGCCTTTCTCCCTGAGGACTCAGGGCGGCTCACAACCATAAAAATTAAAAAAAAACAAATTCTAGAGATTTTAAATGTATTTGTTCCATTCTTTGTTTCTTAGAGGATTGTCCTCATATTCTTAATTTTGCAGTTTATTATTGCTTGTAGAATTGCTTTTCAAAATTCAAATGGTGAATGACCTTCAAGCCTTAAACTCAAAAAATGATGTTCTAGCAAACGCACAGAGCTGGTGTTAGAACTTGAGCGAAAGCTTAGAATGCTTTGCGCAAAAGGTCCTGGGAATTTAGGCCATGCCCACTTCAGGTTGGATGTTTCCGATTTTCTGTTCACAATACATGATGAGCCATTTCTCTGCTTTTGCTAGTCTTTTCACATAATTTATATGCTGGGTAGAATAGTGAGGTAGATAATTTGTGAATGTTTTAAATTTAATAACTTCAAACACTTTTTGTGCTTGAAATATAATGATACAATTACTGTACAGAGAGATATGTAACAATCCAGGCATATTCCTTATTGAACATTATTTCAACATTTTATAAATGTGAAACTACTGTATAATTGGTTGTGATGTTCGCAGTTACATATATTCCTCTATATTTTATTCACCGTGTTAATTTGTATAACTGTGATGCTTCATAATCTGCTTTAATTTTCCAGCTGGTAGGTTTTAATATACAAATAGTTTTAAAACCATTTTAGCTCTCATCTTTCCGGATGGCATGTTAATGTTATTCTAGCATTACTTTATAGTAGTTATGGATACTTTTGAACCTTGACCCTATTATCTGTTGGAAACACCTTATAAACTAGTCTAAAATAACCTTAATTTGCACAACTGCTCATTTAAAAAGGCAGCATCTCTTTTTAAATAAGATGATACCCTTGAATGATCAAGAAGAGAGACAGATATTTTGAGACTACTGTGTGATGACTTCTCTCAACAAATAGCTCATTGTTTGGATGCGGTTGCCTTTCATGAAGCCATTGCAGCACTGGTTAGCCAAGTAAGGTGGCCTAGAGCAGCGTTTCCCAACCTTAGGAACTTGAAGATGCGTGGACTTCAACTCCCAGAATTCCCCAGCCAGCGTAGCTGGCTGGGGAATTCTGGGAGTTGAAGTCCACGCATCTTCAAGTTCCTAAGGTTGGGAAACGCTGGCCTAGAGCACACAGTACAGAAGATTATGGCTTTTCAAGCTAAGCCAAAAGGGTGTTGCCACACAAGATAGGAATGTTGGATAAAAAATGCTACAAAAAAGTTTGAAGCTGCAGGACCTTATTTTCCCCTTTTTGCTGCCTTGTTTGGATTCAGCTTCATATAGGAAAGAGAGGTTTCACTTTCTGAAGATGTTCTCTTAATTAAGGGTTGGCCAAATATGGCACTAATTATTGGCCTGGACAGGTATATCAGGCATTTGATCATCTCTTACCAATTCTGCCTACTTTCTACTCTCTCTACTACACTATATGTTTTGTTTGTCGTTAGTCCTCCTGGTGTGATAGTTTATATTGAGAAAAGAGATGGAGAGGTCACCCTCTCTCCTTTCAAAGTAATTTACCTGGTACCCAAAATATGCTGTGTTATTGTGGCACCTGAATCAAAATATTGCATGTAGTCCAGCCAAGAAGGAACAAGTAGGAGTTCTAACATTATCTTTATTGTAAGGTCACAGTAAGAGAATCTTGAAAATCTGAAAATACTACTCCCCTCTCTTTTACTCTCCTGAAAACTAGAGGAGGTTCCTTCGGTGACATTGTCTCCATCCTCACCTTCCTTCAGACTCAGATTTCACTTAATCAAACCATTATTTAGGCTGTAGCTCTTCCTTCTGTTTCGCAAAGTCATACAGTTGACCACTAGTAGTTGACAGCTGAGGTGGCTATTTTACTGTAACTTTACAATCACTGTGGTCAATTTTATTTTTCCCCATATCAGAAGAAGGGAAGCATGCAATGGTTATCTCAAGCAGCATACTTTTCTTCTTGAAGACTACAAATAATGAGAGTTTGAATGTCAAGAATATGAGGCAAAAGGAGGTTCACTTGCTTTTCTTCTAGAAATACTCCATCTGGGCAGATTTTTATTTGCATAATGGAGAATATGTTGGACAGTATTCTTGTGGCTGACATATTCACATAGGTAAGAAGAGATCTTGAATAAGGAAGGATGTTCAGTCCTATATTAAGCTGGTATCTTGCTAAATTTTTCTCCCACATCTCCAAAATCTCCTATAAAAATGCCTAGTTCCAATGGTGGGATTCAGCCGGTTCGCACTGGTTCGGCAGAACCGATACCTAATTTTTTGTTGACTTTGGCGAACCGGTTATGATAAATCCGCACAAGCCTCCCTTGCCGCCTCCCTCTGGTACCCCTCCACCAGCCCTCTGTTGCCGCCACCACACTTTCTTGCGTGCACTTTCTTGCTGCCCTACATCGGCCGGCGTCTCCCTTGTGGAAATGGCAGCCCTGTTTTCTGCCGCTTTCCTCCCAGCAGAAGGAAGGAAAGGAAGGACGTGTTGTATGGAAGGACATTAAGCTGCGGGAAAACTACTCCAGCTGGAGCTGGGAGAGGAAGGCAGCTGGGGAGGCTTGCGCTCCTCGGTCATGGTGCGAGCCATGGGAGAATTAGTGGAGGAGAAGGAGGCAGCGGCTGCTGCTAGGCAGGTGATCTTCAGGGCGAAGAAGGGGCAGCAGGGACTGAAGAAAGCCCCTCCAGCAGCAGATGTGGCTGTTGTGCAGAGGCAGCAGAGACTTGTTGTCACTCCCCCCTGGGTCCGAAATGGGTAAGGTCCATCCTCCATAGTATGGCAGTCCGGCTCGGGAGGGGAATGAAAGGGAAGAGGGGGGGCGGGCAACCGAGTCATTGAACCGGCGGGGGAGGTCACCGAGTGGGAAGTGGCCTGGGTGCGGGGGGGGGGGGGCTGAAGTAAGCAGGTGTGGGGCATGTGGGGCAACTCCACCTCCCACCCCTGCCCTAGCTTGGCATGCACCTCTTTTTTTTTCCCCTCAGGGATCAAATTTAATTATTTTAACTGTTTTTAACTCTTGTATTGTATTGATGTTTTTAAATACTTAGTAAACCGCCCTGAGTCCTACGGGAAAACGGCGGTATATAAATTCAATAAACTTAAACTTAAACTTAAACTTAAACTTAAAGGGTTCTGTGATTTCAGAGAGAACCGGTTGTGAAATTATTTGAATCCCACCACTGCCTAGTTCACACACAGGATCCATGTTGGATGTGGAACAGTCCACTGAAGTATGTAAGCTATTTCACCCACTTCCCTTTTGAACGAACCCAAAGGAGAGATTGGTAACATTAAATGCTGGCCCTGTTCCAGTCTTCCATTGTGAGCCAGATATCTACTTTCCTTGATCTGTTCCATAAAAGTCCCCATGCCATTCCACTTTGCTTCAGTTCAGTAGTTCAGCCTCCTCCTTTTTTTAACCCTTTCCCTGTCAGATGCCTGGTGCAGAATGAAGAAAGTGAACTGCAAGCACCCAGCAGATGCCTTATTCTCAGCCTTTTGAGAAAGGCAATGAGTAGAGCACTGAAGGGACAATTAGGACTGTCCCATGAAGATTACCTACAGGAGCCACAGCCAAGAAGAAAACCCCAAATGATATGAATAGATTGGGAGCAAGTAAAACATTATAGGGCAGAAGTCCCCAACCCCTGGTCTGTGGACCAGTACCGGGCCACGGCATGCCAGGAACCAGTCCGCACAAACACGCAAAGCCCCATCCGCAAGATGCAGGCAGCACACAAAACCACGCGCCGTCCACAGAAAACCTCTCTCCACAGAACTGGTCCCTCTGTTATAGGAGAATCATTAGCATGTATTCAGTTAGCGGAGTTGGTCACTTATACACCAAGCTTGCCAAGTGGAGGCATATAAGATTTAGCTGGAGGAAATAATGGATTTTTCCTAACTAATCCAATCTGCATTTCTTTCTGTCAAAGTCACCCAAGACATTTAAATTGTGATGAATGCAGTGTTCACACCACTCCAGAGACAGACAACTCTTGATTACCTTTTATAATTGGAGATTTGCATATTCATTCCTAACTAAAAATATCAAGATTCTTATTTTGTTCTTTCCAGGGCTCATTGAACTCTGTCCTAAAGAGTACATGAGTGTTAAGAAAGCAACCATTATAAAGATATTAGGTAAATATTAAGAGTTGTATATTATTTGAAAATAATTTGGAAAAAGTGCTTTGGATACCCCTGTGTTCTTCACTGAAGCATCCCCTCTTTTTTTAGGTTTATGTGGAAGGTGGGGAGGGGGAAGGGACAGAAGGGACAGGGCGGTATATAAGTCTAATAAAATAAAATAAAATAAATAAAATAAATGTGTTATGTTTGTACAAGACCTGAAGCACCTCTGCATAATACTTGAAGCATATATTGTATCTATTAAATATGTATGTGTTTGCAATAATGTATTCAATATTTGGCAGTAAACAAGTAATATATGATAACCACTTTCCCAAAACATACTTCCGGTTAGAATTTTTCATAAAATTGCATTTTTCAGGTTGTCTTTAATCCTCAGATTCCCAGATTTTTGAAGCCATAAAACTGTTTTTTTAATGACTTTCTATTTCTGCACAAGAAATTTTTTGGGCGCCAGGAACTGGCTCCGTGGAGGATGTTTTTTCCTCAGACCAAAAGGGGGCGGGGCGTGATTTCACGTGCTGCCTAGATCTCGCACATGCGCGGATTGGACTTCACTCACTTGCGTAGCCTATTTCCTGGTGGGCTATAGACAGGTGTTGGTCTACGGCCCGGGGGGTTGGGGATCCCTGTCCTTGTTAATACATTTTATCATCATGTAATGATCCTGTTAATGGAAGAAATAGATAGATAGATAGATAGATAGATAGATAGATAGATAGATAGATAGATAGATAGATAGATAGATATATGTGTATATAGATAGATAGATAGATAGATAGATAGATAGATAGATAGATAGATAGATAGATAGATAGATTTGGGTCTTGCCCAGTACAGAAAATCTCTGGTCACAATAAAGTGTTGGGTTGAAACAAATACCGTAATATAGATACATAAACAACAGCCATTTGTAATGATGTATTACCCTAAAGAAGCATTTCTGTCCTTATTTCAGTTATTTCACTATGCTGATAACTTTCTGAGTCTTTCTCTGCTTTAACGTAACATACTTCACTGCCTTTAAAATTAGAGAGTTCTTTCACGGTTTGTTTTTTTTTTACAACCTCCCCCTCACTGCAACAACTAAGACTTGGTATTGCATAAGATGCTATCACAATTTTTATTAAATGTAACAGTGTAAATGTTAATTGACACTTGGTGGGAAAAAGGGAGGGTAGGTATTCAAAATTGCATTGGCTCTCTTTTCCATGTGTCTCTTTTCAGACTATAGTAAAACCTCAGATAGTGCATATCAACTTGCAAACATAATTACTTTGAATATCAGCCGGCCAGTCCTCCTGCTGGTTCACCTACTGGGTACGGGTGACTGGACAATTCATATCCTTACTGGAGGATGAAATATAATTCAGTTTATGGATTATACTTCTCTACCCCTCCCCCTTTTTATATTTCCACTGTGATGCTGAAATATTCTACATGCCAAGTTATAACATTTAACTAAGTGCATGAAATGACTGTAGCTCACATCGGGGGGGTTTTTATAAAAGTTTTTATTGAATTTTTTTTTTATCAGGGAGGGGATATAACCAGGGTAGGGATTAGGGTTTAGGGTGGGGTTAGGATCGGGATTGGGGTTGGGAACAACATTGGGGTTGCCCCCCAAGAACATGTTCAAGCTTTAGCAAACAGACTATTGTCCGGGTAAAGGTAAAGATTCCCCCGCACATGCGTGCTAGTCATTTCCAACTCTAGGGTCCAGTGCTCATCTCCGTTTCAAAGCCGAAGAGCCAGTGCTTGTCCAAGGACGTCTCCGTGGTCATGTGGCTGGCATGACTAGACACCAAAGTCACACAGAACGCTGTTACCGTCCCACCGTAGTGGTCCCTATTTTTCTACTTGCATTTTTACGTGCTTTCGAACTGCTAGGTTGGCAGAAGCTGGAACGAGTAACAGGCGCTCACTCTGTTACACGGCACTCGGGATTTGACCCGCCAAACTGCCGACCTTCTGATCAACAAGCTCAGCATCCTAACCCACTGAGCCACCGTGTCCCTTATTGTCTGGGTACATATATTCAATTAACGTTAATTAATATAACAGTAAATAGCTGTGATGTATATGCTAAACGATAATCATAAACTGTATCAGTTAGTCAATACATATCATTCTTCTTACTAATATATTTTCAAAATAACATATCACATTCATTTCTGGCTAGTTCGTTTTCCTAACCATTGGTAAAATTTATCCCATGTTTTAAAATAAATTGAATCCTCTTTCTCTTTAATCTCTAAGGTTAATCTGTTTATTTTTGCACGCTCTAAAATTTTCTTGATTAAGATCTCTTCAGTTGGTAGGTTTTCATTTTTCCAGTATTGGGCAAATGCTATTCTTGCTGCTGTCAATACATGTAGCTCACATAGTTTTTGACCAATTAGGCCAAAGCATCAGATCAGAGGTCATTGTGAATGGGAAGTTGTAGTTTTAGATCTTGAAATGAGAAGCTTTGCTTTTTAGCTTCTGCATAGTGTTTATTTTTCTTATCTGGAAGATTCTCCCATTTAGTTCTCTTGGAGGAATGATATATGTGTCATGATTCTCTTTAGGGCGCTGTATCCCAATCTGGACAATTTAAAGAAGTTCTAATCCCAGATTCCCTTAGCACAGGGCCATGGCTAAGAATTCTGGGAGTTGAAGTCCACACATTTTAAACCCGCCCAGGTAGGGAAACACTGTTATGGGGAATCCCAATGATAGCTTGATTTTCCAGCATCTGATTTCCTGCTATTTTACAGTAAGTGTGGTGAAAAAAAGAAAAGGCTTCAAACCATGATCCATATTCTGAGTTATTAAACTCAGGAAAATACTTGAATCTTTTCCTTTCTTTGTTATTGTTCTTGAAAGTCAGAAACCTAAGTTTACCTATGTAGACAGAACTACCTATTGTCACTGCAATTGCATGCAATAAGGATGTTATTACTTATTGGGCTTAACTGTGCTGCCTTTTTTAGCTGTGATTTTATAAATAAAAAAGGGATTATCCAAATTAATACATCATGAAAACTGGTTGGCTACTTGGATATTTGTACCAGTTGGATATGAAGGGTTTCTGGGAAACATCCGGTCATTAAATTAATTAGAATTTCTTTTAACATGCCTTTATTTGGTATGTGGTTTTATCCTATTCTCCTTTGGGTTAAGACTTTATTATAATATAAAATATAAAATATCTTTCCTAAGAAAATTAACTAAGAAACCAATTGTTTTGATAGGAAATGTTTTTATTCTTTATGTTAGAAGGATATTTGGTCAAACATTCTACTTTGTTTAAAAAAAACCAAAAAACTTCAAAAGAGAACAAATAGAAAAAATAGGAAACTTTTAGCCGCTTGTTGTGATATGAACCAGAAACAATTTGGTATAGCGCCTTAATGCTTTCAAGCAGTCAGACTTAAGGTAAAGGTAAAGGTTCCCCCGCACGTGCATGCTAGTCGTTTCCGACTCTTCAAAGCCGAAGAGCCAGCGCTTGTCAGAGGATGTCTCCGTGGTCATGTGGCCGGCATGACTAGACGCCAAAGGCACACGGAACGCTGTTATCTTCCCACCGTAGTGGTCCCTATTTTTCTACTTGCATTTTTACGTGCTTTCGAACTGCTAGGTTGGCAGAAGCTGGGACGAGTAACAGGCGCTCACTCTGTTACGCGGCACTCGGGATTCGACCCGCCAAACTGCCGACCTTCTGATCGACAAGCTCAGCGTCCTAACCCACTGAGCCACCGCGTCCCTTCAGTCAGACATACATATCATTAAAAAAAGGTGGGGGGAGAGCGAGATGATATCCAGCATGGGATATGCCCACCTGCTCAGAAATCAGATGAAGGAGTGGCAAGGGTGGGATAGCCCGGGGGTGCAGAAAGCTGGTGGGGACTTACCTTATCAGTGTCCCTTCTGGGAAATGGGTTTTTTTGTGAATGGGTTAGCCAAGGTGGCATCAAGATTCGGAGTGTTCCTACAATAAGTTTACAAACTCCAAATGTACTTGTTGGGCCCATATGCAGAAACAAAAATACAGGAATAACCCACATGTTAGGGCGTCTTTGGTTGAAGTAAAGACACTTGGGAAAGGTAACATTATGTCCCTTCAAGAAGCTACGGCTTGATTCTGTTGTTTTGTATGTTAGCAACTTGTCTCCAACCTTCCTTTTTAGGCATGATTGTTCAGAAGGTGGTGGAACTGTAATTGCAAAGTACACTGGATGTAATGGATTGCCAGAACTCTTTTTAGTCAGAATTTGGGACTGAGGGTGGATCACATTTTTTAATTTTTTTTAAAATTCCATTTATATCCCGCCCTTCTCCGAAGACTCAGGGCGGCTTACAAGCTTGATCACTCTTACTGATAATTTTTGAGTGTGGGATGAGGGAATGTAATTTTTCTAATCCTACTTGATCTTTTGGCTGCCTTCAGTATCATGAGCCATGATATTTTTTCTGAGCTGGTTGGCTCCCCCACCCCTTGAAATTCTTGTGTTGCCTGCTAATTTAGAATTTGTGGTGACTTCTGAAGCCAGAAGACATTAAAGGAGGCACTATGGATTGTGTTTGTTAAAATTTTCCCCATTAATTACGTACAGTATCGGGTTGTTTCTTGGTGAGCTTAAAGGGCAGGGACAGTCTCTGGAATACAAATTAAATTAAAGAGGTTGTTTTTGTTGGGCAAGTACTTATTTACTTGTTTGTTTATTGATTGATTGATTGATTTTTTTCTATACTGCCCATCTTCCTTAGGATGGAGTTTTATAGTCCTGCAGGTTTTATAGTTGTGCAACCTCTCTCTCCCTCTCCCCACAGCGTTCCTTAGTTTTAGGCACGGGCAAGAAAAGATTACATATTAAAGAGGATTAAGCATGTAGCAGGTATAAGGTGCCTGCCACAACAAAAGAGGGAGATAATTATCTAATGGGGTTAGAGCAGAAAGTTGTTATCTCAGAACTTGCTAGAGTAATATGAAGAGCTAGATTATCTAACCAGTCTCTCTTCCGGGACTTAATTAAAAATTGCAGGTCAATCACAGGACATTGTGAAGATTGTGAGGAGGTGGCATTGTTTTGCAATAGTTCCCCTCTTTCCTGAAAAGTTGGCTCCAATCTCTGGTGGGTGGGGAAAGTCTTTTTGTCCATGAAGCAACTAGGAGGTTCCATCTGCTGGCATGAGATGAGATGTTATAAATATGTAGATAATATTAAATTGTTATAATAATAATAATAATGTAGATAATATTAAATTAATATTAAATTCCTGGCTGGTCAGGAGGTGTGAAGGGAAACCTGACCTAGTATTTGGAAATAGTTCAGGTCTGGACATGTAGGAGAAGGAGTGCCAGAATCTGGGGACAGAGTTAAAAGAGTGGTCAGCCTAGAATCCCTATGTAGCCACAAGTAAACTAAATCTACACACACACACACACACACACACACACACCCAAAAAATTTCCATTGATCCTTATCTAACCTCAAGCAAGTGCTAACTGTTAGTTGAGAATATTCCTGTGCATAGGCATAAGTAATAATAAATCAAGTTTAATTGTACCTTCACGTGTGGGCCTGGTCTTTCACCCCTGACAGGATGAGGAGAAATAATAATAATAACAACAACAACTATGTGAATCAAAGTACAGAAAAATTGCTGCAGGCTGTGAAAACAGAGAGCATTATAAAAATAACAGAAACAAAGGCAGAATATAAGGAAAAACGGCTGGATGGCAGATTAAATAGATGGAAAACCAAAGCTTTGCATGGACAGCATTTGAAAAACATTGAAGGAAAATGTGATAACAACTTGACATGGGCATGGCTTAATATGGGAACCATCAAGAAAGAAACGGAAGGCTTAATACTGGCTGCTCAAGAACAAGCACTACAAAGTAATGCCATGAAAGTGAAGATACAAAAATCTACTGACAATCTAAATTGCCAACTTTGCAACAACAAAGTTGAAGCTGTTTCACATTTAAAAGCTAGACATGACCGAGTTGCTAAACTAATTAACTGGGCGTTGTGTAAAAAATACAACTTTCCTGTGTTTGAAAAGTCGTGGGAACATAGGGTGGAAAAAGTTGTTGAAAATGAGAGAGTGAAGATCTTGTTGGACTTCCGGATATAGACAAATTGCCATTTGGAACACAACACACCAGATAACGCAGTCATAGAGAACCGAAGCGTACAGTTGATTGATATCGCTGTACCAGGAGATGCCAGAGTCGAAGAAAAAGAACTGGAAAAATTACAAAATACCACGACCTGGCCATCAAAACTGTGTGATTATGGATGAAACGTGTAACAGTGATACCCATTGTCATCGGGGCACTGGGAACTATATCCAAAAACTTTGCAAAATACATCAAGAAATTGCAGCTTCCTGCAATAACTCCAGCAAAGCTACAAAAAACTGCGCTACTCAGAGCATCTTACATTTTAAGGAGATACCTGGTTGATACCTAGGTTGCTGGCAGCAACTCGTGTCAGCCATTAGTGCCAGTCAGTTTGGGTGTTCAGTTGACTGAAGTTCATGTTTAATGAATAATAATAACAACAAAAACCACCCATGGCTGGGCCTGGACAGCTATGGGGTGCGGTCCCTATGGTTATGGGATTACCGGTCTTTGGATTGGTAGTGGCTTAGCCATCGTGAACCGACCCAGGCACCTCCCATCACCAATGATGAGAAGAAATTTTTAAAAATCCATACTGGATCGGTTGTTGCCCGAGTCAACCAGGACCGCGTCAGATGCTATGGCTCCTGGACATCTGTTGAAAAATGGGCCCCAGGGCTCAGTTGTTACTGCTGGGGAACCAGAGTGTACAACTGTAAAGCAACTGGAACAAAAGTGCAAAACCTGGACAACCGAAGAAAATCAAGAAATCATCCAATGCTACTACCAGGCAGAACCAGCAGCCAGGGGATTTCAAAAAAGAATAATGCAACTGTGGGAGGAAAAGCATCTTGAAAGTGACATAACTGAACAATGATTAATGGTTCAAAGAGGTTTTCATTATCCGTAATAAAGTTTTTACAGATGAGGAAATTCAACATCTAGGAATATTGGCTAAAAAGAAAACAACAAGCAATTTGATGAACGGGCTGAAGAAATTGTTCCAATACTGCAACAAATTGACCAACCAACAGAAGAAGCCGCCACACAGGATGAATACTCCCCTGTGCAACAACTTGAAAATGTAGAGCTAAGTAATCTAGCGAAAATGCTGAAAGAAAAGATTGAAAACCGCTTCAAAGAAAACACAGAAAGAAAAAGACTGACAGCCATCCATGAAGTACATAGCAAACAAGTGAAAGATCTACTAAATGCTATGAGCAACCTTTTAACTTTGAAAATGTGCTATATTATCCATGCAGCGAGGAAAAATGGGAAAAATAGAAGGAATAGAACTGGGAAACGGAAGTATTATGAAAGCACTAGCAAAGGATGACGGTTACAAATACCTAGGTATATTGGAAGTAGATAACATCATGAATGGAAAAGTCAAAGAGTCACACAAAAGTAATATATCAGGAGAGTCTGCAAAATACTAAAATCAAATCTGAATGCTGGAAATATAATTAAAGCCATTAATACATGGGCAGTCCCAGTGATACGCTACCCAGCTGGAATTATCAACTGCACTTTGGCTGAATTGGAACACCTAGACCGGAAAACACGTAAACTTTTGAACATGCACCACGCTCTACATCCATGAAGTGACATCGACAGGTTGTACCTGCCAAGAAGAATAGGGGGCAGAGGGCTACTGCAAATCCACCAAACTGTAGAAGAAGAAAAACGAAGTTTGAATGACTATGTAAATCAAAGTACAGAAAAATTGATGCAGACTGTAAAAAAAGAGAGCATTATAAAAATAACAGAAACAAAGGCAGAATATAAGGAAAAACGGCTGGATGACAGATTAAATAGATGGAAAACCAAAGCTTTGCATGGACAGCATTTGAAAAATATTGGAGGAAAATGTGATAACAACTTGACATGGGCATGGCTTAAGATGGGAACCATCAAGAAAGAAACGGAAGGCTTAATACTGGCTGCTCAAGAACAAGCACTACAAACGAATGCCATGAAAGCGAAGATAGAAAAATCTACTGACATTGCAACGACATTGCAAAGACAAAGTTGAAACTGTTTCACATTTAATATGTGAGTGCAGCAAAATCGCGCAAACTGATTACAAAGTTAGACATGACCGAGTTGCTAAACTAATCCACTGGGCATTGTGTAAAAAATACATAATCATAATAATAATATTAATAATAGTAAAGTTGGAAGGGACCTTGGAGGTCATCTAGTCCAACCCCCTGCTCAGGCAGGAAACCCTATACCATTGCAGACAAATGGCTGTCCAGTCTCTTCTTAAAAACTTCCAGTGTTGGAGCATTCACCGCTTCTGGAGGCAAGTTGTTCCACTGGTTAATTGTTCTAACTGTCAGGAAGTTTCTCCTTAGTTCTAGGTTGCTTCTCTCCTTGACGAGTTTCCATCCATTGCTTCTTGTCCCGCTTTCAGGTGTTTTGGAGAATAGCTTGACTCTCTCTTCTTTGTGGCAGCCCCTGAGATATTGGAACACTGCTATCATGTCACCCCTCGCCCTGCCCTTCATTAAACTAGACCAGGGGGTAGGCAACCTCGGCTCTTTTATGACTCATGGACTTCAACTCCCAGAATTCCTGAGCCAGGTTGAGAGCCTAGGTTGCCTATCCCTGGTATACAATAAGGTCTCCTGCTTGAGCAGGGAGTTGGACTAGAAGACCTCTAAGGTCCCTTCCTGCTCTATTCTGATTGACTACTCAAAGTTACAAAGGCACTGAACAAATGGTACTTATAGTAGGTCATCACAGCTTCCACGCAATCATGTGATCATGCGATCTGGGTGCTTGGGGGCCAGTTTGTGATTATGACATTGCGGCAAGCCACAGTCACGTGACATGATGTTCCCTGCTGGCTTCCCATAAGGAAAGTCAATGGTGAAGCCAGCAGGCGTGAACTCATGGTCACCTGAAGTCCTCGTTTAACAATCTATGTGGATCTCATAGAATGACGGCAACCATGAATGCCAGAGTTGCTATCACTAAAAGACACGGTCACATAACGTTGCACTTTATGACCACGTTGTTTAGCAGTGGCACGACCAATCCCAATTGCTGATGTAATCCAAGGACCTGGCCAGTTTGGATGATACATTTGTGGAAAACCATTCCAGTTTGAAACCACTAGTTCACTTCAACAGCTGTGGCCATGGTTGCTAGACACATTATGACTCTTTAGGAACAAGCCAAAAGAATAAGTCAAGACCAAACTATGATTTCTATCTCTGCTTGTTCCAAAGAGAACAAATCACAATTGATAATTTAGTCTGGCTAATACAACAAACTAAGCTATTTATGAACTTGGATGTAATCCTATGAATCCCATCAGCAGGCACAATCAAAGCAGCGTGCCTAGTACACTGTTGCAGTTTAATGAGTTGTGAATATGTTTTGCTTTCAATGGTGCCTTACGCCAATTACTGGGTGTTTGAAACTGGGAATCTAAGAATCTCAGCTATCATTTTCAAAGTTGCCACAAACAGCAGACAAAGATTATGTGTATGTACACGCATCTGGATGTATGTATGATATACACAGATGTGATAGTCAACAGCAAGAAATTTGCTCTCGTGAGATCATCAGAGATGTATGGCATCTTTTTATTTTTTTTCTTTAAAAAAAAAACCCATTTGCATTAGTATCTACCAGAAAAGCTTGTGTAAAGATCCTTTGGCCACAGCCATTACCAGCTATTCCAGCAGGAGCCGGAGTCTGGAAGAATTCCCCCAGATTATAAAGCAGCTCTGGTGGGAAGCAATACTATCCATAACTAAAGATGGATTATTTAGTTTTGAATCCGCAGCCACTGTTCTTTGATGGGATTTAGTCTGAGCCTATTTCGATTTGGATGAAGGGACAGATGGGGAACTCATCAAATTTGCAGACGACACCAAGCTGGCAGGAACAGCCAACACTCCAGAAGGCAGTCTTAAGATACAGGAGGATCTGGACAGACTTGAACACTGGGCGCTATCTAACAAAATGAAAATCAATTGTGAAAAAAGTAAGGTTCTACATTTAGGAAGGAAAAACCAAATGCACAGGTATAGTATAGGTGGTACCTTGCTCAATAGTAGTGACTGTGAGAGGGATCTCGGAGTCCTAGTGAGCCAGCAGTGTGCTGCAGCTGCCAAAAAATCCAACACAGCGCTAGGCTGCGTTAACAGAGGGACAGCATCAAGATCACGTGAAGTATTAATGCCACTTTACAATGCCTTGGTAAGGCCACACTTGGAATACTGCATCCAGTTTTGGTCACCACAATGTAAAAAAAAAGTTGAGATTCTAGAAAGAGTGCAAAGGAGCAACAAAGATGATTAGGGGACTGGAGGCTAAAACATATGAGGAACAGTTGCTGGAATTGGGTATGTCTAGTTCAGGGGTAGGCAACCTCGGCTCTTTTATGACTCATGGACTTCAACTCCCAGAATTCCTGAGCCAGCTGGCTCAGGATTTCTGGGAGTTGAAGTCCATGAGTCATAAAAGAGCCGAGGCTGCCTACCCTGCCTTATACAATGGTCGCTGAATGAATGATCATAACCCAGGATTACTTATACAACTGTGCATGAAAGAAATCCCTGATTATATCTTTATGTTTATTGTGTCATGATTGTTAATATATTCTGGCCACCCAGTGAATGAAAATGATTGAGAATGAGTTAAAGGGATTAATTGGGAAGCATGTTTGTGCAGCTGACACAATTTAGAAATTTCAACACTTCTGGGCCTTTAGAAATGGTTAGGGGTGGATAGATGTTTGCCTTTCCACTTGGTTTAAGTACAAGCAATATAACGCTTGCAGGCTACAGTCAGCTTATCAAGATTTCTGCTCTATCAGCACCTCAGACACTTGGGTATTTTTATAAAAACAGCTTATTAGTAAGAAAGAGGAGGCATGGATTGCTTTCTTCAGAATAAAAAGCACATTGTGATTTGATACAGATTAAACAATTCACAAATATGTAGACCCGACTTCTTGTTTTCCCCCCCCCCTCTCATCACAGATGGTTGAGTTGGCTACTTACTGAATTTATGAGGCATGCTAGCTAACATTACTAATACCGCTACATGAAATGGACTATGGACAGCGTCTCCTCTATCATCTGTGTAAAGAATAGCTGACTTTATCCAGCCAGAGAAGTTTTGATCATCTGTGTTTCACATTGCGTTAT